>NW_022436941.1:48014752-48166082 GCF_009761245.1 Sapajus apella
AAGGAAGGAAAGAAAAGAAGGAAAGAAAAAGAAGAAAGAAAGAGAAAGAAAGAAAGAGAAAGAAAGAAAGGAAGGAAGAAAATACATGTATTGAAAAAGAAAAAATAAAGCTTTTTATTTGTTCAGATATGAATCATTACCTATGTCAAATAATTAACCAAATAATTAACAGAAAAGAATGTTGGAATTAATAAGTAATTACAGAAAGTTGGCAGGATATGAAGTTAATATAGAAAAGTCCATTTCTTTTATCTCATTGTCAGTGAAAAATTATAATTTAAAATTAAACACACACCATTTATACTAGCACCATAAAAATACATATTTAGTTATAAATCTAATAAAAATATTTAAAATATCTTTATGAAGAAAATTACAAAACTGATTAGAACTATTCAGAAAAATGTAAATAAATGGAAAGATATTCCATGTTCACACATAGGAAGACTCAATATTTTTAAGATGTCACCTCTCATCAACTTGATCTATAGATCTATAGATACAATAAAGTCCCAATGAAACACGAAACAAATTATTTTGTGGATATTGATTAAATAGTTCTAAAGCATAGATGGAAAGTCAAAATGCTCAGGATAGCCAATACAGTACTGCAGAAAAAGGTCAAATTTAGAGAACTTACGCTATTTAACTTTATGACTTACTATTAGCTCCAGTAATCAAAAGAAAATGGTTCTGAAAAATAATGACAAACAGATCAGTGGAAGGTAATAATGAGACCACAAACAACCCACACAAATTTAGTTAACTGATTATTGACCAAGGCATAAAGACAACTCAATAAAGAAAAGATAGTCGTTTTCAACCAATGGGTCTGAAACAACTGGACATAAACAAGCAACAAATAAACTTAGATACAAATCTCAACACTTTTCACAAAAATTGATGTAAAACATAATATAGATTTAAAGGTAAAATGAAAAACAGTACAACTTCTAAAAGACAACATTAAAATTAAAAGCTTTTGTTCTGTGAAGGACACTGTTAAGAAAATGAAAACATAAGCCACAATCTGGAGAAACACAGTTGCAAAACACATATCTTACAAAGGAAATGTTTAGAAAATATGTGTACTCTTTAAAAAAGTTAATAAGACAAAACGCTAATTAAAAAGTGGGCAAAATTTCTGTATAGATAATTCACCAAAGAAGATATACATGGCAAATAAACATATTAAAAAATCTCATTAGGCAATTGCAAATTAAAACAACAATAAAATACCACTCCTCATGTATCAGAATGGCTAAAATCCAAAGCTCTGACTAATGCCAAATGCTGGCTAGTATGTGGAGCAACAGAAATTCTCATTTGTTGCTAATGAAAATGCAAAATATTACACCCAGTTTGGGAGACAGATTGGCAGTTTCTTACAAAGCTATTAATAGGCTTACCATATGATTCAGGAATGAAATTCCCAAGGTATTTTTTTTTTGATGTTAAGAAGTTAATGTCCACAAAAAAATCTGCACACAAATGTTTATAACAGTTTTACTCATAATTGCCAATAACCAGAATCAATCAAAATGTCCTTCAAAGGGTTCATAGATAAATTGATTACATCATATTTATATAATGAAATATTGTTCAGTTATAAAAAGAAATGATCAAAATACAACAAGGCATGGAGGACCTTTAAATACATATTTCTAAATGAAAGAAGCCAGCATGAAAAGGCTATACACTATGTAGTTTTAACAATATGACCTTCTGGAGTAGGGAAAATTGCAGAGACAAAAAAGATCAGGGGTTTTCAAGAGTTTGCGGTAGGGGATGATCAGTGGTTATAAGGGTTTGAAGCAGGTATGAATAGTTGAAAAACAAAGGATTTTTAGAAAAATGAAACTATTATACATGATATTATAATGGTGGACACATGAGATGCATTTGTCAAAATCCATAAAACTGTACAGCATGATGAGTAAATCCTTATGTAAACTATGGACTTTAGTTAATAAAAAGAAGAAATTTGATATTCATTGTTGAATGTAAAATAAATTGCATCTTCACTTTCAAGATGCCTAGTATAAATTATTAATTGCACATTACATCAGATAAATTATGTAGGACTCCAGAAAAAACTAAAAACTAAAAATTTTAAATAACTAATCAATATTAATTTTTCTAAGATATAAGCTACTAATTTTTAACATTTTTATTCAATTGATAAAGGTTATATCTATTTAAATTATTGGTTTGATTATCTTGGAACCAGATGTGTTGTGGGCTGTGTTGTGACCCATGGTTAAATTTCAATATCCAGATG
Organism: Sapajus apella; assembly: GCF_009761245.1. Classification (NCBI taxonomy): domain Eukaryota; kingdom Metazoa; phylum Chordata; class Mammalia; order Primates; family Cebidae; genus Sapajus; species Sapajus apella. The sequence continues at coordinate 48,017,034 of NW_022436941.1, forward strand.
TTGAAATCCTAACCCCCTGTACATAATACTATATCTGTATTCTGTCACAGAATATTTAAAGAGACAATTAAACTAAATATGAGGTGACTAGGTTGGGCCCCAATCCAATATGACTGGTACCTTTATAAGATTAGGACACAGACATGTACAGAGGAAACACCACCCAAGATTATGAACTATGCTAAAAGGATATTTACTTCAATTTTTGTTTACTCCCTTGATAGCACTTAATCTAAATTGTGATTTTGTGTGTGCACAATGTCTGTTTGTCTATGTTTGTGTAGGTGAGCTTATGTGTGTCTACATGAGTGTAAGTATGTAGATATATGTATGCATATATATTGAAGGTGTGTGCATATATGTCTATATGCATGCACATGCATGTGAATGCCAACATATGGCTGTACACATTGTGTCTAGATGTGGGCAAATATGTGTATGAATGTTTTCATGTATGCACTTTTGTTTGCATGTGTATGTGCCTGCATGAAAAATAACTAATGGGTACTAGGCTTAAAACCTGCATGACAAAGCAATTTGTACAACAATCCTTCACGTTACAAGTTTACCTATGTAACAGACCCACAAATGTACCCATGAACTTAAAATACAAGTGAAAAACAGAATAACACTCAGTTTTTAACTCATGAAAAAATGAAGTAAACATGTTTAAAATACATATTAAAATATTTATTTTACATATTTTAATGAAAGAACAATGGTTGTAAGCTTTGTAATCATTGTTTATATACAAATACTAAAACTTTACAAAATCATGATCTTTCCTCAGTACTACCATTCATCTGAGTCTAGGTTTCAATTTTTTAACCTTGAATACTAGTTAGAGGTCATATAACATACATTATGTTTGAAATACATAGTATTATCTTAGGTTAAATGTAATATATTATGTTTAAAAATTACAAAAAATGATTTTAAAGAGTTTATGTCTTCCAAATAAAGTCATATTCTTGGTTTCATTTATAAATGCAATTATTATTTTAATGAAAGCAATTTAAACATATTTCAGAATTGCATAGGAAAATATCAATTTCAAACTAAAACAAAATAAATTGAAAACAATATACCCATTATTTCAATCAGTCAAAAAATTTTGGCATGCTAAAACTGTGCTTAGAACTGAAGAAGTTGAATGAATACCCAGTCCAACAGTGTATAAGCATTCTTTTTCTCTGCAAACTCTTGGCTGGCTGCAATCTCCGCCTCCCAGGTTCAGAGATTCTCCTGCCTCAGTCTCCCAAGTAGCTGGGACTACAAGCACGTGCCACCACACCTAATTTTTGCATATTTAGTAGAGACGAGGTTACACTATTTTGGCCAGGCTGGCCTTGAACTCCTGACCCCGTGATCTGCCTGTCTCAGCCTCCCAAAACGCTGGGGATTTACAGGCATGAGCAAAGGAGCCCGGCCTTTTTCACTTTTTATTGCTAGCCATTACGACTGGTGTGAGATGGTATCTCTTTGTGTGGTTTGATTTGCATTTCTCTAATGATCAGTGATGGTGAGGTTTCTTTTCATATTTTTTGACCACATATATATCTTCTTTTGAAAAGTGTCTGTTCATATTCTTTGACCACTTTTTACGGAGTTGTGTGGTTTTTTGTAAATTTGTTTAATTTCCTTACAGATGCTAGATAGTAGACCTGTCAGATGCATCGTTTGCAAAAATTTTCTCCCATTCTGTAGGTTGTCTGTTTACTCTTCTGATAGTTTCTTTTGTTGTGCAGAAGTTATTTAGTTTAATTAGATTCCATTTGTCAATGTTTGCTTTTTTTGGAGTAACTTTTGGCGTCTTCATTATAAAATTTTTGCCTGTTCGTATGTCCAGAATGGTTTTGCCCAGGTTGTCTTCCAGGGTTTTTTAGAATTTTGGGCTTTAAATTTAAGTCTTAATACATCTTAAGTTGATTTTTTAAATATGTGCTAAGAAAGGGGTCCAGTTTCAATCTTCTGCCTATGAGTAACTAGTTATTCCAGCAACATTTATTGAATAGGGATTCCTTCCCCAATTGCTTGTCTTTGTCAGTCTACTGAAAATCAGATGGTTGTAGGTGTGCAGCATTATTTCTGGCCTGTCTAATCTGTTCTATTGGTCTATGTGCCTGTTTTTTGTTTGTTTGTTTGTTTGTTTTGTTTTGTTTTGTTTTGTTTTGTTTTGTTTTCTATCACTACCATGCGGTTTTGGTTACTGTAGACCTGTAGTATAGTTTGAAGTCAGATAGCATAATGTCTTCAGCTTTGTTCTTTGTACTTAGAATTGCCTTGAATTTTATTTGAGCCCTTTTTTCGTTCAATATAAATTTTAAAATAGTTTTCTCTAGTTTGGTGAAGAATGCCATTGGTGGTTTGACAGGAATAGCATTGAATCTATAAATTGCTTTTGACAGTATGCCCATTTAACAATATTGATTCTTTTTATCCATGAGCATGTTTTTCAATTTGTGGTGTCATCTTTGATTTCTTTGAGCAGGGTTTTGTAGTTCTCTTGGTAGACATCTTTCACCTTTCTGATTAGCTGTATTCCTAGATATTTTATTCTTTATGTGGCAATTGTGAATGATATTGTGTTCTTGATATGGCTCTTGGCTTAACTGTTGATGGTGTATAGAACTACTAGTGATTTTTGTATGTTAATTTTGTATCCTGAGACTTTGCTGAAGTTGTTTATCAGATCAAGGAGCCTCTGGGCAGAGACTATGTTTCTTTCTGGATACAGAATTATGCATGTAGCCTACAATCAAAGATAATTTGACTTCCTCTCTTCTTATTTAGATGCCTTTTATTCCTTTCTCTTGCCTGATTGTTCTGGCTGGGACATTCAGTACTATGTTGAATAGGAGAGGTGACAAAGGATGATATGGTTTGGCTGTGTCCCCACCCAAATCTCATCTCAAATTGTAATCCTTATATGTTGATGTAGGAAACTGTAATCCCAATGTGTTGAGGGAAGGAGGTGATTGAATTATGGGGCTGATTCTCCCATGCTGTTCTTGTGATAGAAAGTGAGTTCTCATAAAATCTAATAGTTTTATAAGTGTTTGGAAGTTCCTTCTTCGTCCTTATTTGCACTCCTGACACCTTGTGAAGAAGGAAGGTTCATCATAAATGGCTCTTAATATTTTGAGGTATGTTCCTTTAATACCTAGTTTATTGAGGGTTTTCAATATGAAGGGGTGTTGACTTTTATCAAAAGTCTTTTCTGGATAACCGAGATAATTATGTGACCTTTGTCTTTAATTCTGTTTATGTGATGAATCACATTTGTTTATTTGCATATATTTAACCAACCTCAAATTCCAGAGATAAAGCCTGCTTGGTCATAGTGGATAAGCTTTTTGATGGGCTGCTGGATTAGGTTTACCAGTGTTATGTTGAGGATTTTTGCCTGGATGTTCGTCAAGAATATTGGCCTGAAGTTTTCTTTTTTATTGTGTCTCTGCCAGGTTTTGGTATCAGGATGATACTAGTCTTATAGAATGAGTTAGGGAGGAGTCCCTCCTCCTCAATTTCTTTGGAATAATTTTAGTAGGAATAGTACCAGCTCTTCTTTATACATCTGGTATAATTTGGCTGTGAATCCATCTGGTCCTAGGCTTTTCTTTGTTGGTAGGCTGTTTATTACTGATTCAGCCTTGGATTTTGTTATTAGTCTCTTTAGGGATTCAGTTTCTTCCTTGTTCAGTCTTGGGAGGGTGTATGTGTCCAGCAATTTATCCATTTCTTCTAGATTTTCTAGTTTGTATGCATAGAGGTTTTTCTAATATTTTCTGATTGTTATTAGTATTTCTGTGTGGTGAATGATAATAACCCCTTTGTCATTATCTTCCCTGTTTCCTTCTTTATTATTCTAGCTAGAAGTCTATTTTATTAACATTTTTTTTAAAAAGACAACTCCTGGATGCATTAATCTTTTTGAAAATTTCAATAGTTCTTGGGTACAGATGGTTTTTGGGCTTTGGTTACATAGATAAGTTATTTAGCAGTGATTTATGAGATTTTGGTGCACTTTTCACCCAAGCAATGTACATGCTACCCAACATGTAGTCTTTCATCCTGCACCCCACTTCTGCCCTTTCCTCTGAGTCCTCAAAGTCCATTATGTTATTCTTATGCCTTTGCATCCTCATAGCTTAGCTTCCACTTATAAGTGAAAACATAAGATAGTTGGTTTTCCATTCCTGAGTTACTTCACTTAGAATAATGGCCATCCAAGTTGCTACAAAGGCCATTATGGCTGAGTAGTTCCATTTTATGGCTGAGTAGTATTCCATGGTATATGTGTCTGTGTGTGTGTGTACATACACCTATATATATGTATATGTACATATCTATGTATATGTACATATATGTACATATACATACACACATGTATATGTACATATATACATGTGTATATACACATCTATATATGTATATGTACATATATACATGTATATATGTACACATATGTGTATGTGTACATATATACATGTATGTACATATATACACATGTGTGTACATATATAGGTATATGTATACACACATATATATACCTATACAATTATACATGTATATATATGTACATATACCTCTATATAGGTATACGTATACACACACACACACACACACAGACACATATACCATGGAATACTACTCAGCCATAAAATTGAACAAAATAATGGCCTTTGTAGCAACATATGTAGTGCATATATGTATATGTACACCCCACATTTTCTTTATCCACTCCTTGGTTGATGGGCATTTAGACTGCTTCCATATGTTTGCAATTGTGTATGCAATTGCTATAAAAAATGAGGGTGCCTGTGTCTTTTTCATATATAATTTCCTTTCCTTTGAGAGTTGATACCCAATAGTGGGATTGCTGGATCAAATGGTAGCTCTACTTTTAGTTCTTTAAGGAATCTCCATACTGTTTTCCATAGTGGTTGAACTAGTTTACATTCCCACCAGCAGTGTAAAAGGGTTCTCTTTTCACCACATCCATGCCAACATCTATAATATTTTTTATTTTTTAATTATTGCATGGTCATAGTAGTAGGGTAGTTACTCATTGTGGTCTTAATTTGCATTTCCCTGATAATTTGTGATATTAAGCATTTTTTCATATGTTTGTTGGCTGTATTTCTTCTTTAGAGAATTGTTGATTCATGCTCTTTGCACACTTTTTGATGAAATCATTTTTTTTCTTGCTGATTTGTTTGAATTCCTTGTAGATTCTGGATACTAGTCCTTTGCCAGATGCATAGTTTGTGAAGAATTTCTCCCAATCTGCGGGTGTTCTGTTTACTCTGCTGATTATTTCTTTTGCTATACAGAAGATTTTTAGCTTAATTAGGTCCCATTTATTTATTTTGGATTTTGTTGAATTTGCTTTGGGGTTCTTAGTCATTAATTCTTTGCAGTGCTACTGATTTGTGTATGTTGATTTTGTATCTTGAGACTTTACTGAATTTATTTTTCAGATCTAAGAGCTTTTTGGATGAATCTTTAGGATATTCTAGGTATATGATCATATCATTGATAAACAGTTGATTTCCTCTCTTTCCAGTTTGAATGTCCTTTATTTCTTTCTCTTGTCCAATTGCTCTGGCTGGGACTACCAGTATTATGTTAAATAGAAGTGGTGAAAGTGGGCATCTTTGTCTTGTTCCAGTTCTCTGGGGGAATGCTTTTGACTTTTCCCCATACAATATTTTGTTGGCTGTGAGATTGTCAATGACTTTTATTGCTTTGAGCTATGTTCCTTCTATCTGTTTTGTTGAGGTTTTTTTTTTTTTTTTTTTTTTTTTTTATCACAAAGAGATGCTGGATCTTGTCAAATGCTTTTTCTGTGTCTATTGACATGATCATATGATTTTTCTTTCAAATTCTGTTTATGTGATGTATCACATTTATTGACTTGAGTATGTTAAACCATCTACGCATGCCTGATATAAAACCCACTTGACAATAATGTGTTATGTTTTTGATATGCTTTTGGATTGGGTTAGCTAATATTTTCTTGAGAATTTCTGGATCTATGTTTATCAGTGATATTGGTCTGTAGTTTTCTTTTTTGTTATGTCCTTTCCAGATTTTGGTATTAGGGTGCTACTGGCTTCATAGAATGATTTAGTGAGGATTCCCTCTTTCTCTATCCCATGGAATAGTGTCATTGGATTGGTACCAATTCTTCTTTGAATGTCCGATAGAATTCAGTTGTGAATCCATCTGGTCCTGGACTTTTTTTTTTTTTTTTTGGAAAATTTTTATTACTGATTCAATCTTTCTGCTTGTTATTGGTCTGCTCAGAGTTTCTGTTTCTTCCTGGTTTAATCTAGAAGAGTTATATATTTCCAAGAATTTATCCATCTTCTCTAGATTTTTTAGTTTGTGCATGTAAAGGTATTCATAGTAGCGTTGAATGATCTTTTGTATTTTATAGTATCAGTTGTAATGTCTGCTGTTTCATTTCTAATTGAACTAATTTGTATATTCTCCCTTCTTTTCTTGATTAGTCTTGCTAATGGTCTGTCAATTTTGTTTATCTTTTCCAAGAATCAGCTTTTGTTTCATTTATCTTTTGTATTTTTTTTTTTGCTTCAATTTCATTTAGTTCTGTTCTGATCTTTGTTATTTATTTTCTTCCACTGGGTTTTGGTTTAGTTAGTTCTTGTTTCTCTAGTTCCTTGAGGTGTAATGTTAGGTTGTCTATTCATGTTTCTTCATACTCTTTGATGTAGGCATATAATGCTATGAACTTTTAGCTCCACTTTTGCTGTACCTCAGATGTTTTTGATCAGTTTTGTCATTATTATCATTCATTTCAAAAATTTAAAAATTTTCATCTTGATTTCATTGTTAACCCAAAGATCATTCTAGAGGAGACTATTTAATTTCCTTGTATTTTTACAGTTTTGAGGGTTCCTTTTGGAGTTAACTTCCAGTTTTACTTAACTTTGGTCTGACAAAATATTTGATATAATTTTGATTTTCTTAAATTTATTGCAACTTGTTTTATGGCCTATCATATGGTCTATCTTGGAGCATGTTCTATGTGCTGATGAAAAGAATGTATATTCTGCAGTTGTTGGGTAGAATGTTCTGTAAATATCTATTAAGCCCATTTGTTCTAGAGTAGAGTTTGTTGTCTCTTTGTTCACTTTCTGTCATGATGATCTGTCTTGTGCTGTCAGTGGAGTATTGAAGTCCTGATGGCAATTGTGTTGCCATCCTTTTCATTTCTTATGGGTGTGTTTGTTGTAAGAAATTTCTCACAAGTGGAATGGTCCGGGACTCAAGCCTTGCTGTTCAGATTCTTTTGTCCCATGGGTAAGCCCTTGATATGGTTCTCTCCCGCTTCCCCTAGCAATGGGGTTTTCTGAGAGCCAGATGACAGTAATTGCTATTGCTCTTCTAGGTCTAGCCACCTAGGTGGGCTACCATGCTCTAGACTAGTGATGGGGAATGTCTGCAAATAGTCCATAGTTGTGACCTGTGTTTGGATGTCCCAGTAGGAGATACCAGCACCTGCTTTGATGGAGGTGGCAGGGAGTGGCATAGATTCTGTGGAGTTCTTGGTTGTAGACAGGCTCAGTGTGCTGACTTTCTCAAATGCTGTTTATGCTAGCAATGAGTTTTTCAGGTGAAGAGTGAGGACTTCTCATTAGCCAGTTACAAGTAGTGGTGTTAGCCGTCATTTTCTCCTTCCTGGGAGCAGTATTATTCTGCCATGAGTTGCTGTAATGGCCTAAGTTGGTTTGCCTCCAGCCAAGAGGTGGTGCTAACAAAAGAGCTCTTCAACATAGTATTGGAAGTCCATGTCCGAGCAATCAAGCAAAAGAAATAAATAAAATGCATCAAAATAAGAAGACAGGAAGTTGTATTATTTTTGTTTGTACATGACATGACCTCGTGTTAAAAAGCAATGATGACAGAGGACATTCTTGTCTTGTGCTGGCTTTCAAGGGGAATGCTTCTAGCTTTTGCCCATTCAGTATGATGTTGGCTGAAGGTTTGCCATAGATGTCTCTTACTGTTTTCAGGTATGTTCCTTCAATACTTAGTTTATTGCAAGTTTTGAACATGAAGAGGTATTGAATTTTATCAATGGCCTTTTCTGCATTGATTGAGATAATCATGTGTTTGATCTTTGCTGGTTTTGTTTGTTTTGTCTGAAATTGGGTTAGCAACTCTTGAATTTTTTCTGATTTCCATTTGCTCAGTAGATTTTTCTCCATCCCTTTATTTCAAGCCTATAGGTTTCATTTCATGTGCGATGGATCTCTTGAAGATAGCACACCGTGGGGTTTGGTATTTTATCCAGCTTGCCACTCGGTGCCTTTTGATTGGGACATTTACCCAGTTTACATTCAAGGTTTTTATTGATACTTGTGAGTTTGATACTGTTGTCATGATGTTAGCTGGTTATGATGAAGATTTCTTTGTGTGGTTGCTTTATAGTCTCAATGGTCTGTGTGCTTATGTGTGTCTTTTCACTGGCTTGTAATGGTCTCTCCTTTCCATATTTTGTGCTTCTTTCAGGAGCTCTCAGAAAACAGGTACATTGATTACAAATTTCTCTAGCATTTGCTTGTCTAAAGAGAATCTCATTTCTCTGCTTATGAAGATTAATTTGACCAGATATGAAATTTTTGGTTAAAATTTTTTGTGTTTAAGAATGTTGAATATTGGCCCCTAATCTCTTACGTCTTATAAGTTTTCTACTGAGAGGTCCACTGTTAATCTGTTGAGCTTGCCTTTGTTGGTGACTGGCCCTTTCCTCTCTAGTTGCCTTTAACATTTTCTCTTTCATTTAAATCTTGGCAAATCTGATGATTATATGTCTTGGGTATAATCTTTTTGTGAAGTATCTTATTGAGGTTCACTGAATTTTCTGAATCTGAATGTTGGCCTCTCTAGCTAGGTTGGAGAAGTTGTCATAAATGATATCCTCAAATATATTTTCCAAGTTGCTTCCATTCCCCCCACCCTTTTCAGGGACATCAATGAGTCATGGATTGTGCCTCTTTACCTAATCCTATATTTCTTAGAGATTTTGTCCATTCCTTTTTATTATTTTTTCTCTATTCTTATCAGACCGTCTTATTTCTGAAAGCCATACTTCAAGCTCAGAGATTCTTTTCTCAGGCTGGTTGGTTCTGTTAATAATACTTGTAATTGCATTATGAAATTCTTGCAGTATGTTTTTCAGCTCTATTAGGTTGGTTACATTCTTTTCTATACTATCTATTTTTGTGTCAGCTCCTGTGTCATTTTATTGTGATTCTTACTTTCCTTGGGTTGGGTTTAAATGTACTCCTGCATCTCTATGGCCTCTGTTCCCATCCATATTCTGAACACTTTTTTCTGTAATTTCAGCTATCCCAGCCCAGTTCAGAACTCTTGCTGGAGAGTTAGTGTGATCCTTTGGAGGAAAGAAGGCACTCTGGCTTTTTGAGTTCTCAGAGCTCTTACACTGGTTCTTTTGCATCTTTGTGAGCTAATGTTCCCTCACTCTTTGAAGCTCCTGCTATTTTGATGGTTATTTTTTTTCTTTCATCCTATTTGATGACCTCACAGGTTTTATTGTAGTATAAGATGGGTTCAGTTGACTGGCTTTGTTTCTGGAAGATTTTAGGGAGCCATGGCTCAGCTCACTACTCTTGGACTGCATGCTTTAAATCAAGACTGCTATCATGTCCCAACTTTATTCTCTGGCTCCCCCAGGTTAGAAACTCCCTCTGCTAGGGGGACCGAGGTGCTCCCAGACTGCTAGTTACATCCCTCCAATAGGTGGTGCCAAAGAATTTCACAGGGTAGTGACAGCAGGATGTATCCTCTTTCACATCAGCCAGCAGCAGTGGCAGTGGTGGTTCAGTGGGGTGCATGCTAGTTGGCTGCAGCAGGATGCTAGTGGGTGCCAGCCTCTGTGCAGGTGTTCACAGAAGCCATGGAGGTAGCACAGCTTGCAGGAACAGGAGGATCCCTCACTGTTGATTGTGTGCATGGTTGACATGGTAGTGGTGTTAGCATGGGGATAGGATACCAGCAGGCACAGGACTGTGTGTACCCTCTATGCCCATTCATGCAGGCAGAGGTGGCTGCTCTGGGCAAAGGAGGGTCTTCTGTCCTCTGTGCCTAGTTTCATTACATTGGCAGTTTTAGCACAGGTTGGGGCACTGGTGGGGGCAGGTCTGACCAGTTTTGTGCCCACCAAGACTCTGACCGCAATGGTGGTATGGCAGCGGTAAATAGCACAGAGTGCACTCATGCTGGCAGCAGTGGCAGGGCAGGTTGCACATGCACATGTACACTGGTGGGGCAGAGAAGACAAGATCCACTGGCACTAGTAAAGTAATGTGGGAAGTGGATGTGGGCAGGGAGGAAGCTGTGTTGGGAGAGAGTGGATGGGCTGGTGCATGTCCATGGGGCTGCTCTGGCACAGTCTGTCAGTGCAGGAGCTATGATGTGGCCCCCCAGGCCACCCAGGGTGGCACTGCAAGCAGATGTGGCGAGGCTGAGGCTCTGGCAGAGGCCTGCAGACCAAGGGGTGCTCAGGTCAGAACAGCCCCTTGTGATGGGCATGACCACCCTGCAGAATTGAGATCTGACAGTTCCCCTAGGGCTAAGATCTCCTGTGACAGCAACTCAAACCTAGGGATATGGTGCCCCTGGCTGTGCTCCACTATAGATGCTCCTGCACTAAATCATCTGGGTTCCACATCACCTGGACTTCTGCCCCTACAACTTCTTTAAGTTCCTCTTTCTGGCAACGTAAGTGTCTGTGGTGGTTAAGAGGTCTCCTTCCAAGATTCCAGCCCCTTGAAGCATTTTCAGCTTCCTCCTTTCCCAGCCCAGTTTCTGTGGCTTTCCTTCATCCACTCAATGCCTTCTCTCTATTTTTAAAAAAGTTATTTTCACATTCATTGTTTTCCTTTTACAGCTTTCTACCATTTTTTAAAAAGAATGCTGTCATTTTTTTCAAAACTATCATTTACTTTCCATTGTGCAATATTCTAGGGAAGACTAAAAATATTTTCACTCTCCAATATATCTTTTTTATTCAGTCCTATTTTCTGACACTGTTGATTTTCCCCTGTTGTTTCTTGAATGATGCTAAAATCACCATGACTGTTTATGCTGATAATCCTTTTCAGTTGTTTGTAGCAAAATAACCACAAACATACAGGCAGTAACCTATACATTGGTTCTAGGTGTTTAACAAAAAATAGTTGTTAATTTTTAATAATTTTGAAGTTGAATTTTACTCAAAATAACAAAAATATGAAAATATTATAATTCACTTTTTGGTATATTGGACTCCATTAAAGTATGTACATTTTCACATACTGTTAAAGTATTACATTATAAATATTATTATGTTTTTAAAAATTTTCTTAAAAAAGAATTACCCAAAGCTGTTATGAAATACATTACCTTAACCAGCAGGAATAATATCTATGCTTTATTAATTATCTCAAGGCTCATGATATTTAGAACGGAACTCTCTTTATTAAGAATCTTGTCTTGCATATCTTAATATGTATTGTTTGTTGGAATAGACGTTTGTTTCCTAGAGAGATATTTCTTTCCTTAAACAGTATAATTTATTTATCCATTTATTAACTAGGTTCTACAATTACTAGATTGCTTAATGTTGGGCCTAAAAAATTAATAAAAGAGATAACACCTTTTTTTGAAGCTGTGATACAGGGAATAATTTCCATTTTATTCTTAGAACCATCCAATTTTCCAAGAGTAGGACATATAGTGAATGGGGATAGTGAGAGAAAAGAAAAGGTAGAAAAGTATCGGTTCTTAGAACAGCTTCAAAGGTATATCCAGCTGTTTTTCTTGTTGGGATAACAGATAGACTCCTCTGAGTTTGGGGACAGAAGGGTAACATGATCAGATCTAAATATGTTAGCAGGTTTAAGGATCTGCTGAGATTGGATGTGGGGAGATGAATAATGATGTTGCTGCTAATGTTCAAATGATAAATGATAAATTCAGAACTAAAGTTAGTGGTGATTAAATTATGGAGAAGCACGTGAAGTTGAAATAGATGAAACTCTGAGGCTGTTAAGAATTAAAATCTAAAGGACTTGGCCAGCATAAGGTTAAAATCAGAATGTTAAAAAGTAAGTTACCTCCAAAGACTATTGTAGTCTTCCCTAAAAGAATATGGAATCATTACACAAGATGGAGTTTTGCAGAAGGAACAGGCATTAGTGAAAAGATGACTAACTTGTTCATTCAGTAGGACAAATGTAAGGTAGTGCTTATATCATCGGTTGCCTCTTTAGTTTGGAGCCTAGTGCTTATTTAGTGGTTAATATAGTGGATAAGTATACAACATCCCCATAAAGTCAGACATAGGCAAAGAATTTGATTCTATATAAATGCATCTTATAAATTTTATATTTCAGGGTTTAGGAATCTTTGCCTCAACTTTAATACTGTAAAATACACATTTTGAACAGTCTGATTACAGATGTTTGTCCTGAAAACATTTTGTTGTTGGCAAATATATAAATAACAAACATTTACTCCTTTGCTTTAAAGTCAGTACTTCTTTTTTTATCTCTCCAATCATCCATCTATCCTTTCATCTATCCCTCTTCTTTCTTTCTCCTTTCCTCCCTTCCCTCCTTCACTCCTTCCTTTCCTTCCTTCCTTCCTTCCTTCCTTCCTTCCTTCCTTCCTTCCTTCCTTCCTTCCTTCCTTTTAGGTTTCAAATTATTTATTACAAACATTATGTGAATACAATGCTATCATTTTAGTATATTCCTTAAACCATATGAATATATTAAAAATAATTTTAAAAATATGTGGTAATACTTCAAGTGTCCTGAAGAATCTGAATAAAATATTTATTTATTATTTTACCCAGATTTAATTTTCTGCATCTAGCAATTCAAAGTTCAAATTATAGTTATAATTCAAATAAGTAGTAGAATGTAATACATTTATTCACACAAGACACTGATTCAGTCAAAATTCCTAAAGAATTCTAGTAATGCCTAAACCCCTGCAAAAGTGCTCAAATGAATATTGCTATACTTCAGTTGGAGAGATAGTCTTTATACTCCTATAATGGAATCCAGTTGTCTTCTATTTCTTCATGCATCTATTGATTCTATAAAAAAGATGTACTTACCAAAATCAGTGTGTAAAAGGCTTCTTTTTCATTCTTTTATTTCTTCACAAGGTTTTTTGATGTTTTATTGGGAATGCTAAGCATTCTTGATAATTAAAATGTAAACATTGATTCTAAAACTTTACATATAAGAAGTGACATAATCTTGATGAGAAAAAGTTACTACTTCCATCCCCTACATGTAAATATACCATATTCAAGAATTAAAAAAAGACCTACTTTTCACAAATTATCATTTGTACTCAGCAACTCTTATTATTTAATCAATTTGCTTTAATTAATTGGTGTATTTAAATCTCCCCCTCCACAATGTACCATATAAGACAGTCATTGAATAATAATTACGATTGAGAATTTTATAGAAGTTAGTATATCATATGTCTTTGAGAAAATTTTGTTCAAACATATGAGATTTTGGGAAGTCTAAAGGGGGCTTTTTCCCTTTAGAAATACACTACACTTTTCCCTATATAGATTGAGACAACAGAAAATATCTTGAAAATTAAAATACCCAACCTATGAAGTGCCAACCACTTCATATTTTTTGCCTATTTAAAAAAATGTATCTGAACACATGAATTTTTAAATTGAAGTTCAAAACCCTCTCTGCATGTCTCCGCTGGAATCACATAAACTTGGGACACTTTCTTAGTTAAATGTGTGTTTTGTAGGTATTAGTTTACTTGGCCAATTTGCAGCTTCTACAATCCCCGTAAAACTGGCTTTTTTTAAAATGCCTAATGAAAGAACTGCAACTGAACTTATAATAGTAAAAAGAGTTATTTAGTCTTTAAAGCCTTTAGTTACCTTCAGAAGAAAATTCAGAGGAGCAGTACAGAGATCTTTTTTGATTAAGCCTTAATTAGTAAGACTTTATTTCTTCCACTGCTCTTTCCCTATACTTCCTATTTTTTTTCTCTTTGCTCTTCTCTCTCCCTGTCTCTTATTTTTATTTCTCTAAGTAAGAAGTGAAAGTTCAATGTAAAATTGTTTGAATTTTGTTGGAAAAAAACCTGTTGAAAGATTGTGATAGATGTGGGTAAGGACTTCATGACTAAAACACCAAAAGCAATGGCAACAAAAGCCAAAATAGACAAATGGGATCTAATTGTACTAAAGAGCTTCTGCACATCAAAAGAAACTATTATTAGAGTTAACTGGCAACCCAACAGAATGGGAAAAAATTTTTATAATCTACCTGTCTGACAAAGGGCTAATATCCAGAGTCTACAAAGAACATAAACAAATTTACAAGAAAAAAACAAACAACCCCATCAAAAGTGGGTGAAGGATATGAACAGACACTTCTCAAAAAAAGACATTTATGCAGCCAACAAACATATGAAAAAAAGCTCATCACCAATGGTCATTAGAGAATGCAAATCAAAACCACATTGAGATACCATCTCAGGACAGTTAGAATGGCGATTATTTAAAAAATCAGGAGACAACAGATGCTGGAGAGGATGTGGAGAAATAGGAGCGCCTTTATGCTGCTGGTGGGAGTGTAATTAGTTCAACCATTGTGGAAGACAGTGTGACACTTCCTCAAGGATCTAGAACTAGAAATACCATTTGACCCAGTAATCTCATCACTGGGTTTATACCCAAAGGATTATAATTCATTCTATTATAAAGACACATGCACATGTATGTTCATTGTGGCACTGTTCACAATAGCAAAGACTTGGAACCAACCCAAATGCCCATTAATGATAGACTAGATAAAGAAAATGTGGCACATATACACCATGGAATACTACGCAGCCATAAAAAAGGATAAGTTTATGTCTTTTGCAGGGATATGGATAAAGCTGTATACCACCATTCTCAGCAAACTGACACAAGAACAGAAAACCAAACACCCCATGTTCTCACTCATAAGTGGGTGTTGAACAATGATAACACATGGACACAGGTAGGGGAACATTATACACTGGGGCCTGTCAGGGGGTGGGAGTCTAGGGGAGGGATAGCAGGAGGTAGGGGTTTAGAGGAGGGAGAGTATTAGGAGAAATATCTAATGTAGTTGATGGGGTGATGGATGCAGCAAACCACAATGGCATGGGTATACCTATGTAACAAACCTGAACGTTATGCACACATATACCCCAGAACTTAAAGCATGATAATAATTTTTAAAAAGCAAAAATACAAAAACCAAAAATTATGACTGCATTTGACTTCATTGGCTCTGAAACTCAAAAAAAGAAAAGTGGTAGATGGGCAGAGATGGATGATTTTGACCAGAAATATCAAGCATAATATGAACCATGAGCTTGAAGGGATTTCTGTAGGTAATGTGTTTAGATAATAAAACAATTTTTAAATGAGACAAACTTTTACATTCTTTGTTCTAATGTATTTATAATTATGTTTTTTATAATATCTGATATATAAGAAGTTGTATTTGATTATTAAAATGATTCCTATATTATAATTCTAAAAGTAGAAATCTTTTTTTGCTTATTTGGGTTTACTTTTAGCTTGTTTTGAAAGGTATTATGTAGGTTCTTTAAATTATTTTCTTTATTCATTGACTAATATTCATTAATCACACATCAAGGGAAAACACCATTTCGTGTGCTAGGAATATAAGCAGTTAAAAACTAGACAAGGTTGTCAGTGAAAGAACTAAAGCTCTTACTGGTTTGCTTTTTAATAAAATACATTGTCTAGTGGTATCCTTGGAAATTATCTGATTCTATAGAGATGTGTATTTTAAGTGACTTTGACATATGGTATAAAAAAGTGTAGAAAACTGATAATGCAAATGTATCTGTTTATGACAATGCAAATTAACATTGTCCAATAGAGAATATAAATCTCTCTAAATCAAATTCTTAATCCAACAAATTGTAGCTTGTTACTTGCTCCTTCATTAATGAGTTAAATAAAATATTTAAAACATATGCATTTAATATTTGATGACAGTCATGATTTTACAGTTTTGAAAATTTTATTTTAACGAAGGGTTTGTCTTTTTGGAACGTATATTCTACTTGTTCCTACGCAAATGCCTGTACAACTTAAAAAGGAAGAATTCTTCCATTGTTATTTGTTATAATAAAATGCCTCTCTAGGAAGGTAGAAAGTCTTTATTTACATAGGCAGAAAAATAAAAGTATAAAAATATTTATAATATATATCTTAAAATTTATTTTTTAAAATGCATTTCAATGATCTGCACTTCCTAACAAATCAATATATTTTGAAAGACCCAAAATTAAGTGTAGACCGCTTCCTGGGTTTCCTGTGGAAACAGGAAACTTTGGCACAGAGAATAAGATTGTAGTTTTTAGACAATGATTTTTGCTAGTAAACCTAAAATGAAAGGATACATATTTTTACAGAGTTGTTGGTAAATATAGTAGAACACTCACCATGCACTTTACAGGATTCAGCTGGTTATTATAAGCTTTTCTGAAGAGTCAATACAACTTTATAGATACCAATTTCTGGTACTTTGCTTCCAGAGCCACAATCATGTAGAAAATTAGCTAACTTGGAAGAGGACATGACATCATTTAGTCATGAGTCCTGACAATATAAGGAACTGGTATTCAGCAGTGACATCTGTGAATGATAAAACAGTTAAAATAAATGCATAAGCTTAAATAGTGTGATAATTGAACATATTGGTTGAAAATAATTTCTGAAAATATAATAAATTTTACCAAATTCTCTTGAATTAGTTTTGTGGCTATGTTCCTCAGTCTACTTTTATTATTTAGTTACTTAGGTTGAAAGAAATCCACATAAATTAATATAAAAAATATCATTATAAACTAATGAGAAACCAGTTTAATAAGGTTACTCATTTGAGGGAGGTTCTACATAAAAGCTATTTTTAGATGATGAAAATATTGATAATTGTAAATAAGTGTATATTAATAAATTTTAAAACATATTAGGATTTCTCAAAATAGAGTTAGTGTATTGTACTTTTCCAACAGCCTATGAATCCTGACTCAAAAATTTGCTACTTGAAAATTCCAATTCACCAAAATTTGCTAATCATATAGTAAAATAATTTAATTCTCTTTTTATCTTACGCTTAAAAGCACATAAATAAATAGCATTTTATTCACAAAACACGTTACAAATTATAACATATTGAACTAAGGCTAAATGAAGCAATTATTTAGTGACTGACGCTAGGATACCATTTGGCAGGAAAATATGAAATATAAATAGGTACATTGAATTGTTATTTGAAAAAGGTCTCAGTCATATTAGCAGAATGCAAGAGTTTTAGAAAACATCCCCTCTCCTTTTCAAATTTAACTTTGTAGAGACATATATAGCTAAACTAACAATCATAATCATAATACCAATAGTTAAGATGATTGGTTGGTTTTCTAGAATGAGGAAAACAAAAATTAAGGTAATTATATATTTTTAGATGTATGCTTTTTTCCCTGCCCATCAGCTATTATATCTTCAAGTAGAAACAATCTTATAAAGTTATTAGTTTTCTCTTTTATTTTATAAAATGTTTAATTTATTTTGAAATAATTATAGTTTTTCTGGAAGTTGCAGATAGTACAAAGAGGTTTTGAGTACCCTTCACCTAATTTCCTCCAATGGATACACTTTACGTAATTATAGTACAATATCCAAACCAGGAATCTGATGTTAATACAATGTGTGTGTATAGTTCCATGTTGTTTTATCATATGTTTAGGCTTCTGTAAGCACCATGGCAATCAAGGAACAGGATTATTCTGTAAACACAAAGACCTCTCTCTCTCTTGCTATCCCTTCACATTCACACTCACCAACCTCTGCCTCAATCATCTCTGTCCTCTAACAAATACTAATCTGTTTTACAATTTTGTCATTTTGAGAACGTTATTTAAATGGAATTAATTATAGAATATGTGTCCCCTTGAGACTGGATTTTTCATTCAGCATACCATTGAGATCCCCACACATATTGTTGCATGTAACAAAGGTCTATTCCTTCTAATTGCTAAGTAGTAATCCATGGTAAGGATGTACTAAAGTTTATTTAGCCATTCACCTATTAAATCTGTTTTTTTTTTTTCTTTTCTAGTTTTTAGCTGCAATAGATAATGCTTTTCAGAACAAGCCTGTACAGGTTTTTGTGAAGATAAGTTTTCATTTCCTTGGGTCAAATGAACAAGGGCATAAATGTCTGCTTATATGGTAAATATATATTCACTTTTTTAATCTTGTACCTACATAGGCATTTTTAAAAATATATTTGTTTTTATTTCAATAGCATTTAGGGTGCAAGTGGTTTTTGATTATATAAATAAATTCTATAGTGTTGAATCTTGAGATTTAGTTCACCCATCTCTTGAACAGTGTACACTGTACCCAACATGTAGTCTTTTATCCCTCACACCCCTGCCAACCTCCCCTGCAATGAGTCCCCAAAGTCCATTATATCACTCTGTATTCTTTGTATCCTCAGAGCTTAGCTCCCACTCATAAGTAAGAACATTTGATGTTTGGTTTTCCATTCCTAGGTTACTTCACTTAGAATAATGGCCTCCATCTCCATCCAAGTTTCTTCAGAAAACATTATTTCACACCTTTTTACGGCAGAGTGGCATTCCATGTTGTATATATACCACCCTTTCTTTATCTACTTGTTGGTCAGTGGGAACTTAGGTTGGTTCCATATGTGATTACAAATTGTGTTGTATAAACGTGTGTGTGTGCATGTAATATAAGTCATAACGACTTCATTTCCTTTGGGTGGATGCTCAGTAGTGGTTTTTAAGAAACTGTCAGCCAGGCACAGTGGTTGATATCTGTAATCCCAGCACGTTGGGAGGCCAAGGTGGGTGGATCGCCTGAGGTCAGGAGTTTGAGACTAGTCTGGCCAACATGGTAAGACGCCATCTCTACTAATATTACAAAAAATTAGCTGGGCGTAGTGGCACACACCTGTAATTTTAGCTACTTGGGAAGCTGAGGTGGAGGAATCATTGGAATCCAGGAGGCAGAGGTTGCAGTGAGCCGAGGTCACACCATTGCACTCCAGCCTGGATGACAAGAGCAAAACTCCATCTCAAAAAAAACTACGCCCAGCTAATTTAAAAAGAAAAAGAAAAAAAAAAAAAAATATGGTGGTGTTTTATTCTTGTTAATTTTTTTAAGTTTCTCATAGATTCTGGATTTGTCAGATGGATAGATTGCAAATTTTTCTCCCATTCTATAGGTTGCCTGTTTACTCTGTTGATAATTTCTTTTGATGTGCAGAAGATGTTTTGTTTAATTAGATCCCATTTGTCAATTTTGGCTTTTATTGCCACTGCTTTTGGCATTTTAGTCATGAAGTTTTGCCCATGCCTATCTCCTGAATGGTATTGGCTAGGTTTTCTTCTAGGATTTTTATGGTTTTAGATCTTATGTTTAAATCTTTAATTCATCTTGAGTTAATTTTTGTATACTGTGTAAGGAAGGGGTCTAGTTTTAGTTTTCTGCATATGACTAGCCAGTTTTCCCAACACCATTTAATAAATAGGGAATTCTTTCCCTGTTGCTTGTTTTTGTCAGGCTTGTAGAAAATCAGATGGTTGTAGATGTGTGGTGATATTTCTGAGGCCTCTGCTCAGTTCAATTGGTCTATATATCTGTTTTGGTACCAGTAGCATGCTGTTTTGGTTACTGTAGCCTTGTTAGAATAGTTCACAGGCAGATATCATGATGCCTCTAACTCTGTTCTTATTTCCTACGATTGTCTTGATTATATGGGCTCCTTTTCGGTCTCCTATGAAATTTAAAGTAGTTTTTCTAATTCTGTGAAGAAAGCCAATGGTAGCTTGATGGGGAAAGCATTAAATCTATAAATTACTTTGGGCAGTATGACCATTTTCATGATATTGATTCTTCCTAACCATGAGCATGGAATGTTTTTCCATTTGTTTGTGTCATGTCTTATTTCCTTGAGCAGTGGTTTGTAGTTCTCCTTGAAGAAATCCTTCACATCCCTTGTAAATTGTATTCCTAGGTATTTTATCCTCTTTGTAGCAATTGTGAATGGGATTTCACTCATGATTTGGCTCTCTGCTTGTCTGTTATTTGTATATAGAAATGCTTGTAATTTTGGGACATTTATTTAAACAACCTCATCAAAAAGTGGGCAAAAGATATGAATAGACACTTCTCAAAATAAGACATTTATGTGTGCAACAAACATGAAAAAAAGCTCATCATCACTGGTAATTAGGGAAATGCAAATCAAAACCACAATGAGATACCATCTCGTGCCAGTTAGAATGGTGATCATTAAAAAGTCAGGAAACAACAGATGCTGGAGAGGATGTGGAAAAATAGGAATGCTTTTACACCATTGGTGGGAGTGAAAATCAGTTCAGTCATTGTGGAAGACAGTGCGGCAATTCCTCAAGGATCTAGAACCCGATCCTTTGCAGGGATATGCATAAAGCTGGAAGCTACCGTTCTCAGCAAAGTAACACAGGAGCAGAAAACTCAACACTGCATGTCCTCACTTGTAAGTAAGAGTTGAACAGTAAGAACACATGGAGACAGGGAGGGGAACATCACACCTGAGGTCTGTCAGGCACTGGGGGCAAGGAGAGTGTGAACATTAGGACAAATACCTAATGCATATGGGGCTTAAAACCTTGATGATGGGTGAATAGGTGCAGTGAACCACCATGACACATGTATACCTATATAACAAATCTGCACATTTTGCACACATATCCCAGAACTTAAAGTAAAAAAATAAAAAAAGAAACAAAAAACAGGGCAAGGAGGCCTATGAAGCTCCTAAAATAAAACCAACCTCAAGGTAGGTGTATCTAGACTGATGACATGGGATCAAAACCTTAAAATGTGTGAGGTAGGGTTGGCTCTGACACAATGCATCTTTCATTCGTATCCCTTCTGGACACAGTGAAACGAATGAAGGGAAGACTTTCTGCGAATGAGAGTATCATCTGGAAGACTTGCAACCTCAGCGTCCAAATGAGGAGGTGAGCATGGAAAGGACCTGGCAGAACTAGTCCCCCACAGTGACACCAGGCAAAAGACATGCAGCCCTGGATTCATCAAATCATTTCTTTTTCAGTGTGGTATGTAGGGACAGGTCTAAACATAGTTGTGTTGGGACTAGAGTTGAGAATAACCCAAATGCCACTTTTGCTAATAGGGCATAATGGCATTTGGGTACTCAAGAAAAAATAAAAAAGATGTGTGCATAAAAAATTATTTTTCTGTTTTATCTCCTATTTGTTTTCTTCTAAAATGTAATCAATGTATGTATATTGATTTTAGGCCTTGCTTCATTCACTGGTTAGTCAAAGCAGCAGTTTTACAGATTCTTTAGACATTTCTGTACAGATAATTATTTACTCTGTAAGAAAGACCACAGTTATACGTTATTAATACAATCTGTTTACTAATTATAACATCTGAGTAGACTTCAAAGTCAGTTTCTTTCTTTTTTTTTTCTCCTTTTCAACTTTTATTTTGGGTTTGGGCATATATGTGCAGGTTTGTTACAAGCGTAAATTGCATGTTGCAGAGGTTTGGTGTACGTATTATTTCATCACCCAGGTAATAAGCACAGTACCTGATCCTCATCCTCCATCCATCCTCCACCTTCAAGTAGGCCCCAGTGTCTATTGTTCTCTTCTTTGTTTCTCCTGTGTTCTCAGTGTTTAGCTCATACTTATAAGTGAGAACATATGGACTTTGGGTTTCTGTTCTTTTGTTAATTGTTTTAGGATAGCAGCCTCTAGCTCCATCCATATGCTGCAAAGGACATGATTTAGTTATTTTCTATGGCTGTTTTGTATGCAGTCGTATATATGTACCACATTTTTTTTACCCAATCTATTGTTGATGGGCATTTAGGTTGATTCCATGTCTATGCTGTTGTGAATAATACTGTAATGAACATAGATGTGCACATGTCTTCATGGTAGAATGATTTATATTGCTTTCTGTATTTCCCCAATAATGGGATTGCTAGGCCAAATGGTTCTGTTTTAACTTTTTTGAGAAAGTTCCAAACTGCTTTCCACAGGGGCTGGACTAATTTACATTCCCACCAGCAGTGAATAAGCACTCTTAGGGTAACATTTCTCTTCATTGTGCATTCTCTTGAATGTATATTATATTTTCTTGTTTCTTCATAGGTCTAGGAGTTTCTAATTGTATACTAGACGTTTTGAATGATATATTGTAGGATGTCTGTAATATATTATATACCCCTGAAGAATGCTGTGTTTTTGTTCATTTATTTGTTTGGTTGGTTGGTTTGGTATTTTTATCCTACCTGGCAATTCAATGGGTTAGACTCAAACTCAAAACTCTGTTGCCCCCACTTTAGATAAACTAAAGTTTTTCCTAGTTGTTTTTGTTTTTATCTGTAGATATTTTTCAACCAGGACTATTAGATTTTTTCTACTCATGTGTAGATTAGACATTGACCAATGATTGGAACAGAACTTAAGTATGAAATTTGAGCCTCCACTCTTAACACCCTCTTCTCTTCTTGATTTCTTCTCTCACTTTCCAGTTGTTGTGGCAAAACCAATTCTGTCTGTTAATTTCTTAGGTGACTAAGAATGAGTATTAGTGAACTTTCTGACTGAATTTAGCCTACCTCACATCAGTGAAACTGGGTAATACCCTTGGAGGAAGGGCACAAACACATACATAAAGACAAATTTTATCCAATGTTGTTTCCTTCCAAGAAAAGAGCCATTCAATTTCTGCCTATTTTCAGTCACTTTTCAGTGCCTTCAAATTGTTCACGCATATTTCATTTATAGCTCATAATTGTTATCTATAGGTGGACATATCTATCATAAGCTACGTTTGATATTTACTGAAACCAGAATTCCTTTTTCTGTTTGTTCAGTGGGTCCTTTCCCTTAATTAAAAATGCCTTTTTCGAACGCTTGATATTATTTGTCTACCATTGCATATATGTACTGGATTGATAGATCCCCAGAAGTTATGTTCACCCATAGCCTGTGAATTTAGCCTTATTTGGGAAAAGATATTAGTAGATGTAATTAAGAGTTTCAAGATAATCCTCTGGGATTATCTGAATGGGCCATCAATCTAATGCATTGTTCACAATAGTAAAGACTTGGACCCAACCCATATGCCCATCAATAATAGACTAGATAAAGAAAATGTGGCACATATACACCATGAAATACTATGCAGCCATAAAAAAGAATAAGTTCATGTCCTTCACAGGGATATGGATGAAACTGGAAACCATCATTCTCTGCAAACTAACACAGGAACAGAAAACCAAACATGCCATGTTCTCACTCTTAAGTGGGAGTTGAACAATGAGAACACATGTACACAGGGAGGGGAACATCACACACTGGGGTCTGTCAGGTGGGTGGGGGGCTAGGGGAGGGATAGCATTAGGAGAAATACCTAGTGTAGTTGATGGGTTGATGGGTGCAGCAAACCACCATGGCACATGTATACCTATGTAACAAACCTGAACATTCTGCACATGTACCCCAGAACTTAAACTATAATAGTAATATAAAAAATCTAATGACTGGTGTTCTTTCAAGAGAAATAAGAAGGAGATCTGAGACACAGAGAGGAGAAGAAGGACATAGGAAAATAGAGGCAGGGATTGCAGTTGTGCATATACATCATTGTATATGCAGTACATCTCTTTGTACTTTACAAAGTACACTTGTAGTTTTATTTCTAGTGCATAGGCTTCCATTTTGATAATTTTATTAAGAAAAAAATGTGAGAGAAGGAGGACAGAAGAAAAAAACTAATAACACCTAGAATTTCCCATGGGCAATGGGGGATATCACTGATACACAGCTTGGATTTATTTTAGGCAGTATCACGTATCTATTCTCTGATTCAAAAAGGGAAAAAATTACCTGTATTATTTTCCCCAAAGCTTAGGTTATCTCATCTAAAAGGCTCAAAGTGATTATTTCTAACACTGATTATTTGAACAAAGAACAGGAAGACATGATCCAGCAAGTTATTCATAGTATGGGACAGAATGACCTTTCAGATTCCGCTGTAGTGCTGCTATGAAGAATCTGTTCCTAAATCCTTAAGAGATGTATGTGAGTGTGTGCATGCGTGGTGTGTGTGTGTGTGTGTGTGTGTGTGTGTGTGTGTATGTGTAGTGTATGTGCTTCTGTTGCAAATGGCCTGCTCTAGGTCTAAAAGGAAATACGAGAGTCAAATTTGTTATATCTGAGTCACTATAAAATTAAAATACGGTATGTTCACAAAGGTACCTTAGTAAATGTACATTGTTAAAGCTGACAATTTTTCCAAGAATAAAAACTTCATCAGTGCCAACTGCTGCAAGATTCTTGTAGGGCTCTGAGAAATGTCGACTTTGCCTTCAAATATAGAAAAGGCGGCATCATTGCTCTGCATCACCACCTTCACCTACACTTTCGGGAGTAAATGACTGTCTTCTTTTATTCCAATCATTTTGTAGGTTTTTTTTTTTTCCTAACAAGACCAAAGCAAACTTCTTCACAAATATTTATGGAAGATTAACAGATAAGGATTAGATTCAACCCACAAACACCATGAGCTAGTCAACTAAATCACCACCTCTCAATCACTGGTGAACTGCAAACTTCTATTTTCGTGGCATTTCTATTGTCTGTCTTATCCCTGACTCAAAGCAATAAATGCCTTTCTCTAGGACTGCACATTATGGATCAATTTGCCAACCAATTTTGTCACCTACTCTCATTTGTGTATATTTAAGTTTTTTATGTTGTATAACTGAGGTTCCAAAGCTGGATAGTTAAAACAATTATGAATCTATGCTCTGCCTTGTTTCTGATCTCAAAGACTTTGAACAGGCTTACGCACATCAACGCTTCCCTGATTGTGAAAATGCTGTGATAAATCCCACACAGGGACTTGTCGTTTAGGCACCAAACTTTGCTAAGACACTGCCTCCCTGTTCCAACCTCAGTGAATTCTTGAAAGTGGGATATCATTTGCTCCAAAAGATCTTTAAAAACTGCCAGGGAGAAAGCATGAGTTTTGAAGTCAGACAGCTGCAGGAACAATTTCAAGTCTAGCCACTTACCAGCTTAGGGATTCTGAAGATGACATTTGATCTATGTGGGTCAAATTTCTTTTGACATAAAATAATAATAATGAAATAATAACAATAATAACATTTTCCAAATTGTTGTGAGGATTGTACTATATAGGTAAATAGGTCAAATACTGTATCACTTCTCCTACTGATGTCACAGTGTCTAAATCAGAGCAAATAGTACTTATTTTACTGGAGAACTAGGTGTCTACCACATATAATGTGGGACCACCATCATATATGCAATCTATCATTGACAAAACATTATTATGTGGTGCATGACCATAAAAGCAATTGGCCAGTTGTTAATTTCTACTTTACATCAAGGCTATTAGGGCGTCTGAGTGATAAGCAATAATTTCTAAACTAAATAAAAATGTCTCACTTAGCAAACAGGGCAATACAATTAATTACCAATTCACCCAGCAACAAAGACCAGGAGTTAAACTGGGAAACGATGGATGACCTCTCTCCAAACTCAATAATAGCAAAGATACATTTTTTTTTTAATTTAGTCAGGCTACTTTGATTCTCAGAAGATTGCTTTAAGATCAAGTAAAGTTAACGAACATTAGCTTTGATTTTAAGATATGACTCTTTGTTGAATTCAGTCAGCAACTTATTGCTCTTTTCCCACTGTGTAAACTATATTTTACCTCAGAATCTAAGAGCTGCCCCCCTGATAGTAATAACAGGGAACGGGTTAGGGTGAAGTGATTTTCACCAGGTGAAATATCAAAGTCTCTATCCCTTATACCTAAAAACCAAAATACTTAGCTATAAAGAGTTAAATGGTATAACTCCAATTTTCTTAAGTCTTTCAGTTTTCTCTTTTCTAGAGCGGTAGTTCCTTAAGTGTGGTTAGAGAACACTTGGGGGTACCCAGGAACTTTTGGATAGTTTGTGAAATATTCCCTTGTCATATTACATATCTGTATTATAGAGTGAACTTTCTTCAGATGCTTTGACTAAAGCAAGATGTCACATAAGATTGAATGCAGAAACAGATATAAGAATCCAGTTGTCTTCTATTAAGCCAGACATTAAAGAAACTGCAAAACTTGAAAATAACTTCACTCTTCTTTCTAATATTTGGCTTTGAAAATAGAACTACTTTATATTTGAAAATGTCATTTATATTAACAGGTAATAGCTATATTATTGCTATTTATAAATTAAGAAACAAATATTTAAAAACTTTCAGATTTAGCTTTTAATTTAATAAATAGCTATATTCATGTAATACATAAAACACAAACAAAAGTACTTTGTGGGTACTCAAAAATGAGAATCTCAGGAGATCTGCAACCAAAATATGACAGTTCCTGAATTTAAACAATCTGATTGCTACATTCAATTTATTTCATGTTCCTTTAGCCAAAAACCCACACCTTAATTTTTAGGCAGCTATAATCATAATAATAGCAAAATCACACTGAAGTACAAATGGTTGTAGTTTTTAAATGTTTTTATATGTATTTTCTTGGTAAAATCTACCCTAGTCTGTGAGATGGATATAGTCAAGATTTTTCATTACTGTATTTTGAAAACAAAAAGGATAAAATTTATACCAAACAGATTGGTCACCAATATTGCCAACTGGTAGGTAATAATGTTGAAGTGAAACATTGTTGACTCTTAAACTACAAAACCCCTCGAATAAGCCTAAAATTCAATGAACTAAATCACAAAAATTGTTCTCCATCCCACTTTCAAAGTGTATTCGTCAATTTTCCAGAGAGACAGAGCCAGTAAGATACAGTTAGATTGGTAGATAATAACTAACTGGCTATATAGTTAGCTAAAGACATATAATATAATAAAATTGGCTTATATGATAGGCTTAGAAGTTCCATGACAGGCCATCTGCAAGCTTGAGACTCAGTGATACCGTTAGGAATTGACATTTCCTCTATCTTCTATCTGGGCCCCTACATTAAGGAAAGATCTTCCCTCTTCAGTCCACTGACTCCCACATCAATCTCCTCTGGAAATACTCAGAAATGATGCTTTACCAACTATCTAGGTATTTCTTAATCCAGCCTAAAACCATCACCCAAGATTACAGTTAAATCTACAAAGGCAAATCATTGAGGGGAAATCTTTTACATTTTCAGTGTAAGGAATGTTTATTAAAAACAAACAACATTTCTAGGATCATTAAAATAACCTGAAGTTCTAGCAGCAACTCTTAAAGGACTTTGTCAAATTCTATCAACCAAAACTTTAATCCTTCACCTTTTTTTCAGCACTTATCTTTGTATAGCTGGTTAATTATGCCATTCAAATTTCAACCCAAATGTTGTCTTTTACTGATCATGCAGCATAAAGTGGTCATATAATCTATTTGCATAGAATTCACAAGTAGCTGATATTATTTCTTCTTTTTTATTGCCTTAGATCAAGACAATGTCTCAGTATCTAACGTTGATATAACTGCTATGCACTTCTTAAGGTTTTCTTAATCTCAATTTTTATGACATATTATTATTATTATTTTATCCCACAGAGATCTAAAATTCTGAGTAATAATTGAGAGACACCTCATTTCCCACCTCTTGGTGTTTTAAATACCTAATTAAATAAGGTAACTCCTAAAGAAGATAACCCTTCTATTTTTAAGCAAAGTTAATTTACTTACCAGTAATATGGTTTCCCCAAAGATCTATTATCCCTGGGAGGTAAAGGGATAATATGATTTTGCTACTCCATAATATAATGATGATTATAAATTATCGACTTTGGGCAGTATATTATATCAGCTTTTCCAAAGTAATTTTTACACTTTAAAAGTTAATATTACTTTTTATTTCATAGATAGATAGTTAGACAGATAGATAGATGTAGATAGATAGATAGATAGATAGATAGATAGATAGATAGATAAACAGCTGCTTCTTGACTGACTATGGAACTTACATCCCAACAAAGCCATAAGTTGAAAATATTGTAAGTTGAAAATGCACTTAATATACCTAATCCACCAAGTATCATAGCTTAGCCTAGCCTACTTTAAACTTGTTTGAAACACTTACAGTAGTCTTCAGCCGAGCAAAATTATCTGGCAATATAGTGCACTGTACAGTACTGGTTGTTTAGCCTCCTGATTGCATGGCTGATTGGGAGCCACAGCTCACTGCCAAACTTAGCATCATGACAGTGTTTTACTGCATATCTCTAGCTCAGGAACACATCAAAATTTAAAATTCAGAAAGATTCCTATTGAGTGTGTATGCTCCCACACCATCATATAGTGGAAAAATTATAAGTCACATCATCATAAATCAGGGACCATCTATGTACACACACACACACACACACACACACTCTCTCTCTCTCTCTCTCTCTCTCTCTCTTTTATAGATATGTAATATTTTGTACAAATAGATAATTACCTCATAAAATTGATATTTTAAAGAATACACTTTGGAAGACAGTGGATTGTTGTTTTTATTTTAAATTTTTATCTAAGTATTAAACATAAATTCTGCTACTTTCATTCTTTCTGTACCATTTGGTAACTAGAACTTTTCCATACAAACATAAAATAAGTACATGAAGATGTTTTAATCCAGAGAATCCTACTAACTTACTATGATTTTTGTTGGTTTTGTTTTGGCTTTATTACCATCATCTGACTTGTTAAAGCCTGGTCTGAATGTTCTCATGAATTTTGTTTGCTCTGCTCTCCATCAGGTTTTAGAAAAACTGGATAGTAGTTTTGGTTATATTTCTCAAAACATATGGGTATCTACCAGAATAAGGCTAAAACAACTTAGAGAATTGATTAAATCGCTTAGAATATGTTTACATTGTCCTATTGACTTTGTGATATTTTATTATATTATATTATATTTTATTTTATTTTCCCATGCAATAGGCAATCTAACAGCCAGTCTCTGTGGACTCTATTTCCAGAACATATCTCCAAACAATCCACTTAATTCAACTCCAATGCTACAGGGCTAGTGAATTCTACTATCATCTTTGCTTATTGCTATAGTTTCATAATGCCTTGCTGACAGTTGTACACTTACGATAAATTTTGCACAGATCACCCACTGCTTAAAATATTTCAATGGTTTACAAATTCCTCAACCTGATTTAAATGGCCTATCTGCTACTTATTTGACTTTTTCTCGACTTCTACTTCTTTCCCATCTATTTCTCCAGTCACGTTGAACTATTTCTTTTCATTTTTTGAGACAGATTCTTGTTCTGTCACCCAGGCTGGAGTGCAGTGGTGCAATCTTGGCTCACTGCAACTCCAGCTTTCCAGGCTCAAGTGATTCTTCTGCCTCAGCCTCCCAAGTAGCTGGGACCACAGGCATAAGCCACCATGCCCGACCACATATTGGACTATTTCTCCAAGTGTTACCTTTTACTGATCACCCCATGTAAGGTATCCACATAACTATTTGCATAAAATACAGAATAGCAGGCACTATTTATTCTTTTTTTACTGTCCACATTTTTCCAATAAAACATAAACTCAATAAATGCTATTTTGTTCTTTGACATCTAGGACAGTGTCTATCATACACTAGACAATAAATATTACAATTAGTCGTGAATGAATGATTTTAAAATCAAATTATTAAAAAGCGATAAAGAAGATGTTTTCAATTATACAGTCATTTTTATTGTGTTAACATTTCTGAGTAATATCATAGAGCTTCATAGTATTGAGCAATGTGAAACGCTTTAGCTCACAGCCACAGAAAATGCTCCCTATATTCCCTAATTCAGGATTGGAGGGAAATCATCCTCTTGTTACAAACAGAAACTATTTTTATGTGAATCATCATGTCTAAATTGTACTATAATAAAGCATTATTTCAAAAATAGCTTTGTCAAAATGAACACAGTAGTGAACAATCTTCTGTATATCACTACATCAATGGTACTGATAGATACTAATATATAATTATTTGAATCAAACTTCTGAAATGAGAATCTTTTAGCAATTTTTCAATATTGCTATTTCATGTTGAGTACCAGATGTCAGAAGAGTTGAAAACATGTTTATTTTGGTCCCTTGGTCCTTCAAGATTTTTCTGACTCAATATCTTCCTCATCTTGCATGGATATGTATTTAGCCTCATTGAGTGAACAGGCTTTGAGGAGCAGCAATCTGCATACTTCCAAAAGAAATGATTTGGCCACCTGCACTTTTGGAAATTTGTAAAAAAGCTACAGAAGGCTTTCTGAAGCAGAAAATATCAATAAATAATATTTAAAGGTTTTTGATCTCTGAGGAATATAGAGCCTTATTAAGGTGCAAGTTCTTTATGTTCAGAAAGAAATAGATGTGAACTCAGCTGGGTGATTTGCAAATCTGGCAGAAAAGAAGTTAGTAAAGCTTAATGTGATTCTTATTTCAAAACATATTACAATATACTTTTGCAATTTCTAAACTGCATGTTCAAATTAGTTTGGATTATCAATATTTATCTCTGCCTCTCTGTCTCTACCTTTCCTGTTCTCCCACTCTACTCTGCCCTTCCCTCTTTTTGATTGTCAATATACATATAAGC
The DNA here is from genome assembly GCF_009761245.1 of Sapajus apella. Taxonomy (NCBI): domain Eukaryota; kingdom Metazoa; phylum Chordata; class Mammalia; order Primates; family Cebidae; genus Sapajus; species Sapajus apella. The sequence goes on from NW_022436941.1 coordinate 48,047,824, forward strand.
TATTAGAGGTCCTGGAAGTTTTATGTAAAGAAACTTAACTTTGTCCCACACATGAATGCTTTATAATGGATTCTATTAACATATGTATGCATAACACAATCTAAGAAATAATGCTTTAGATATTAATATTTGATTAATTGGGATGCACTAGAGTATAGAAAAGACTATGCCTAAACTCAGAAATTACTTTTCAAAGCTATCAGATGAAATTAAATAAAGCTTACAGATTTTACAGAGCTAATTGAAAGTAACCTTTGGAGCTTACTATAAAGTCTTCATTATCTTGAGTTACAGATTAAGTTATACATTCATTGTCATTTCTCAGAAATGCTAAAGCTTTTCATTTTGTATTTCTTGTTTTAAATCTTGAAAAACTGACATTGATTTTTGGCAGGAAAAAATAATAAGGTTATTATAAAGGCTGTATTCATTCCAGGTTTACTCATTTGGGGAATTAAAAACTCAAAATTCCTTCAAATTTACAATTTCTGTTACTGTTAATTTTAACAAGTGCTTTCCAATTGCTCCAATGAATTTCAGAACAATACTTATGTAAATATTCATGAAATTTTACATATTTTAACATGCTTATTATTTAACAAGAGTTTCTTAAGATTTATGTTTCTAGCATTTATATTTTGGGAAATATTTCTATTCTTAATTATTAACTATTCTGTATAAAGCTACAACAAACTTTACCTTTCTAGATGTATGTGGCTTTCCAAGTTAGGCCAATAGTACCATTAGAAATCTAATTAACTAATTAAACAAGATTTACAATTGTAAGCCACTGAATATCAAGAAAAATGCTGATATATTGATTGCCTATTTAATACAATTATGCATAATTGTGTATACTTGAAAAAAATTGTCTCCAAGTCTTATCAATTTTAATGTGATTTTTCTCTCTTGAATTAATTTATTCTATATGGATAAACCCTCTTGGCCCAATGCAGGAGTTCAAAGGTCTTAGTACAAGTGAATCTGAATAATTATATTATTATACAGAATATAATTATGTTATCATACAATTTTAAGTCTATTCTAATTAATATTTACATGGAAATTATATTATGATGGTTAAGTAATTTTCAAGTTTTTACCTGCATTAGCAGCAAAATAGAAATGTTACTTTCCAATTGAGGTTACAAAAGCATTTGAGATGATAAAGACAAGCAATCTGAGGCAGGGGATATGATCATGATTATTTGCTGTAGGAACAGGTTTATGATGATTATCATTTGACCTGCATAAGCACCATGCTTTTTATCATTATTTCTCAAAGTACTGTCCTTGGATCACATAAAGAAGAATCAATTGGGAGTAATTAGGTTACAAATCCAAGATCTGGACCTACTGAATGACAGGTTGAACATTTAAAAATAATCCCTTTATTGCAATTTATAAACAAAGTTTTAAAACATAGCTCCAGTTAAGGGAATTTTACATAAGAAAATTACCACATATTATTGGTTCAATAATTAAATAAATGAATTGTATGATGATGAAGGTAAATCCACAACTATTTTTATTTTGCAAGATTAGCAGCTGTTGAACATCACAATATAGTCGGTTCTGGGGATACACTGACAACAAAACATTCCCGACAAAAGTTACAAAAATTCCAATATCCAAAAATATAAGTGTGCAGCAAGAGCTTTACTGTGGTGTCAGCATTGTGTAGTAGTGAGATTTCTTGCCTAAATTCTAAATTAGAATTATGAACATGTTTACTGAATTAATAATTTTCTTTAGCATTGCAAATACTAGTACCCTGAAATCACTTATTTGGTAGTTATTGGTAAGTAGCTATTAGTCATATGTAAATGTTAAAGTCTAAGATATTGTACAAACTTGTCATTAGGAAACAGCAAAGGGATTTTCATTTTGTTGGTATAAGTCATCTAGTCACTAATTTGACAACTGGCTCATAATAAGCCATCCCAGTAATTTTAGCCCTCAGTTTTCTCATCTGTCCAGTGATGAATATATTCACGGCTTAAACTATCTGCCAAGAGTTTTACAGAACAAAAACACAGAGTTAGCATCATGCCAGCCAGTATCTCACCTTTGTGCCAACACCACCGCTGGCATAAATACACACACAGATGCCAGTGACCCTGACTCCCACCCCACGCAGCCACTGCTGCTGGCATTAATGCACACATGGAAGCCAGCAGTCCCATGTCTGCCAGCATCTTGCCTCTGCACTGACACCACCATCAGTGCAAATACACTCAAGGACTCCAGAAGCACAACTCCCCACCCAATGTCATCATCTGCAAATGCATGCATGGAGGTGGACAGCTTGACTACAGCAAGTTCCCCACCACAGCCAACAAGTGTGCACCCTGCTCTGCTGTTGCTGCTGCTGGCATATGTGGAAAAGCACGTATCTCACTGGCCCTGTTCTGATGAAGTGCTTTGGCTGGCACTATCCATCCAAGTGATATGGCCAGCATTCCAGGAACACCTCAGCCCCTCCAGTGCATTAGATTCCTAACCTAAAGGAAGCAGAGAACAAACCCAGGGGCCTGATACCGGTGTCCCCCAGAGTTAGAGCAGGTTTGCTGAGCTAAACCTTGGCCCCTGAAACAAAGCTAGTCAACTGAAACCACCTTATACTACAATCAAGATCCAAAGTTGTTAAAGAAGACAAAAGAAAAAAAGAAAATCCAAAGTATGGCAGCTCCAAAGACTGTAGGAACATAAGTTCACACAGATGAGAAAGAATCAGTTCAAGAATACTGTGAACTCAAAAAGCCAGAGTGTCTTCTTACCTACAAACAACTACACTAGTTCTCTAGCAATGGTAGTTAACCAGGCTGAAATGGTGGAAATGACAGAAATATAATTCAAAATATGGATAGGAATGAAGATTGTCAAGATTTAGAGGAGTCAAAACCTAATCCAAGGATTCTAGAAATACAATAAAATAATACAGGAGATAGCCATTTTAAGAAACAACCAAACTGGTCTGATAGTGTTGAAAAATTCACATCAAGAATTTCAAAATACAATCACAAGTACTAACAATAGTATCAACAAAGCTGAGGAAAGAATCTCAGAGCCTAAAAATGAGTTATCTGAAATAAATCAGTCAAACAAAAATGAAGAACAAAGATTAAAGAATAAACAAAGGCTGCAAGAAATGTGGTATTATCTAAAAAGACCAAATCTATGACTCATTGCATCCTGAAAGACAGGGAGAGAAAGAAAGCAACTTGGAAAACATATTTCAGAATACTGTCCATAATAATTTCTCTAACCAATGTGAAAAGGCCAACATTCAAATTCAGAAAATGCAGAAAGGTCCTGTGACCTACTACACGAGAAGACCATCACCAAGACACATAATCAGCATAGTTCCAATGTCAAAAGGAAAGGAAAAAATTGTTAAAAGGAGCTAGAAAGAAAAGTCAGGTTACCTACAAAGGGAACTGCATCAGGCTAACAGTGGACCTTTCAGCAAAAACCCTACAAGCCCAAAGAGATTGGGGGCCAATATTGAGCATTCTTAAAGAAAAGAAATCCGCTTCCCCCCGCAAAAAATGTCACTTTCAGCCAAACTAAGTTCAGAAGAAATAAGAAATGAGATCCTTTTCAGATAAGCAAACTCAATATTAAGGGAATTCATTACCACCAGACTTGACTTATAGGAGGCTCTGGGTCAGGCACAGTAGTTCACACCTGTAATCCCAGCACTTTGGAAGGCCAAGGCAGGAGGATCACCTGTGGTCAGGAGTTCAAGGCTAACCTGGCCAATGTGGTGAAGCCCCGTCACTACTAAAATCCAAAAATTAGCTGGGCATGATGGCAGGTGTCTGTAATCCCAGATACTCTGGAGGCTGAAGCACGGAGAATTGCTTGAACCAGGAAGCAGAGGTTGCAGTGAGCCGAGATGGTACAACTGCACTCCAGCATAGGTGACAGAGCCAGACTCTGTCTCAAAAAAAGAAAAGAAAGAAATAAGAAAAAAAAAAAAAAAGGCTCTGAAGGGAATGTGGGAATGTTAAATATGTAAATATGGAAAGAAAAGACTGCCACTATACACTACAAAAACAAACTTAGGTTCTTAGACCATTGACACTATGAAAGAACCACATAAACAACATAATATTTAAATTAACAAAGATCAGTAAACACAAAGAAGGAAATTACATAGTGGTGAAGGCCCCCAACACAGGAGCACCCAGATTCATAAAGCAAATTCTTAGAAACCTATGAAGAGATTTATACTCTCACACAATAATAGTGGGAGACTTCAATACCCAGCTGACAATACTAGACAGATAAATGAGGCAGAAATCTAATGTTATTCAGGACCTAAACTTGACACTTGAGCAAACAGATCTAATATACATCTATAGAACTCTCCACCCAAAAATAACAGAATATATATCCTTCTCATTTGCACATGGCATATACTCTAAAATTAACCACACAATCAGACATGAAGCAATCCCCAGAAAGTTATAAAAAATGAAATCATACCAATGACACTCTTGGATCACAGTCCCATAAAAGTAGAAAAAATTACTAAGAAAAGTACTCAAAATTGAACAATTATATGGAAATTAAACAACCTGAAGAACTCCTGAATGACTTTTGGGTAAATATTGAACTTAAGGCACAAATCAAGAAATTATTTATATCTAATAAGAATGAAGTTATGACATAACAATATTCCTGAAACATAGCTAAAACAAGATAAAAATTTATAGCACTAAAATGTGCACATCACAAAGCTAGAAAGATCTCAAATCAACAGCCCATCTATCACACCTAGAGAAACCAAAGAAACAAGAGCAAAACAACTCCAATCCTAGCTAGTAGCAGAGTATAAATAACCAAATCAGAGCTGAACTGAAGGAAATTTGAGACATGAAAAACAATAAAAGATCACTGAATACGTGAGTTTGTTATTTGAAAGAATAAATAAGACAGATAAAATACTAGCTAGACTAATAAAGAAAAAAGAGAAAAGATACAAATGAAAACAGTCAGAAATAACAAAGAAGGAGATGTTACCACCAACACCAACAAATTACACAAACACACAGAGACACTATCAACACCTCTATGCATGCAAGTAAAAAATCTTAGAGGAGACGGTTACATTCTTGTGAACATACAACCTCCCAAGATTGAACCAGGAAGAAATTAAATCTTTGAACAGAGCAATAATGAGTTCTAAAATTGAATCAGTAATGAAAAGCCTACCAACATGAAAAAGCCAAATACCAGATGATTTCACCACTAAATTCTATCAGATGTAAAAAGAAGAGCTGGTAACATTCCTGCTGAAACTATTCTAAAAAATTTGAGGAGGATATTCACCCCAACTCATTCTATGAGGCCAGGATCATCCTGATACTAAAACCTGGCAGAAATACAACCCAAAAAGAAAATTCCAATATCCTTTATGAACTTTAGATTCACAGATTCTCAGCAAAGTACTAGCAAACCAAATTCGGCAGCACATCAAAAATGTAATCCACCATGATCAAGTAGGTTTTATCCCTAGGATGCAAGTTTGGTTCAACATATGCAAATCAATATATGTGATTTGTTACATAAACAGCTAAAATAAAAAAAAAAAGTGATAATCTCTATAGATGCAGAAAAGAGTTCTGATAAAACTCAACATCGCTTCATGTTAAAACCCTCAACAAACTAGACAATAAAGGAACACACTTCAAAATAATAAGAGCCATTTATGACAAACCTGCAGACAACTTCATACTGAATGGGCAAAAGCTGGAAGCATTCCCGTTGAAAACCAGAACAAGACAAGGATACCTTCTATCACCACTACTATTTAATATAGTACTATTATAGAAGTGCTAGCCCGATCAATCATGTAAAAGAAGGAAGTAAAAGGCATTTAAATAGGAAGAGAGGAAATCAAACTATCTCTGTTTGCAGTCAATATTATTCTATAACTAGAAAACCCCATAGTCTCTGCCTGAAAGTTCCTTGATCTGATAAACAACTTCAGCAAATTTTAGGATACAAAATTAATGTAATAAAATGATTAATATTCCTGTACAACAATGACAATCAAGCTTAGAGTCAAATCAAGAACTCATTTCCATTTATAATAGCTTCAGAAGAATAAAATACCTAGAGACACAGCTAACCCGGGGAGTGAAAAATCTCTAGAATAAGAATTACCAAACTAATGACATTTCTTAGATAATTATGAAAAAATGATTTAAAAATTCATATGGAATCAAAAAAGCCTGAATAGCCAAGGCAATTCTAGCAAAAAGAACAAAGCTAGAGGCATCATATTCCCCAACTTCAAACTATACTACAAGGCTACAGAAACAAAAACAGCTTTGTATTTGTAAAAAACAGACACATAGCACAATGGAACAGAATAGAGAGCCCAGAAATAATGCTGCTCAACTCCAGCCATCTGATCTTCAACAAAATTAACAAAAATAAGCAATGGGGAAAGTACTCCCTATTCAATAAATTGTACTGGGATAACTGGCTAGCCATATGTAAAAGATAAAGTAAAATTAGACCCCTTCCTTACACCATATATAAAAATTAACTAAATTTAACTAAAATGTAAACCTTAAAATTATAGATACCCTGAAAGATGACCTAAGAAATACCACTCTGGAAGTAAGAATGGGCAAAGATTTCATGATGAAGATGCTAAAAGCAATTGCAACAAAGAAAAAAATAGACAGATGGGACCTAATCAAAATAAAGGGCTCTGCACAGCAGAAGGAACTAACAACAGGGTAAACAGACAACCTACAAAAGGGGAAAAATATTCACAAACTGTGCATCCAACAACAATCTAATATCTGAAATCTATAAGGAACTTAAACACATTTACAAACAAAAACAAACAACCCCATTAAGAAGTGGACAAAGGACATGAACAGACTCTTCAAAAGATATTCTCATGGCCAACAATCATATGAAAAAAGGCTTAGCATCACTAATCATTAGAGAAACACAAATCGAAACCATAACGAAATACCATCTCCCACCAGTCAGAGTGGTATTATTAAAAAGTCAAAAAATAACACATGCTAGCAAGGTGGCAGGGAGAAGCGAATGCTTATACACTGATAGTGGGAATATAAATTAATTCAGCCATTGTGGAAAGCAGTGGGGCAATTTCTCAAAGAACTCAAAATGGAATTTCCATTTGACCTGGCAATCCCATTATTGGGTATATACGCAAAGGCATATACATTGTTCTATAATACTTTACAGCCACATGCATGTGTATATTAGTCACAGCACTATTCATAATAGCAAAAGCAAAACAGCTGCTCTATGAAAGTGTGGCCAGACTTCACCTTTAAAAGGGTCACCAATCCCATTCCTCCCCCCAAGGAGGGACTCCTCCTCCACTAGGGCCTTCAGCCACCCTTGCAGGTGTTCTCTAGCCAACAGAGACTTGAAAAATCTTGCAGGTAAGATGAAATTTTCAGATGTTGGGCAGGTTGCCATCTTTGCTGCTTAGATGATTTAGTGGTTACAGCCTTTGGGCTTTGGAGAGTCCAAGCCAACAGGGGCAGAAGTGTTACCCCAGCACAGCACAACACAACAGCCCCAAAAAACATGGACAGTCTGAATTTTTAAGTAGGTGCCCAACCTGTCCCTCAACACCAGGTAGAGCCTCCCAACCAGGGTTTTCAGTTACCCCACTGATGTTCTCCAGAAATTTCAGGCCTCCCTGGGACAGAGGTCCCAGGTGGAGGGGAAAGCCATCATTATTGCTGTTTGATGACCTAGCCATTCCAGCTTGGGGCTTTGGAGTGTCCAAAGCAACCAGGAACTGAAGTAGACCCAGAGCACAGCACAGGTGCTCTAAAACAATATGGCCAGACTACTTTTTAAGTGGGTCCCCAATCTCCTTTCTCCTGCTTGGGTGAGATCTCATAACCATCCAAAAGTCAGCAACCTCAAAGATTAAAAGTAAATAAGTACACAAAAATGAGAAATAATCAGCACAAGAATGCTGAAAACTCAAAAAGAAAACAGAGTGACTTTTCCCTCCAAATGACTGCATCACTTCTGCAGCAAGGGTTTGGAACCAGGCTAAAGCTGAGATGGCTGGAATAACAGAAGTAGAATTCAGAATATGGATAGAAACAAAGTATACTGAGCTAAAGGAGTACATCATAACCCAATGTAAGAAAGCTGAAAATCATGATAAAACATTGCAGGAGCTAAAAGAAAAAACTAGCCAGTATAAAGAAGAATGTTACTCATCTGAAAGAGCTGAAAAACACACTATCATAATTTTATAATGCAAACACAAGTATTAATAGAAGAATAGTCCAAGTGGAGGAATGAATCACAGAGCTTGAAGACTGGCTTTCTGAAAGAAGACAGGTAGGTAGTAATAGAGGAAAAAAACAACAAAAAGGAATATGTAAACAAAACCACTGATAAATATGGGATTATGTAAAAAGACCACATTTATGCTTGATTCTATTCTCCCCATCTCTTTCAGGTGTACCTGAAAGAGATGGGGAGAATAGAACCAATTTGGAAAACATATTTCAGGATATCATCCATGAGAACTCTCTCAACCTAGCTAGACAGGCCAACATTTAAATTCAGGAAATGTAAAGAATCCCATCAAGGCACTCCATGACCACATAATCAGAAGAAAAACACTCCTTAGCAAATGCAAAAGAACTAAAATTATAACAGCCTCTCGGACCACAGCACAATCAAATTCAAAATCAAGACTAAGAAATTCAATTAAAAACATACAATTACATGGAAATTGGATAATATGCTCCTCAATGAATTTTTGGTAAATAATGAAATTAAAACAGAAATCAAGAAGTTTTTCAAAACTAATGAGAACAAAAATACAATGTACCAAAATCTCTGGGATACAGCTAAGGCACTGTGAAGAGGGAAATTTATGGTACTAGCTGTAAAAACATCAAAAAGTTAGGAAGATCTCAAGTTAACCAGTTAACATCACAACTAAAAGAACTACAGAACTAAGAGCAAACACATCTCAAAGCTAGAAGAAGACAAGAAATATAAAATATCAGAGCTATCCTAAGAAGAGAGAAATACAAAAATTCATTCAACAGATCAGTAAATCCAGGATCTGGTTTTTAAAAAATAAAAATTATAAAATAGATAGATCCCTAGATAGACTAATAAAGAAGAAAACAGAAAAGATTTAAATAAATACAACTAGAAGTGACAAGGGAGTATTACCACCAACCCCATGAAAACATGAGGAACCATCAGAGAATATGATGAACACCTCTCTTCACACAAACTAAAATCTATAAGAAATTGAAAATTCCTAGACAAACACACACACTCTCAAGACTGAAAAATAAAGAAATTGAATCTCTGAATAGAGCAATAATGACTTCTGAAATTGAGTAATAAATTGCCTACCAATTAAAGAAAGCCCTGGAACAAACACATTCACAGCTGAATTCTACCAGGTGTACAAAGAAGAGCTGGTACCATTCCCACTGATAGTATTCAAAAATTGAAGAAGAGAAGCTCCTCCCTAACTCATTGTATGAGGCCAGCATCATCCTGATACCAAAACCTGGTAGAGATACAACAACAAAAAAGAAGAAGACTTCAGGCCAATATCCTTGATGAACATCAATGCAATAATCAATACTAGTAAACTGAATCTAGCAGAAAATCAAAATGAGTATCCTCCATGACTAAGTACACTTCATCCCTGGGATGCAAAATTGGTTCAACATACACAAATCAATAAATGTGATTGATCACATAAATGGAGCTAAAGACAAATACCAAATTATTATCTCAATAGACACAGAAAAAGCTTTTGATAAAATTCTACATAAATTCATGTAAATTTTTAATAAATTAGATATTGAAAGAATATACCTCAAAATAATAAAAGTCATCTATGACAAACCCACAGGCAACATCATACTGAATGGGCAAAAGCTGGAAGCATTCCCCTTGAAAACTAGAACAAGGCAAGGATGCCCTCTCTCACCACTTCTATTCAACACAGTATTGTAAGTTCTGGCCAGGGAAATCAGGCAAGGGAAAGATATAAAGTTTATTCAAATAGGAAGAAATAAGTCAAATTATTCTTGTTTGCAGATGACATGATTTTGTATCTAGAAATTCCATAGTCTCAGTCCAAAACTTTCTTAAGCTGATAAAAAACTTCAACAAAATCTCAGGATACAAAATCAATGTGCAAAAAAAAAAAAAAAATAGCATTTCTATACATCATAACAGTCAAGCTGAGAGCCAAATCAGGAATAAACTTCCATTCATAATAGTCACAAAAAAAGAAAAAATACCTAGGAATACACCTAACTAGAGAGGTGGAAGATCTCTGCAAGGAGAACTACAAATGACTACTCAAAAAATAAGATACAACACAAATGAATGAAAAAGCATGTCATGTTCACAGATAGGAAGAATCATTGTGGACATAATGCCTGTATCAATCAGGGTTCTCTTAGACAAACCAAAAAATCTATATATAGAGGGAAGTTTATTAATTTCCATGATCACAAGGTCCCACAATAGGCTATCTGCAAGCTAAGGAGCAAGGAAAGCCAGTACGAGTCCCCAAACTGAAGAACTTGGAGTCCAATGTTTGAGGGCAAGAAGCATCCAGCACAGGAAAAACATATGGGTTGGGAGGCCAGGCCCATTTCTCCTTTTTACATTTTCTGCCTGCTTTATATTCACTGGAAGCTGATTAGATTGTGCCCACCAAATTAAGGGTGGATCTGCCTTCCCCAGCTCACTGATTCAAATGTTAATCTATTTTGGCAACACCTACACAGCCACACACAGGAACAATACTTTGTATATCTCAATCCAATTAGGTTGACATTCAGTATTAACCATCACAAGTCCACTCCTTGTCGACTTGAACCCATACACATCTCCAGCGATCATACGTAATCTTCAAATAAAGACAATAATGAGGTCATAGTTATGCTTAAATAATACAACTATCTTTCCTACAATCGGAAATGCACCAATCCCCAACCCAAATACTATTACCTAAGGTTAACAATATAAATGCTGATATGAAGTCAATAAATCTTATGTCACATGATAAAGGAAAAAGGAAATAAAATAAAGATATTTTCTTAGTATAAGTGTATACAGGCACAAATATGTTTTCAACAAATGAAGGAGGAAATACTCGTGACAGTTACAGTCCTCGTTTCTGCAACCGGTCATGTGGTCTTAGCTGGACTTGATGACTACCTCCTTCTACTACTCATTCTGTATTCTCCTTGCCTTCATCAAGAACCTCAGATGGTCATGGTTTTTTTCCTGGTGGAGTGATTAAAACCTTCATTCCTGAAGGGTCTGGATCATTTATAGTCCGGCCTGGATTGAGCTGTTGTAGTTTCCCATTGGCCTTAATCATAGGGCATGGTAATACTAAGAGATGCCCTAATGGATCTCCTGTATCCCATGCATACTCTTCCTTATCTCCATTGTGATTTCATCTTGATAGTCTGGGTCAATCGCCCCAGCAAACACTGTAACACTCTTCTTAGCCTGTTGACTTAAAAATAGGAGAAGCCCAAAGTGTCCAGGTGGTAATCTTAACTTCAGTTTAATGTAATCATTGTTGTGTTTCCTGGTGGCAGCTTTCCTCCCTCTGGAACTAATTCCTCTAAGACAGCAGAATGTAATGTCACAGGAACAGGAAACAAAAATTTTGCTAGTGGATCATTAAGGGTGATGATAAGTGATGACACTTCCACTTCCATCCCTTGATTCCTGGACCATGAATCTTGGCTATGGGAGAGACAGTACCATATATTGGATGCTGATTCAAAATATACATGGCCTTATGGAGACCTTTGTTCCAGCCCTGCAAAATATTGTCACTTTGTTGGTGATGTAATTGTGACTTCAAAAGGCCATTCTGCCATTCTACGAATCCAGATGCTTCACAATGATGGAGAACATGGTAAGACCAGTGAATTCCATGAGAACAAGCCCATTGCCATACTTCTTTAGCTATAAAGTGAGTGCCTTGGTCAGAGGAATGCTGTGTGAATACCATGATGGTGGATAAGACATTCTGTGAGTCCATGGATGGTAGTCTTGACAGAAGCATTGTGTGCAGGATAGGCAAAATCATATTCAGGGTAAGTGTCTATTCCAGTGAAAACAAACTTCAGCCCTTTCCATGATGGAAGATGTCTACTATATACTTCCCACCAGGTAGCTGGCTGATCACCCCAGGGAATGGTGCAATGGTGTCATGTTGAGGGCTCAGTGTTGCTTTCTGCTGTTGGCAAATTGGGCTGTCAGCAGTGGCCATAGCCAGGTCACCCTGGTGAGTGGAAGTCCATATTGCTGAGCTTATGCATAACCTCCATCTCTGCCACCATGGCCACTTTGTTCATGGGCCCATTGGACAATGACAGTGGTGCCTGGGGAAAGAGGCTGAGTAGTGTCCACAGAATGGGTAATTCCATCCACTTGATTATTAAACTCTTCCTTTGCTGAGGTTCCACAGTGGTGAGCACTCACATGGGATACAAATACCTTCAAAGTTTTTGACCACTCAGAGTGGTCCATTCACGTACTTCTTCCCCAAATTTCTTTTTCATCATTTCCCATTCATGCTTCTTACAAGTCCCTGATCATCCAGCCAAACCACTGGCTACAGCCCATGAATCAGTATATAATCTCACATCTGGTCATTTCTCCTTCCATACAAAATGCACAACCAGGTGCACTGCTCGAAGTTCTCCCCACTGAGAAGATTCCCCTTCACCACTGTCCTTCGGAGATGTCCTAGAAAGGGGCTGTAGAGCTGCAGCTGTTCATTTTCGGGTGGTGTCTGAATATCTTGCAGAGCCATCTGTGAACCATGTCCTATGATCACATAAATACCACTTTTTTTTTTTTTTGACAATGAAATGCTGCTGTGCATGATCCACTTTACGGCTAGATGACTCGGAAAACACCCAGTTTATGATAGGCAGTTCAGGTCACATGGTGTCTTGATGACCATTGGCAAATGTTCAATTTCCACCAAAGCCCAGAAACAGGCCAAGAGCTATCTCTCAAAAGGAGATTAGTTGTCTACAGAAGATGTCAGGCCCTTGCTCCAAAATCCTGGAGGCCTCCGCTGTGATTAACTTATGGGGGCCTGCCAAAGGCTACAAACAGCATCCCTATCTGCCACTGATACCTCAAGCATCATTGGATCTGCTGGGTCATATGGCCTAAGTGGCAGAGCAGCTTGCACAGCACCCTGGATCTGTTGCAGAGCCTTCTTCAGTTTGGACCCCACTCAAAACTGGCAGCCTTTTCAGTCAGTCAATAAACAGGTTGGAGTAACACACCCAAATGAGAAATGTGTTCCTCCAAAATCTAAATAGGCCAACTAGGCATTGTGCCTCTTCCTTGGTTATAGGAGGGACCAAATGCAGCAACTTATCCTTCACCTTAGAAGGAATTTCTCAACAGGCCCCACACTACTAGACCACTAGCTATTTTACTGAAGAAAAAGTTTCCTGAATTTTAGTCGGATTTATATCCCATCTTTTGGCATGCAAATGTCTCACCAATAAGTTCATTGTGTTTGCTACTTCCTTCTGACTGGCTCCAATCAGCATAATGTCATCAATGCAATGAACTAGTGTATCTTGTGGGAGTGAAAAGTGATTAAGCTCTCTTTGAATAAGATTATAACACAAACCCAGAGAGTTAATATACCCCTGAGGTGGGATAGTAAAAATATATTGCTGGCCTTGCCAGCTGAAGGCACATTGCTTCTTCTGGGTCTTATGGACAGGAATGGAGAAAAAAAAAAAAATTGCTAAGTCAATGGCTGCACAGCAGGTACCAGGAGAAGTGTTAATTTGTTCAAGCAATAAAATCACATGATACAAGAGCTACAATTGGAATCACCACTTGGTTAAGCTTATGATAATCCACTGTTTTTCTCCAAGATCCATCTATCTTCTGCACAGGCCAAATGGGAGAGTTGAATAGGGATGTGGTAGGAATCACCACTCCTGCATTTTTCAAGTCCTTGATGGTGGCACTAATCTCCACAATCCTTCCAGGGATATGAGATTGTTTATGATTTACTATTTTTCTAAGTAGAAACAGCTCTAATGGCTTCCATTTGGCCTTTTCCACCACAATAGCCCTCATTCCATCAGTCAGGGAGCCAATGTGAGGGTTCTGCCTGACAGTTGTAGGGGTGCAGTCTAATTTCTGGGTATGTTCCTTGGTCAAAGGTATTATGTACCTTTGACCAAGGGACATGATGAAGCTGATTTGTTGCTCCTAAGTTCAGTAGACAAAGTGATGAAAGAAAATGATGGATAGAGTCACCAAACTCCTTGACTCTCATAAGCAGTGAATCAAGAATGTCAAATGCATTTATTTTGCATAACTCTCTAAACAGTTCACAGCAAGGACTATCAGTGTTCTCCATACTATTTGGAATAGAGTTCTTAGAATTTTTGGATCTAATCATAAGTAAATATTAACTTCCACTATCACAAGCTCCTACAATAGGCTATACAAGCTAAGGAGCAAGGAGAGCGAGTACGAATCCCAAAAGTGAAGAACCTGGAGTCTGAGGTCCGAGGTCAGAAAGCATCCAGCACAGAAGAAAGATGTAGGCTGGGAGGCTAGGCCCATCTCTCCTTTTGATGTTTTCTGCCTGTTTTATATTCACTGGAAGTTGATTAGATTGTGCCCACCAGATTAAGGGTGGAGCTGCCGTCCTCAGCTCACTGATTCAAATGTTAATCCCTTTTGGTTACACCACACAGACACACCCAATATTAATACTTTGCATCCCTCAATCTAATCAAGTTGGCCCTCATTAACCATCACACTACCCAAAGTAATTTATAAATTCAATGCTGTTTCTATTGAACTAATATTGACATTCTTCACAGAACTAGAAGAACTTATTTTAAAATTCATATGGAACCAAAAAAGAATGCCAATAGCAGATGCAATCCTAAGCAAAAAGAACAAAACTGGAGGCATCGTGCTACCCAACACTAAACTCTAGTACAGGGCTATAGTAATCAAAACAGCATGGTACTGGTACAAAAACAGACACATAGACAAGTATAACAGTATAGAGAACCCAGAAATTAGACTGCACCCCTACAACTGTCTGATTTGTGACAAACCTGACCAAAACAAGAAATGGGGAAAGGATTCCCTATTCAATAAATAGTACTGAGATAACTGGCTAACCATATGCTGAAGATTAAAACTAAACCCCTTTCTTACACCATATAAAAAAATTAACTCACAATAGATTAAAGACTTAAATGTAAAACCCAAAACTATAAAAACCCTGGGAGATATCCTATACAATACAGTAGTATCTAGAACATAGGCATGGGCAAAGATTTCATGACAAAACTGCCAAAAGGAGTAACAACAAAAGCAAAAATTGATAAATGGGATCTTATTAACCTAAAGAGCTTCTGCACAGCAAAAGAAACTATCAACAGAGGAAATGGACAACCTACTGAATGAGAGAAAATTTTTGCAAACTATGCATTCAACAAAGCTGTTGTAATATCCAGCACCTATAAGGAACTTAAATAAATTTGCAAATACACATTTATTTGTATTTATATGGGAAAATACAAATAATCCCATAATGGGCAAAAACATAAACAGACACTTTTCAAAAGAAAACATACATGCAGCCAACAAGTATATGAATAAAAAGTTCAAAATTAGTGGTCATTAGAGAAATACAAATCAAAATCACAATGAGATGCCATCTTACACCAGTCAGAATGACCATTACTAAAAAGTCAAAAAATAGCTGATGCTGATGAGGTGCAGAGGAAAAGTAATGCTTATACGCTGTTGGTGGAAGTGTAAATTGGTTCAGCCATGTGGAAGACAGTGTTGTGATTCCTCACAGACCTAAAGACGGAAATCTCATTTATCCCAGCAATCCCATTACTGGGTATATATCCAAATGAATATAAATCATTCTGTTATAGTGCACACATATGTTTATTGTAGCGTCATTTACAATAGCAAAGACATAGAATCAACCAAAATTCCCATAAATAGTAGTCTGGATAAAGAAAATGTGGTACATTTACAGAATATAATGCTATGCAATCATGACAATTAACAAGATCTTGTCCTTTGCAGGACATAGATGGAGCTGGAGTCCATTACTATATACTTAGGAAACTAACACAGCAACAAAAAACCAAATACCCCATGTTCTCACTTAAGTGGGAGCTAAATGATAAAAACAAATGGACACACAGAGGGGAACAGCACATATTGTGGCCTTTTTGATGGTGCAGGTTGGGAGGAGGAAGAAGATGAGGAAAAAAATAACTAGTGGATACTAGGCTTAATAACTGAGTGATGAAATAATCTGCTCAACACTTCCCATAACACAAGTTTACCTATGTAACAAACCTGCCCTTGTACCCCTGAATTTAATATAAAATTTTAAAAAATGAATAGTAATACAATTTACAAGATTATAAAAATATCAAATGTTCAGAAACAAATTTATAAATTGTACAGCAAATGAAGCTTAAAACTCTAAATTTTTAACTGTTATTAAGAAAAATTGAAGTAATCTTCAATAACTGAAGAGGTACTCACGCCATGGAATACAGGCAAACTGTAAAGATGGCAGTTTTCCACATCATTCTGTAGATTCAATATAATCCCATTCAAATTTCTAAAATTGTTGGTAAAAATTTAATAGCCGATTAAAAATTTATACTGAAATTTAGCAAGCCAAGAATCATCAACATAATACTCTATAAGTGCTAATATGGAAGATTTACCAGTAACAAAACTAAAATACCAGAAATAAAGAAGCAAAGCTGCATTAATTCAGACAGTATTATACTAGCATAAGGATAGGAAAATTGGTTGAGAGAAAAAAATTAAGTGACCAGAAACAATACAAAATGTAAACTGTCACTTGATTTATGACTATGTTGACATCACAATTCCACAATTTTATATAAATATCCAATTTATTCTATCCAAAATATTATATTCAAATGCTTACATTACATTTTACATAGACACATAGATACATATTCTAGATGGATTACAAATATAACTACTAGTGTTTAGACATTTAAGTTGTAGAAAATACATGACTTTAGAATAGGAAATGATTCCTTAAAGTACGTTAAAGACTAATTGTAAAATTAAGAGAAAAAATATTCTTTTATGTTTATCAATACAGTAAATATTAACATTGCTAATGTTCTTTATTCCTCCTTGAAATATGAATTTCTATCTGGTGTAATTTTCTTTCAGCCTGAATAATTTGCTTAGCATTTCTTTTAGTGAAGTATACTGGCCAGGAATTTTCTCTTATTTACCTGAAAATGTATTTATTTCACCATGACTGGAAGAATAGGTAGAATAAGGCCTCAAAAGATGTTCACCTTCTGATACGATTTGGCTCTGTGTCCCCACCCAAATCTCATCTTGTAGCTCTCATATTTCCCACATGTTGTGGAAGAGACTCAGTGGGAGATGACAGAATTATTGGGGAGTGGGCTGTCTTTCCTGTGATGTTCTTGTGATAGTGAATGGGTCTCAAGAGATCTGATGGTTTTAAAAAATGGGAGTTGCCCTGCATACACTCTCTCTTTGTAAGCCATCCATGTAAGATGTGACTTACTCTTTCCTGCCTCCTGTCATGATTGAAAGGCTTCCCCAGCCATGTGGAACTGTGGGTTTTTCATTAAACCTTTTCCTTTGTAAATTGCCCAATCTTGGGTATGTCTTTATCAGCAGCATAAAAACGGACTAATAAACCTCCCTAATTCCTACAAATAGAGTTATTTACATGGAAAAGAAACTTTGTAAATATAATTAAGCATTTTAAAATGAGTAGTTATTATGAATTTTCCTGGTGTGCTCAGTGTAATCACAGGGTCCTTATAAGTGAAACAAGCAAGTGTAGAATCATAGAGAACATGTGAGACAGAAATAGAGGTCAGAATGATGCAACTGCTGGTGTTTAAAAGGACCAGACCATGAGCCAAAGAATGTAGGCAGCCTCTAGAAGCCAGATAAGGCAAGAAAATTTTTGTATTTTTAGTAGAGATGGGGTTTTACTATGTTGGCCAGGCTGATCTTGAACTCCTGACCTCAGGTGATCCACCTGCCTTGGCCTCCCAAAGTGCTGAGATTACAGGTGTGAGCCACCATGCCTGGTCCACTTCAGACTTTTGACTTCCAGAACTGTAAGATAAAAGATTTTGTGTTGTTTTTAGCCATTGAATGTGTGGTAATTTGTTATGCAGGAATAGGAAACTAGTGAACTCACCTATGTTTTTAAAGATTTTCACTTAAAAAAATAAAATTTCTATATATATTTTTAGTCAGCACTGTAAAGATGTCTTTTTATTGTCTACAGGTTTTAACTTTGTTTCTGGGAAGAAATCAGCCACCATTCATAGTGTTTCTTAATTATATGTAGTTTGTCATTTGGCTGTCTCCACTTTCAAGGTTTTCTTTGTATTTGTTCACTTCAAGATGTGCCAAATTGTGCTTTTTCTTGCATTAAAGGGAATTAAATGTAACCTGAGGAGGACCCTGTACTTCTGTATTTGAGTCTTTGTGGATAAACTGTAACCTAACTTAACAGGTAGACAAGATTGAAAACTTAACTTATGAGTGTGTGACTGTAACAATAGCTCAGTCTTGGCCATCCCAGCAGCTGTACTTCAACCACTCATATCCTGCTGAGTGTTTGAACTGTGTTCAACTAAAGAAAACGCTGAGCTGTAACCAATCCAGTTGTCTCTGTATCTCACTTCCGATTTCTGTACATCACTTCCCTTTTTTTCTCTATAAATCTTTCAGTGTGTAGCTGTACTAGAGCCTGAATCTGCTGTAATTCTGGAGGCTGCCTGATATGTGAATCATTCATTGCTCAGTTAGGTCCCTTAATTCAGCTGAATTTATTTTTAACACTTGCATTTGTCTTGCTTGTATTTGGGTAAGGTTCTTGGATGTCACCATTTATGGGTTTTTTTTTTTTTTTTTGGTCCCAATTTGGGTAGTTTTTAGCTATTATTTCTTAAAATACTATTGATGATCCATATTCTACATTTGCAGCTCTGAGACTCTTAATTACATGTTTGTTAGACAACCCATGTTTCACATGACATTGGGCTTTATTAATATTATTATCATCATTATTATTGTTTTGTTTTCTCTCTCTTTTATGGGCGGTATGGTTTCTATTAATCTACTTTCAAGTTTGATTACCTTTTTATTTGCCATCTTTAATTTGTTTAAAACGCAATCTTTTAAAAAATCAGATAATGTACTTTTAAGTTCTAGAATATCTAGAATATTCATTTAATGGAACTGCCTTTGCAAAAATTATAACTGAGGAAATTATAACAGTGAAAGAGATCAGACCTAACTAACCCCATCTGGTTTCTAATGCTTAAGCTGTCATTGTTCATTCCTGGGCATAGGCTAAACTAAACTTGGGATGGAATTTAGTTTATAGTTTAACTCTGAAATGAAGTTGATAATAGTCCTTTCCAAAAACAAACACACACAAAAAAACCTTCTTGCCTAAAGACCAGTTTGCCTTTGTAGGACAAACAAATTAATCTTTGTAGCAACAACATTAATTTAAGTGTCATGCAGCCTCTGGCTGCAAGAGTCTGAACCTTCCCAAATTGTTCCTGGGAATAATATCACTATTGTAAAACCTAAAATGAGTGCTTGAGATATTTTCCAAACTGTGCACTTGATGCACCAGCTGACACCACCTAGACTGGCAATCTGGCTCAACCGGTTCTACAATCCCACCCAGGAACAGAAGACAGAAGAAAAACTCACTTCCATCACCCATGATTCTTCTCCAGCCCTACCAATCAGCACTCCCCATTTACAGAGCCCTCACCCACCAAATTATTCTTAAAAACTCCATTTCAGAAAACTGGAGGAGGCTAATGTGAGTAATAATAAAACTCTAGTCTCCCACACAGCTGGCTCTGTGAGAATAGGCTTTACCTAGGCAGTGGGCAAGATGAACCTGTTGTGTGGTTACATTAATTTTTCTTATGTATTTCATTTCTATGCTGAAGTTTTCCATCTCTTCAATCTCTATAACCAATATTTTCTTTATTTTCTTGGAAATATTTATAATACTTTAAAACCTTAGGCTGGTTATTACAACACTCTTTCATTTTGATTTCTTTCCCTCCTTCCTTCCTTCCTTCCTTCCTCTCTCTCTCTCTTTCTTTCTTTTCCTTTCTTTCTTTTTGAGATGGAGTCTTGCTCTGTCACCTAGGCGGAGTGCAGTGGTGTGATCTTGGCACACTGCAACCTTTGCCTCCAGGGTTCAAGTGATTATCCTGCCTCAGCCTCCCAAATAGCTGGGATTACAGGCCCACACCACTACACCTAGCTAATTTTTGTACTTTTTTTTTTTTTTTTTTTTAAGTAGAGATGGGATTTCAACATGTTGACCAGACTGATCTTGAACTCCTGACCTCAGGTGAGCCACCTGCCTCAGCTCTCAAAGTGCTGGGATTACAGAAGTGTGCCACCATGCCCAGCTGTTTTTGATTTTCTTTATATGGATTGTTTTGTTTTTCCTTGACTATGGGTTACATTTTGCTATTTCTCATGACTCCTCATTTTTTTTTCTACCAGTTAGATACTATGTAGAAATTCTAGCCTCTGTTATATTTTCTCTAAAGAGTTTTAATTTGGCTGGACTAAAACTATAAACTTCTTTTTTCCTTCTGGTGTGTAAGTGTTGGCACTTTCATTCACTTACCTCAGTCTTTCAGTTGCTGCCTCCTGAGGGGGCTTTTTGGAGTCTCCACCATGCCTACTTACTTAAAAGTCTCTAAGGGCTGAGGTGGAGTTTATAAGAAGATTTGGGTTTCCCCACTATTGTCTCCTCCTTTTCTGGGATTTTCTCCTCATTTCCTAGGCACTCTAGAAACCATGGATTCCATCCTCAGCCTTCTAATATGAATGCTAGTAAGGTGTGAGTTTCTGCTTTGGCTTTAGCAGCTTCATGCTATGTGGAACAGGTTAAACTGTTCACATGCCATGTCTGTAACAAATAGATAAATGTACATCTGATCCAATGAAGTTCTCAATTTTAATAGATTGGCTGTCTTCCATATTTTCTTTTGATTTGGCCACTTTCCAAAGCCTTACTTTTTTCAATATTTTCCATATTTCATAGTAGTCCATCTGAATTAAATGTTAATTTTTTAACATTACCAAAAGCAAAATTGTGCCAATCATATTAAAATAGTAATACATGAAATATATTAAGTGAATGTATTGTTCTTAACAAAAATTATATCATAAGGAATGTGAAAATGAAAGCCTCAGAGTGAGAGAAGATGTTCTCAATTCCCATATCCAAGAAGGACTTCTATCTAGAATATATCAAGAATTTTTATCCATCAATATGGAAAAGATAGAAAGCCCAATAAGAAATGGGCAAAAGACCTGAACAGACATTTTTCAAAAGAGAATATCCAGATGGCTAATATATATATTAAAAAAGTGATAAATTTCATTCATTATTGGGGAAATGTATATTAAAATGCAATAAGATGCCACAATACACTCACTAGAACTGCTAAAATTTAAGAGACAGAAAATAAATTTTGGCAAGGATATGGAGAAATCAGAAATATTAGATATCAGGAGGAAAGTCTTTGGTAACATCTACTAAAGTTTAACATATGCATATGCTATAACTCAGCAATTCCAATCCTAGGTTTATAGTAAATAGAAATATGTACCTACCCTTACCAAAAGACATGCATTAGAATACTGATAAAAACATCATGCTTACTATCTTTAATTTGGAAATGACTCAATGGCAATTAATTTTAAAATGCATAAACAATGATATAGTTATCTAATTATGTAGTATAAAAACTACAATGTGCTATACAAAATAGTAATTTAAAATAATTTTGAAAACAAAATACAACTGCACACAATATTTATGACTCTCACAAATGTTATGTAAAATAAACAAGACACAAAAGAATATATGATATATGGCTCCATTTATATCAAGTATGAAGATTAATCAATGCTGTTAGAATGACAGCGTTGCAGGTACTGATAATGCTGTCTGGTGGTTACATGGGCATATTCATTTTGTATAAATTAATTTTGTTACATTTTTATAACATGCACATCTTTCTGTTAAACATCAGTAAAGTTCTTAGCATATTTTAATAATATATATCTCAAATTTAAAACTCTGGTATTAAAAAAAACTTCCTCTGAGACCAAGGAAACAAACAAATTTTATAGAGAGAACAAAATCTGAGATCTCTTATAATTTATTAATCATCACTGACTCAGAATATCAATCTCATCTATTGATACTTTGTGCATTTTCTGTATGAACATGTTTTGCTTTTTTGAAAAGGCTATGGCATCTTTTCACATTATTTTCATGATGTCTACTTTCTTGCTTATCTATATAACAAATGACTATCAAAAACAATAATTAAACCTTATAATAGTGTTTCTAATAAAGCTCCAATGAAAACAAAATTATAGAGTATGAACAGTGCTTTTAAAGTTTAGTATATTTCCTCATTTCTTCTTTTAAAGCCTAGAACATCTGTATCAGAATTTTCATTAAGTTTTCAAAACTGCAAATCATCTAAACATTAGGAGAAGTCTTTCAAAACAACATACCCCTCTAATATTTCCCACTTTACAAGTCCACTTCCCTTCCCCCTCCCTCAAAGGACCCCAAACCCTTCAGGCCTTGAATCATGTCACTATCATTCTAGCTAAAGGGAACTGGAGAGCACTCCCTTGGGTTCCTATTAACACCTGCTACTTAATCAGCCAGAGGGGCTGTTGGTGACTGATGGCAAATAGTTTCATCCATCCATCCCTCCTCCCTCCCCAGAGGCTGTACCACCATTGCAGCCATCCCAGCCTGGGGAGTGAGAAAAACAGATATCGGGCAATATCCCAAGTTGGAGAAATACATTCAATTGTTCAAAAGCTGGAATATGTTAGTAGTAGTAAATTCCCAGTTATAAATTTGCAAACCAAAAACATGCAGCTGTGGAATGTATTAGCTGCAAATCTATAATTTTTTAGCTTTCAGATTTATAAATATTTTAGATATTTTACAAATGCAGCAGAAAATAGTAATAGAGACCTCCCTGGATAGAAGGCAGCTACAGATAAGATATATGTGGCTAAGCATAGGGGGTCCTTATATTTTGAACAAGGAATAGGTTTCACAGTGCAGCCATGTCTAATTTAAATTGTTTTCGTAATCTGCTGCCAGGGGACCATGCTGGGTGATTCACAGTAATGAACTCCACCTGGATGCTCTGTAAATCTGAGCAGGAGAACTGACTGCAGTCTAGTAACTGTTGTTACCACAGATCTGGTTGAGTGAGCTCTAATTTGATCATTAAGTGACCATTCCGCCAAGGAACCGTGAGAAATGCTTCGATACTTCCACTTGAGGATAGTGCAAAAAAGTCTGCTATTTAAATAAGATTATTATGAAATAAAATGACTTATTTTGAGAATAAACAGGAATGTTTGTGGAACAATATAAACAAACTAATATTAAATATTTAATCTTGAACCAGTGGATCTTAGTGTTAGTTTAATGGAATCAGTATTTTTGAGAGGGAAAAAGTAATATAAATGATTATAACAGATAAAAGCTGTTAAGTAAAATTGTTTTAATATCATTATATAATCAATGGCAGTTAACTCATCAACTATGATACTTGGAGCATCTGGCTTTATATAAATAAACTAAATTACATATTATACTGTGTAATAAACATATATCAAGGAAACAGCATTTTTACAGATGCACAATGTATATGTAATTGTTGCATAATAGCAGTTATGAAATGGTATCTATGTCCTGGAAAACACAAGTTGAGCTGTGTCATCTTAATTAATTATTTTATTTACATCTAAAACTCTGGTCACTAATTTAATAATGTAATTTAAGAAGATGACCATGGCTACTATGCCACATTTCTTCTGCTGTATCAAGGCCCTTGGGAACCAATTGGGAACAAAATAAGCCACTGATTGATTTCACTGTTCCCTTTCATTGTAATTTCCCTTCCATTTTTTGTTACTCTTGTTCACTTTTGTGGACACTTACTGTTTTTTCTTGTCCATTCTCACCACTTCTGACAGTAGAACAAATATTAAAACAATGTTTCTCTGGAAAACTTTTCCCTTATTTGTAGTCTTTCTCCAAGAACTACAATTGGGAAATTTGTCAGATTTATCAACAAGTTTTTCAGGGAAATAAACTAATAAAAAACACTCATTTACTCATATATTTATTTACTGATTTTGCTTAGGCAAGTTTTTGGTTGAACTTTATTTGAATCTTTATAATATCCTTCCCTATCCTTAGATAAATTCTGTCCAACTGCACTGGATAAAGGAGGCTAATGCCTAGACTTGTTAGTGTGTGCATCTCTGCATATACTTGTGTGCATAGACACTCTAAAATATCCATTGTCACACTGCAAATTATTATCCTCGTGACTTTTTATTTTATATATTGAGATTTTAAAATATATGACATTTTCTAAAAAAAATACAGACATCTGCATTCTGATTAATTTTAAAAGTAAGACAAATTTTAAATTAATGTTGAGTATGTAATAGATCAACTGCAGAATTGGCTATCTCAAAGCAGAATGCATCCTTGTCACTGGAAGTGTATTAGCAAAGGCTGGACATTTCACTGAAGAGATTTTTTAGTAGGTATTCTCACTATTAAATATTAGTCAGATTAGGATATCTCTGACATTCCTTTCAATGCAGATATTTTGTGATTTATTAGCACATAGTTTGTATAGATCAGAGAACTCCTGGCATTAGGTAGAAATGAAAAGAAATAACAAGCACTTTACTTTAAGGCATTTAAGAGACTTAGGTAAGGTCAGATAGAAGATAACATAAGGAAATTCAAGTAATATGTCAACAAATTGAATGATACATTTTTATCTGAATATACAAGTACTAAATAAATTTTCACAAGGATAGTTAATGAAAAAAGGTTTCTACCAGATCTGTTTGAGTCCAATCACAGAGATAATATATTCACTTTGACAATTCTTCTAAAAGCCTGGTCAGTCAAACTTCTCAATTTCAATTACTTTTTTTCCTTGAAACCACTGTCAGACAATATCATACAGCAGTCAAGGAAGTAAATAACAACACCAAGTACTGTGTATTTAAATATATCTATAGTCTAACCACTTTTATCAACTAACATACTTATGAAAAAAATAGACAAATCTACAATCATACTTCAAGATTTTAATACTCCTCAATAATTATAAGTAATAGGGAAAATTATAAGGATAGACATTATTTGAACACTTCCAAATATCATGACTTAATTTATTGAACATTATTTTCAAGAATAGCAGCAAGTACTTTCTTTTCAAGTGGATATGGAACACTTACTAAGGCAGACCATATGCTGAACCATGAAACAAGTCTCAATCAAGTTCAAGGAATTAAAACCCACTGAGTATGTTTTCTGACTTCAAAAAAAATTGAATTAGAAACATATGACAAAAATATATCTAGAAATTCTCAAATATTTAAAAATTAAATAATACAATTCTAAATAATCTATGAATTATAGAAGAAAACATTTAAAAATAGAGCATATTTTTAAGTAATAATATTTAAAAGGTAATGTGCAAAAATAAGTGAAATGTCCTAAATCAAATGCTAAATAGTAAAGTTATAGTTTGTAATGCTTTTATTAAAAATAATCTAACATGTCTTTTTAAAAAGCAATGATAAAAGAATGCAATAAAGCAAAGAGAAATACAAAAAATAAATAAGTAAATAGCACAAATCATCAGAATAGAAGATAAGCATACATCATGGAAAATCAACAAAGACAAAATTGATTCTTCAGAAAGACTAATTAAAATAATAACTTCTTGCAAGACTGATCAAGTGGAAAAGAGGGATAAATGACTAACGTCTGCAAAAAAGATGGAATGCCTCCATAGGTTCTACAGACATATAATGACTATTAAATAAATATTATAAGCAATTTTTTGCCAACACATTTGATTAAATAAACAAAATCCTTGACAAATACAGAGCAAAATGTACTTAACATATTCATAAATAAAATCTTGTAATATGAAGTAAAAATGATTTATTAATATTCTGATAGATTAAATATGGAAATATTCTTTTATAACTCCTCTCATCAAGAAGTCTTAAGTTCCTTTCCTTTTCTGTAAGAAATGCATCATATTTTTACCAAAGTAAATTTTTTAGCCTGTTTCCTTTCTGTAAACACTGGAGAACTCATAGGCAATTTTTAATTTTTATGCAGCCACTTGAATAAACTCAAGCAAAAATGGTAGAAAATCCGCCTTACCAACACCAAAATTATAAGCAATGATAAACCACTATTGTTTTAAACCACCACATTTTGAAATACTTTCTTATGCAGAACTCTATAACATACAATGAAAGAAGTAAAACTCTACTTGCAGATGAAATGACTGTTTGACTGTTTGAAATGACTGTAGAACTGTAGGTAACTACACAAAAACTACTTTGTTGATTATCCTACTGTTAAGTGAAGATAGTTAACATTACATGATACAAGATAAATGTAGAAAAATCAATTTTGTCTCTAGCAAAAGGCAATTTAAACTAGAAGTTAAATATATAATACCACTTATAGTAGCATAACATAGAAAAGTCTTCAAATAAATTCAAAAATATGTGCAAGACCAATACACTAAAAAATAAACACTGCTGAGAAAAAAAATGTAAAGACTCAAATACCTGGAAAGGCATACTGCATTTAAGATCTAAAGTTTCAAAAGCTTTAGGATGATATTGCATCAGACTTTTGAAGAAATTGCAAACTAATTTTGAAATTTGTAAAGAAATCAAAAGGACCTAGAATAGCCCAAGCAACTTTGATTAAAAAAAAATCTAAGAGGATTTACAGTACCTGATTTCAAAATATATTATAAAATTATAACAATCAAGGCAGTAGAAGTTTAGCATAATGATGGATGAATAGATCACTAGTGTAGATTAGAGTGTCCAGAAATCAATCCACACCTATATAGCAAATAAATATTTGACAAAATTGTAAAGGGATTATAGTGGGGAAAGGATATTTTTTAACTAGTATTTCTGGAACCATTAAAAATCCTATGCAAAAACTTACACAAAAATTCATTTTGATTCATATTTCATGCCATATTTAAAAAGTTACTTAAAATGAATCATAAACCTAAGGGTAAAATCTAAAATTATAAACCTTTTGAGAAGAAAACAGAATAGAAATGTGTTTAACCCTAGGTTAAGGCAAACGCTTACTGGATATGACAGTAAAACCACTCTCCATAAAATATATAAGTGATATATCAGGCTTTATCAAAAGTAGGAACTTTTGTTCTTAAGGAAACAAAAATACAAGGCATATATTAGAGGAAAATATCAAGTATTGTAAATAGTATATCTGATAAAGAAATTATATCCAGATATAACAAACACCCAAAAGTCAACAAAGCAAACACACAAACCAATTTGGAGAAAATGAGCAAAAGATTTGACAATTTCTTCATCAAAGAAGATACATAAATGCCAAGTTAAGCACCTTAAAAAATGCTCACCATTAGTTAATAGGGAAATGTAGATCAAAACCATAATATCAGACCACTATGTACCTATCAGAATGTCTAAAATATCAAAAGACTGATCACACCAGGTGTGGATGAAAATTTGGAACAACAGGAGTGCTGATACACTGCTAGACAGAATGTAAATAGTAAAAACGTTCTGAACAAGAATGTGAATGTTTCTTAAAAAGTTAATACATATGCTAATTTGCTCTATTTAGCCATTCCACAATGTATACATCAATCTAAAACATATGCTATACAACAGAAATATATATAATTTTAATTTGTCAATTAAACAAATATTTTAAGTTAAGGATACACCCACCATATTACCTAAATTTTATGCACCTCACTATTTGCCCAAGAAAAATTAAAGCACACATCCATACAAAGATTTGCATACAAATTTACATAGTAGCAATTGGTAGCATTGTTAAAAATAACCTAAAACTGGAAACTACCCAAAGTCCATCAATAGAAGAATGTCTATACAAATGACAGTGTATTCATGAAGTAAATTACTATTCAGTAATAAACATGAGCAAATAGTGGTAATTATATAGATGAATAACCAAAAGTATTATGATAATGAAAAAAGTCAGATACAAAATATGTATCTTTTATGGTTTCATTTTCATAAAACTCAAGAATAGTTACTAGTACTCTGTGGAATTGGAAATCAGGACACTAGTTACATGTGGAAACATAGGCAGAATGACTAGAAAAATGTACAAGGAAACATTCCAGAGCAATTACAGTATTCCTTATGTTGATTTTTTTATGAGGGAATAAAAAATATTTAAGACATACAAGAAATTTCCTATCTGACGAATTGAGGGGGTAATAAAAGAATAAACAAGAAAGTGAAATACATGAGACTAAGGAAAAAAAGAATCTGCTCAAACAGAATAATGAGAAATCCTGATATAAACATTAGGTCCAGAACTCGCCGTGTCCAGATCAGAACAGGAGGTAGAGGATTCAAGTTTTTTGTGATATTGTTTAGCGAAAGCATTGGTCTTATACTTTATACCACAAAGTCAAATTTTGTTCTGAGGCATGGATTCCAGCAGCACAAACTGTTATACACATCACTATATTGAAGAACACTAATCTTGTTAATAATACTCTTGAATAGCTCATTAAAATAATTAGTTTGCCAGGATGATGTACTTCTTGTTTCTTTTAAAACATTTTGATATATTTTTCTAATATGAAAATATTTTAATACAAACATAAGAAACAACATGAACACCTCACTAAAACACACTTTACAAAACTTTACAAAACTCAATCAGAGTTGAAAAGACAGTATAGAAAACCTTTGTCTTTCTCCTCACCTAGGAATTATTGTATTATATACTTTTACTTTATTTTTATTTTTAAGACAGTCTTGCCCTGTTACCCAGGCCTGATGTGCAGCAGCAAGATAATAACTCACTGCAACCTCTAAATCCTGGGCTCAAGCAATCCTTCTGCCTCAGCCTTCCAAGTAGTTAGGACTATAGACAAGCACCACCATGACTGGGTACTTTTACCATTATTATTATTATTGTTGTTGTTATTATTATTATTAATTTGTACAGATGGGGTCTTGTTTTGTTGCCTAGGCTGGTCTTAAACTCCCAGGCTCAAGTATTCCTCTTGCCTCAGCCTCCCAAAGGGCTGGGATTACAGGTGTGAGCCATTGGACTCAGTCTTTGTAATAAATTTTTAAAGTCAAGGAATGGAAACTTACCATATTGTTAGAGGTCATAAACAACACTCACATGCAGTCTAATGGAATACATCCAAGAAGTTCTGATTTGATTTTGATTTTTAAAAATGTATTATTCAATTTTTAAAGTTTTAGAAGTCACTAGTATGAGGCACTTAGTCCTATGGAAGAAGACATTAAAGCAAATTTGCCATCAGAGATTACCTAGCAGAACTATAAATCATGGTCACTTAGTGATGTATCTATAACTACTTAGTTAGCATGACAAAATTGGATAGTGATTAGATGATTTATGAGGTATAGAGAAGGAGAGCCCCTCAAGGGGAATATTCAAAGATGCCAAAATATTTGAACATAAAAAGAATGTTTTACTTTTCTTAATATCAATTCAGATCTATATGAGGAAGAAAAATCAACCTAGTGGGTAATTTAAACATAATTTTATGGAGTTAAATATGAAAGATAAAAAATTAAAATGGTTCTAAGAAGATGATAAACAAGAATAAAAATGCTTTCAGTACTATAAATGCAGGATATAAACTCTTTTCCCTCCCCAAAAATAAAAAATCTAATCTAGCAGAATATTAAAATCAGCATATTTTAATAGATAAAAGATGGGTTTTAGCCCTTATTTAAACTCAAGCTTCATAATCTATTCATTTTTAATCTTTGTAATATGTAACTTCTCTGAACCTCAATTTACTCATTTATAACGTAGGAGTTAAAACACCCATTGCTTAGGGCTGTTCTGAAAATTAAACAACTTATCAAATATAAATTTGGAAAACAGCATATCCACAATGCGCATTTGGTCTTTCTGTTGAAATAGCTTGAATGTTACCACAACTTCTGTTTTAAAAATAAATGGAGGGCTGGGTGCAGTGGCTCACGCCTGTAATCTCAACACTTTGGAAGGCCAAGGAGGGCAGATCACCTGAGGTCAAGGGCTTGCAAACAGCCTGGACAACAAGGTGAAACCCCATATCTACTAAAAATTATTTTAAAAATTAGCTGGGCATGGTGGCATGTGCCTGTAGTCCCAGCTACTCGGGAGGCTGAAGCACGAGAATCTCTTGAACCTGTGAGGCAGAGGTTAGAGTGAACGAATATTGCGTCACTGCACTCCAGCCTGGGAGACAGAGGGAGGCTCAGTCTCAATCAATCAATCAATCAATCAATCAACGGAGGTAAGAATATAAGTGTATTGAGTTACCTAAATGAGATATATGCCTATCAGTACCATTGAAATTCATACAATTAGATGGTGGACTAAACAACTGATTTTTTGTTCAATACATTGTTTTGTTTCCCTTGGTCTCCACTAAACATAGTGGAATTAAGGCAAGAAAAACTTTCAAACATCTCTCTACATAGAAAAACTATTGTATAAAGAACTCAATATCGTCAAGAAGTCTAGGAAGAGGCTTTTAGACAATTCAGAAGTTCTCTCTGGTCTAAGTCAACCACAATGACAAACATTTATTAAGGTCTACATGCCTCACAATATTCAAAGCCTGTTAAATGCCCTGATTAAATGGGATCACTAATAAGATAGTAATCATTAATGGGATGGCAATCATTTATAAGATAGTAATATTATTCTAATCACTTATAAGATAGTAATATTATGCTCATTCCTGGTGGTCAAGGTAAAGTTACATGGCTTCTGGGATAATGTCCTGCCAGAGTTAGAATTATATGTATGTAAAAACAAACAAACACATATCAAATAAACAAATAAATGTATGAATACATAAATGTACAAAAGAAAATAAAGTAATTAGATGTACACTCTCAAAAAGGGGCAGATTTATGGCTAATGAAGTCTGCTTAGAGTCTGGTTGGGATCCCCTCTTTTTGAAGCTTTTTGCTCAATTTTTCTTCTGGCACTAAGATGTGTTTTTAGGTATCCAACCAAAATGTCTTCCAGGACCCTGGGACAGAGTGGGACTCAGGCAGGAAGAGGCAGCCACAGGCAGTCTCCTCTTGAATAGAAGGATCCAGTTATGGCCCCATGAGGAAAATGCACATCTTTGCTTTGTTTTATTTTGGATGGCTTTAATTTCAATTCATTACTTCTAAATAGCTGACTATAATTCTAAAGCACCTTTCTACCCCTCCCATTCCTACTTGTACAAATGCACTCCTTCTCCAGCCTAGTACTTATGAAACAAGAATATCTTCTGAGACAACCAAGCCATGACTTTCCATATCTTGGAAATTCTGAATTGTGAGAAAAGAAGTCTGTATACTGGGGCTAAGGTGGGAAAGAAATTAAGATAAACTCTGCCGATTCCTACTCCTCTTTTTTTGAAGTTTTAAAAGTTTTATTTTATTCAACTAAGTGGAACTTTCTCTTCAATATCAAAAAATAGTGGGTAGGTTTATTTCCATATCTTTTAAGAAGTATGGTTTTTATCCTTCCTTCAACTCTATTTTAATTACTAAAAACTGACAGTCTCCAAACATAGCACAGAATTAAAGAATAAGTGTTGCTTTTTCACAGAATGTGTGCTAGTTTGCTGATACCATTTACAGATAAGTGCAGTAGTACTAACAAAGCAGAGTCACTGTGTAAGGCCAGATTGGTGGCCATCAAAGGGCATGATGGAAGGAAGCTGTGGCATCTTTCTTGGTAAAGTCCTTTAAAAGAAGAAAAATAGTATATTCTAATATATCACATAACTATAACTGATGGAATGAAGTTTTGATTTTGACACTGCATGTAGACTTTTTTTTGAGCTGGAATAATTTTAATTCTTTTAAATATATACTGAAAATATTCATTTCCACTATAATATACTATTGTTTTAAAATCATCCTTTTAAAGTAAAATATATTAGTTTAAAGAACATAAAGATATTATTTAGAAAGGGCAATAATTCATAAATCTGAGTATAATTTAGAAAATCTTGGGCTACATAAATACTATCTCCAGGATTGGACTGGAAACTTTAAACTCTGTTCTTTGGAACTCTTAGGCTACAAGCAGATAGACTAACCCAACAACTAGTTTCAGATTCAAAGGTCAAAGAACTGTATTTTTTGCTGCATTTTTCAAACATGCAGACTTTTACACGTTAGCTACAGAGCAATGCCAGTTTTCTCATTTAACTCTTGTAATACATAAACACACAATCCAAATGGTAGGAATATATATTTACCTTGCCTATGCAAACAGAATTTAACATTTTAGCACTTTATTTGTCTTGATTTAACTCATGAAAATAGTTCAAATTTGTTTGGGGGACAGCAAAAACATCCTGGGAAGCAGGAAATGTCTTTATTTTTCATAAGTGGATTCCAGTAGCAGAAATTTATCATTTTACCTTTTAAAAGATTAAAATATTTTCCCTATGTGCATCCCTGTGGGTTCTGTGGGTTTGAGACCTTCCACCATAATCAGCATCACTGGTGGGTGGAGAGGTAAGAATTACCTAAGGTCTGGATAATTCCAGTGCTCCCTCATCTTCATCACTGAGAGTATTTCAGATATGAATCTAAGAAAGTTATTTAATTTCTCATTTCAATTTACTAACCACCGTCACTGAGTTGATGTACAAATTAAATAACTTTAGAAACTGAATATTCAAAAATGCTTAGAACAATGCCTGAAACACTTCCTAAGCACCTTATACATGTTAGCAATTAATATTATCTCTAAATTGATAGGATCTGCGTTTTGGTTAGCAGCCTTTCATTGTGCCCAACATAAAGAGGACATTTTGAAACACCTGATTCACACTTATGAGAGTCAATTAATTTCTCCTTATGCATTGATTTAAAGATACTACAAATATAGTTCTTTCTCATGAAACTAAAAAGGTCTCCACTCACACACACACTTAATAATTTTTTTTATTTTGTACTATGATCCGACAATGTTGTTTAGACACTTTGTTTCTGAATAATGATTATGTTTATTTGAACATTATGCTATATAGTAGAACATTATATGAGTATGTATTTATTACATGTAAATATATATATATATAGTTAGCACGTACCAACTACAGGGATTTTTCTTTGATTATTGTATATTATAGTAGGAGACTCATGCTGCATTTTGCTGAAATAAACAATAGTTGATAGTGATTCTTCACATGATGAGAGCAATAAAATAAATTATTTTTCTGTAGGCAAATGCTTGAAGACAACATTAAAAGTGAAAAAAATAAACATTTCCTGACTTGAGTGGTAGGATTTCAGGTTAATATTTTCCTTTAAAACTAATGTTACATAATAACTTTTGTTGTGGCTAACAAAAGTCTGAGAAGAAAAAGTATCATTTGTAGATATGTGAGTTTTTCTAACACTACACTTCTACTTGTGATAATACGTTTGCTTAAAATACCCACTTCTTTCCTCCTTGCTTCTCAAAATACCATTCATCTTTCAGAGCCTGACTCAAATCCCACTTCAATAAAGATCTCTCTGACTCCTCAACCTAAAATGAATTCTCCTAGCTCTGAGCGCCACTGAAATTCTTGTCTGCACAGTGTATTTAGAAATTAATCATGCATTGTCTTGAAGTAGTGAAAAAAAGATCCTGGGCTTCCGAAGTCAGACAGATTCAGGATGAATCTTGACTCTACTACAAACAGCTGCAAGGATCTTGGGCAAGTTATTTGTTTTGTAATAAAAATAGTAATGACCTGATCTACACCATATGCTACGGATAGTTTAAAATGCTTTACATGTATCATCTCATTTAATCCACATAGTGACCCAATAAAATAGGTGTTGTTATGAATCCATTTGTATAAGAAATGGTATTGGACACACAATGTGCTTATTTGTATATCTGTATCTATACATTAAAGTATCCAAGGCCACATTGTAAGTAAGTAGGACAAACAGGATTCAAATCCCGGGACCTGACAGCAGACTCCATGTTCTTACGCAATGTACTACTATATTGCCTCTAAATTTCTGTACTAGCAGGTCGCGATGGCTAGCAAACTCATAGGCCCTATGAAGCGGGTGAAATTAAAAAAAAATATATATATATATAAAGTGCATGGCACAGAGTAGGTGTATTACAAATGCTATTTGCTATATTTTGCCTGCCTTCTTTCCCATTTATTGCTGTTTTGAACTGCCACTTTTATCTGTAGTATACATTATAATAAGCCAGGTAAGCACAAATTATTTCAATACACTGTGGCAAAATCTGGAAGGCATGGACTTGATTGTAGTCGTGTTAGTATACCCAATATTTTGTACTGTCTTCAATAACTGGAACTGTAGGCTTTCAATCTGTGCTTATTGAATTTTTGTGATAATAGACTTTATTTTTAACTTGATTTACTCTAGAGAAAGTATTTTGGAAAAGGATTCCTAGTAATAGTCTCTTCCAGGAATAATCCAAACATTAGCATTTCCTAAAGTGTGTTCTGTACAGCAAGACGCTCTGTGGGGAAAAAGTGGACCTGGGCCAAATATATTTGGGAACTATGGCATATTTTCATCTATTCTAGAGAATCACAGCTTGCATTAGAATATTTATTAAATTAATGAATATTTATTGAGTACCTCACACCTAATATATGGGGGTAACTAAGATAGAAACAATTTAAGCCCTTGTAATTTTATGTCTATCCAGACTCTGTTAAGTCTTGCAATATAGAAATAGGTTTTACCTTGTTCAGACCAATATATTTTAGTACATTTGATCAAAATTCTTTTTTACACATCAGCATTTCAGACACACATTTTGACAAATAGTGCCTATCAGTGTTACCCAGAATAATGCTTTTTTTCCTCTCCTAACCCAAGTTTAACCCCTGTAATACTTCTGATTTTTGTGTTAAATAAATAAGACAAAAGGACAATCGAATAGCTAACATTCATATTATTATTTAATCAAATATTAAATTACTAGAAATGTTTAAATTGCAATTCTACTTGGTAGATACTTGATATAGTTAAAATCTTATACAATCGATGTTAAGGAACCGAAAATAAGGTGAGGCAAAAGCAAAACATCATGAAAAATTCCTCCTAGAGGGAGAAATGACCAATTCGTAAACACAAATTTATAGATTTGCTGTTGCTAAATTAATGCCTGCCAGATTTTATATGATGTTTGGTCAGACTCATACACCAGCCTTTGCCATGACACTGTAACCTATTTTCTATATTCTAGTCTAAAATCTCTTCCTCAGACTGAAATGAAAAAAATTAGACTTATTTAAAAAAAACAATGACCATTTTCCTGTCACATGTAAGTATTTATTGAGGTGAAGAGGAAAAGCTGGCCTAAAATATCTGGTTTGATCCATTGTTTTAATTCTTTTCCATTTACTCTAATGTATTTTTCATAACTGCTAGCCAAAAGAAAGTTATTTTATCAGACTGAATTTATTTTGACACGTCATACTTTTAACTACCTGTTTTATATTGACAGTTTCTTTCTCTTTGGTATTAGTGGATTTTCATGTGTAATCTCATCTACTTCCATGGATATTTATTCTACTGACCCTTCAATATTATCCCTTTGCTATTCTTACCTTCTCACTGCGGGTATTACCCAGGATTTAATTAGGAAATCTTTTCTGCATAGTATTTCTATGCTTATCTCTGTATCATCAGGGATTAAGTCAGCACCTCAGACATCCCAGGGACTTATCATGGGCCTATCAATCCTAAATGGAATTCTAGCCTGTTTGAATTTCTTTTCAAAATACTCATGTTTGCAACAGGGACCATATCTATTTTATTACCTTTTTATTCCTAGAACCTTAAACAACACCTAGAGAGCCAATGCACACTCAATAAATATATGTTGAATCAGCAAATGAAACCAGTCAGTTTTACTCATTTAGAAATAAAAATTCACCTATATCTTGCCCCCAGAATTTACCTTTAGGTCAGTATACAGAAATATCTGTAATAGTTGATTCACCAAATCACAATGACTGCTCAGGCAAGTTCTTGAATATTATCTTTTTCATGTCTGTATTTATTACTCTGGTATGCAATTATTTATATTAACATTTTATTAATAATTTGGCATTTCATAACCAAACATAGGAGTAAGTTAAATATATGTATTTTGAGGTCCAAATTTCCAGATGAACACATGAGACAAATACATATTTTGTTCAGTCATTCTCTATGTATAATATGATTTCTCAAACTTCATTTAATTACAATCGAGGTCATATTTTAAAAATTCTTTAAAGATAGGAATAGTGTCACAGCTTAGCATATAGAGATTTTAGCTTTTTGCTGTTCACATAGTTGATGCCCAATAAATATTTGCTAATCTAATGAATGATCAACATTAGGATTTACTAAGACCTTCTAAGTCATTTTGCATTATTTCTCAGCTTGAATCAACTTTAAAATATTACAAAGTCAGGGTTCGGTACTTTTTGACTCTGCTTGACATGGTGGACTCATTCTTTTTCCTAGCTGTTTATTAACTATGATTCCAACTCTGAATATGAGAAATACCTTAAAAACTTAATTTTTCTTTATCACTTCCTCTACTAAAAAGTTGCCTATATTATCTCTTGTTTCCTGGAAGCCAGTTCTCTGCAATAGGAGAAACATGAGGCTCAGTTCTCCACATGATTCTGTCTTTACCTATCCCCAGGTGCATGGAGATACTGTGCACTGATATTTTATATACGTAAATACTTACCTAGGCTAAAACATAACTGAAGCACAATTAAGAAGCTAATACATAACTTATACAATTGTATCAACTACCTGAAAGTGTTGAACAGATTCTTCTCTCCAGAATCTTTTCATTATTTAGCATGTTATTCCTCCCATGAAGTGAGATTCAGATATGGAAGGATTAACTGGAATGAACAGAGTTAGTGAAAGAGAAATGCCAAGTTCACATTAAGCCAATTGTAAATCATGATTTTTGTCCAAAGAGAACATTGATTTTTGCCAATAATTACTTATTAATTGAAAAAAAATCACAGATTCATTCATGAGGATTACAAATTCAGTTGTCTGAAACTTAACCATTAAATCCAATTAAAATAAAATTGGATTAGAATATTATAACATGGAATCAATTGAACCAAATATACAGGTGCCTTGTTTATCCAACTGGAAATTTGAAAATTGAAAAAAAAAATACTTGGCACCTATTTGTTTAGTTCTAAACTACACATCATGTTTAGAATGCATCGCTATTGCATGATACATTATAACTAATCCCTTTTTAGTCTCTTCTCTAGCCTTCTAGAAGTTCCTGGATGGATAATAAAATCTCTATTAATACTTGTAGTATTTGAGAACTGTCATGCAATGTACAAAATAGTGACTACATTTGTTACTCATTATCTTTATAGCTATGCATTTTTCATATGCTTCTAGCTTCATGTCACCCCAGCTGCCCTGGAATACATCTTGGTTCAAATCAGGGCCAGCCAAACATAAATAAATAAATGAAATTGAACAAGTAGCTCTTGGAGGACTTTTTCCATGATGTATAGAAAAATCTTTAACTTGTTGAAAAATTATCAGTTTTTAGGAAGGTTGTAATCTAGTAGGTATTGGTTAAAGGTGTGGTTGATTAATATTAATAAATAATTCAAATTGTTTATATTTTAAAATAGTTGTTGGATATCAACAGTTGTTGGGCATAGAAAGACCAGAACACTCATAAATTATATGAGTTTCATAGAGCAATAGAAGCTAAGCTCTTAGCTGTTTTGTTGTGCTTTCGACATTATGTCCTGAATTATCAAAGTCATTTTTATTCTATTGAGAAATATACTAAATTACATCCCATAGAAGTTTCTCATGGACTTTCACTTGGAAAAATAATCTTTCTATTGAAATGTTTCATTATTGATATTTCAAATTTATTTTTCTAAAAGATAGATGAGTTTAGAGTAAGGACTTAAATTGGGATAAATTAGAGAATGAGGTCTACTAGGTAATGAGTTGGTTCCGTTTGCACTATTGTTTTCACCATGACACCAATTGTAATAATATTTACCTGCAAGACACACTCCCTCAGTGCTTTGTATTTCCCAAGACTTTACTCCAGCTAATTCATCAACTTTTCTTATTCAAGAAAAAAATATTATAAAGTAAGTGAAGGTAACTTACTTTATAATATTTTTATTTAGGTAAATAATAATATTATTTATTTAGCTAACTCAATAAA
Source organism: Sapajus apella (assembly GCF_009761245.1). Lineage (NCBI taxonomy): Eukaryota > Metazoa > Chordata > Mammalia > Primates > Cebidae > Sapajus > Sapajus apella. The sequence continues at coordinate 48,086,402 of NW_022436941.1, forward strand.
ATACATCACTCACAAATTTTTATATTTTAGTTTTTATTAATCATAAACAACTTGGGGGAAGACCTTACATGACATTTTGCCACATGGTTTAAAACTGCTAATATAATGTATCTGTGCTCTAAGTGAGTTGAACCTTTTGAAACTAAAATAACTTATTCTAATATTTGAATCAAAATGGTGCCCATGTTAAACTAATGTTTGCGTTGAACTTTGATTGGCTCCTGTGTAGAAACGGGCCTGACTCCTTCCTGTTCTATTAAAGATAATCCAAAGTAGTTTCTTATCTCAACAACTAAATTAGAATTATACATGCTTTCTCACATTTTAATAACTTCCAGATGGTGGAAAAACTAAAATAAAACTAAGAATTCAACAAAAGTGTGGGAAAATATTAGCATAGTACAAAAGACTAAGAACACTAAGGAAGTTATTTTCAAACTAGTTTTTCCTTGCTTTAAAAAATGCCACTGGCAAGAATAATGATGCTTCCATAATGTTACTAGAGTGCTATATTTGTAAAGCAGCATGTAAGCCTCATAAAAGGGTAATGAGTTCCTTAAGTGATAGTAAAATAAGCTTTCATGTAGAGATATGCTGAGGTACTACTGTTCATGGGCAGCAGAGAGTTGCATTACCTATTTTGTATTGCAATTTTCACTAACACAAAAAAAGGAATTGCAGTAATGGTCACATTTTCCTTCTTGTGACATTAAAAAAAAGACTCTAATGGAGTTCAACTAAGTAGAGAAAATGATAAAATCTTATATAAAATTTATGCTTACTTGGTTATTCTTCTTTATATAACTATATTATTTGAATAGACTAGGATTTCATTCCTCTTTCTGATCATAGAGTTACTTTCAGATAACTATTTTCAGTTGATTGTTCTCTTCTAGATTTGTCAATTATTGCAGCCTCATGAAATATGCATCATTCTTTGACATTTATATTAAATAACACTTGTCTTTTTCCCTTCCATGTTTACATGTAAAATAATAGTCAATAAAAGGAATCATTCAGTATTAGTAATTTTTAAAATATAAAACACATCTAAGAACGTTCAAAAAGTCCCTCAATCTACCTCTTTCTTTACAACAGAAAAATCTTGTCTTATCATGTAATTGAAATCCCTTAGGAATGAAAATTTCACAGTAACTTCTATTGGCTAATTGCCTATAAGAAGTCTATTCTCTCCTCTCTCACTATTCTTAATTGGATTTCTTGCTCTTTAGCAGCAATAGGAAACAGATGCTCACAGAATTCAGCAATCCCCAGTAAGTGGCAGGTAGATGAAATATCTTAACATTTTGTTATATTAATTTTGTCAAAGAAACATGTTAGACTAAGGGGAGAGATTATATCTATGAAGTTTGTGAGCATGATTCTAAAATATTCAAATTGAAATTATGACTTGTGAGACAGAAATTTAAAAGGAAATATCTTTGGAGGATGGACTGCAAATAAATATGTAGATGACTGTGGTGAAGAAAACTCTCCTTCTAAAGTATATTTCCCAAGAAAAAGCACAACCTAAAAAACTAGAGAATAGAACTTTCTGAGGTTTCATAAAAAGCTTATCACATTAGCTCCAAACTATTGAAGTGACATGTATAAACACTTTCCATGAGTTAAATCAAGTCAAATAAAAGTGTTAAAATGCTAAAATCTGTTTGCATTGGATAGGGTAAATGTATATTCCTACCATTTAGATACATACTTTGTTTAATAGAAGAGTTAAATGAAGAAATTGGCATTGCTCTGTAGCTACAAAAGTATAAAAGTCTGTGCATGTTTGAAAAATAGCAACATAAAGGCAGCTTTTTAATCCTTGAATCTGAAACTATGTGTTGGGCTGGGCTATCTGCTCAGCCTGAGAGCAACTGATTTCTCATCACAGTCTCAGGCTAGAGGATCATGTGTTGTATTTTTAAAAAGTTTATATTTTCTGTATTATCAATATTTCATATAATTTAAAAAATTTAAACTAACCAATGAATTTTCAACTAAGTGGCTCTTCCTTTCATAGGAGAAAGGTAGAAAATAAGACACTGACTTTAAGATCTGGATTTTTATGGGGAAAAAAAAGCCTACTTTTTTGGATGTAATCATAGTTCATAATGATATTCAAAGCAAAACACCTTCTAGAAAAAATTGTAAACCAATTTCTCAGTAAATATTTTAAACATACAGATAACTGATAACAGATATAAAGACAGTTTAAAATAACATTTAAAAACAAAAAAAAAATTGAAACAACAAAAACATGCCATAATGAACAAGACATTATTTTAAACAAAATTAATTAATTTAAAAAAACAGATACTAAGTTTCAAAAATAAGCCAGTGAGGAATTTTGTCTTAGGGAAAAAATGACTGAATTACTATTTAGCAATCATTCTGACAATAGGGGGATCAGATAAAAATTACAAGATCCTTATCACTAATATCACTTTTATTCATTCACTTATTTAATATTCATTTATGAAACTATTATTTGGCCAAGCAACCATATACAGAAATATCCAAGTGTTAGTATAATATATTAAAATACTATTTGACAATATTTATTACTGTAATTTTTATTATCTTGATTCTTCCCCAAAGGAGCAAACATCTAGATTGTCACATATCTATTACCTAAGTATGATTTGAAAAATTCTAAGATAGTTCCATGATCTTCATGCCCTGGTGTTTCTTTAATGAGTATGTTATGTTACATGGCAAAATAAATTTTTGCAAATATCATTAAGGTTATCATTTAGTTACCCTTAAAATAGGGAGGTGATCAGGGTGGGTCTAGCCTAATCACCTGAGCTGTGTAAAAGCACAGAGCTTTCTTCAGCTGATAACAAAAGAGGTAGACAGAAATTGGAAGCATAAGGAAAATTTGGTGCATTGTTGCTGGTTGGAAAATGGAGGGCATTATGTGGAAAGAACTCGAAAGAGACTCCTAGAAACAGAGAGCAATACTGAGCCACTAATCAGCAAGGAATTAGGAACTTTAGTCTACAGTTGCATGAAACTGGATTCTATAAAAATAAGAAAGACTTTGGAAATAAAGTGTTTACCAGAGCCTCCAAATAAGAGCTCAGCCTGGCTGACATCCTGATTTGGCTTTGTGGGATCCCAAACAAAGAATACAGTGAAGCCCACCTTGGCTTCAGACCTATGAAGCTTTGAGCTAATAAATGGGTTTCGGTTTAAGCTGCTAAATTTGTGGTAATTTGTAAAACTCAATAAAAGAAATTCTAAAAATCACAACATTAGGATAAAGTTGCCATATTAGAAGCTGAGAAAAGAATTTCAAATTTGGAAACCTTAGACCCTGAGGAGTCATGGGCCACAATGAATACAGAATTAGTCAAGTTTAAGCTTCTAAGCTCCCAATCTTTCCAGGATGAGATCAGATAAAGTTTCTTATGAGCTGGGAAAGGAGGTTCATAAGGGCAATGGTGATAATGAGACTCATATCCAGTTGGTAACACGTTACTAAGAAAAATGTGTGGCACCTTTTCCTTCTCTAAGGTTTGCCTGAACACAGGAGCTTAACAAACCCAGCTTTTGGGATCTGAACCACAGAGATTGGTATCATCTTTCCTGGGAAAAAAATCACAGAATAGTTAGTTGGTAATAATGATAAATCACATCAAATAACTATTAATATTTTTAACTCTTTATGTGTCAGGCATTGATGTAAATTAAAACCTCATTAAAACTCTGTAAAGATAAAACTACAATTTCTGCTTATTTTATACATGGAAAATGCAAAGGAAAACAATTTTCAAATCTTCTCAGCAAATAAGTACAGAATGTAGGATGTGAATCCTAATAGTCTGGCTCCTTAGTTTATGCTTTTATCCACTAACCTAAGACTTCAAGAAAGTAGGAACAAACAAACAAAAAACAAGCCGAGAAATGTGTTTTCATGTTTTTAGGCAGAAGATCGCAGGACAGCCTGTCACGCAACTGTTGCCCCCATCACAATACACACATTTCTAAATGGCATGGGGAAAATACTTCTTGTGTCCAAATGTGTAAGCAGTGAAGGATTCCAGATGGATGGCCTCGGCATTTTCCCAATATGCCATATATGGCAGGATGAGCAAGATGGCAAGATCATTCTGAAAGGGGCAAAGACAACAGAGAGCTAGATCTAAAAGTATCTTAAAATCAGGAAAATGGACAAGACAATCTCCAGATGTTGAGCTTATTCTGCCCCTGTCCTACTCCACCAATACAAATGATATTCTTTTTTTTTTAATTTTTTTTTTTTTTTTCTGAGACAGGGTCTCACTCTGTCACCCAGGCTGGAGTCCAGTGTCACGATCTCAGCTCGCTGAAATCTCTGCCTCCTAGGTTCAAGTGATTCTCCTCCCTCAGCCTCCGTAGTAGCTAGTACAAGCGTGTACTACCACACCCAGCTAATTTTTGTATTTTTAATAGAGACAGGGTTTCACCATGTGAGTCTCAAATCGTATGCTGAAATTGGTATACAAAAGATCTTTTACAAATAGCAGGATTTATTTATTATTTCCATTAGATATTATGCACAAAGAGATTATTTTTACTTATATTCATTATATTAACTTTCTGAAAATTATCTTCCTGGATTAAATAATGATAAATTTTACATTATGTATATGGTTCAATTATATAATTATGATTGGTTGACCAAATATTACAGATTGGTCTAGAATATGGGAAATAATCTGGAAAAGCTAAATAAATAACTATCCAAATTCATCAGAATTGCTTTCCTATATAAGTAGAATTTTAATCTACTTACATGTATTATGAGTTTTTTAGCTACATATTTATTTGAAATTATATATAATATGTATACTTTTTAAAAATTTTAATCTTATTTTGGTATACCTGTCATCATAGAAAACAAACAAAAGTTTTTATTGGAAAGACCAAATAGAAAGTTCAAATAGAAAGTGTGTATTACATTTATGCTTCCGTTTAAGGGACCAGTTAAAAATGAGAACATCATATATTAACTTCATGTAATGATAAATGACGCCAGAATGTTTCTTACATTTAGTTTTAAAGTGAAACCTAGAAATTTTAGTTAGATCTAAACTTAGCTGTGTCTCCTCAGATTCATCACTTGCTACCATATGCTGTGTTTCTGATTACAATTCTCATAATCTGTGGAGTTGCTACAGATGTCTGCTTTTAAATAAAAACAACGATCAGTTTTCTAAAGAATGGACATGGGCCACATTTCTAATTTCAAGTTAGAAAATTTGTTCCATTTTACAGGTTTATTTTTGCACCTGCAGACTCCTAACAAGATTTTCAGTCCCTGCCTGTTCTAGACAGTTCTTTTTTATCGTTTTTCCAATTTCAAGTAATATTTTTTAAAGATCCATCCTGATGCTATAAAATTTTATGCTAAAGTTACTTTCACTCACTTGAAAAAAGCATTTTGAGTATATTAAATGAATTTATAATTTTTTTCATTTTGATGATGGGTAATCTGAAAGCATTTTCACTCTCAATTATGTGAATCCATCATAGAATACGAAGAGTAGATTTTATGTTTTTACATTCGTTCTAGACATTCTTGGAAATTTGATCCTACAAGTTATGAATTTTTATTGAATAATTCAGTGATTGTTATTGAATAATTCATCCAATTTACAGATAAAGAAACTAAGTCTCATAAAAAGAGGATTGAGTCACAGCACTAATGAGTGGGAGATTTAGAGCTGGATATAGAAATTTGTAATGTACTCAATTAAGTCAGTCATCACCTTTCATTGATAATGAAGTTGTACCTAGGCTTTTTAAATATGTTACCCAACACAGGCATGTTTTGCATTTTCATTTTCAGGTTTCCAAACACTTTAATTATTTGCCTACATTTAACCACTTGAAGTTTCATTGGATAGGAAATGGTGCTCCATTCTATAAAAAATGTGCACACATGTGTACGTATATGTGTAGATATTCCTCAGTAAATAATGTTATGAATCTTTCCAAAGCTTAAATCTCAGAGAGTGTGATTCACACACCCATTTATATATAGAAGTTTAATGAAAGCGATATTTCTGGGTACTGCCATATCCATTTCTAAATACTTCGATTTTGCCTGTTTTTTTTGGAATCCGACATAGTAGTCACTTATTAACAATTGATTTAGGATCCATTCCTCCTCGCTCTCTTTCTCTGTAAAGCGTCTCCTTATTTTTAATTTCTTTCCAAGGAATGTATCTTTCTTGTGGAAATTTCCAATTCATGTATTTTGGATTGTTGAATAAAACAGGCAAATATTGAGTCCAGAGGTAATATACTAACTGCCTCAATTAGAGGGCACATCTGATATTCAGACTTCATGATAAATTAAGAAATATTTAAGTAGCATAAAAATACTGTGGTTTCTTTCCAGTATTATTGATATTCTTTGATAATATCTTAGAAATATCATATAGCTGAAAATGTAAAAGTCCATGACATAGTAAACGTAGGGTTTTCAAAAGTCAAGTTCACATAATTCTTTATAACTTAAAGTCCCACTGGTATCGAAAATTGCTAAATTCACTAGATACTTGCGCCTCAAACATTTTGTTTTTCATTAATTCACTCATTCAAAAACTAAAATGGAGCACTGGCTCTGTGCCAGGTTTTTACTCTATGAAAGTTATGCTGTTACTCCTATGGAAGAGCTCTTAGCATGGTGATCTTTGTTACTATAACTGCACTGTTATGATAATAAATAGAACTGACAGTAGTGCTTTTGTAAGTTTTTCCTACTTGCTTTTTTTTTTTTTTTTTTTTTTTTGAGACGGAGTTTCGCTCTTGTTACCCAGGCTGGAGTGCAATGGCGCGATCTCGGCTTACCGCAACCTCTGCCTCCTGGGTTCAGGCAATTCTCCTGCCTCAGCCTCCTGAGTCGCTGGGATTACAGGGACGCGCCACCATGCCCAGCTAATGTTTTTTGTATTTTTAGTAGAGACGGGGTTTCACCATGCTGACCAGGATGGTCTCGATCTCTTGACCTCGTGATCCACCCACCTCGGCCTTCCACAGTGCTGGGATTACAGGCTTGAGCCACCGCGCCTGGCCTTTCCTACTTGCTTATTGCTCACATGCCTTTCTTCTTCACTTATTTAAAGACATAAAGAGGCAATGAATTTGCAAATCTGTAATAATCATTATTAATTTATCAATTTATTAATTAGAACCGCATTTATTGTAGGATTTCTTTTCTATCATACATTTATCAGCTGGTTAGATGGTAGTTTGGAGGAAAATACAGCATATCTTTAATTGTGTCATTTAAAAAGCAGTGTGTGAGGTTTATTGATAAAACAAGAGGCCATAATGCTCAATACAAGTTACCGATATTTTCCCCTATTGGGAGATTTAGTCTTCAGAATCTTCCTTACAAGGCCTTTCATTTTATTAACATGATAGTGATGACTATGATGATGAAAGTAGGTAGATAGGTAAATAGATATCATATATATTTAGAATATAAAAGCATATAAAGTTATTTAATATTGAGACATTAATTAATAATCAATACATCATTATAGCAAAATTAGAAATACCTTAGGAATGTAAAAATAATTTAACATTAGGGAATATGTCAATTTGTCTTTCTTCCTGCTAAACAAATTAAAGAAAATTATGGAAAAAACATATTCAGTTTAATTCAATATCCATTGATAATAAAACTCTTAGCAAACTAGCTATACATGGAAATTTTTTCAACTCAAGAATGCTGTAATTTCAGGTATCATTTTTAATTATGGCCTTTTCTTCAAAATCAGAATTAAGAAAAAGGAAACTGATTATAACAGCTTCTATTCAATATTCAAACAAAAAGTCCTAGTGTATAAGTAGAAAGTAAGAAATATATTTCCATATTTGGAAATTATATAAGTGAAATAGATAAATTATAAGGCTGATCATGGATTTTATTTCTAGGCACAAAATCTACATATAAAAGGCATTGCATTACTGTAGACCAGTAACAATTGGAAAATATAATGATAGTAATAGTAATTAACAAATAAATTAAGAGAAAAATTATGTTCAGGGATATGAAAATTCCACAGTCAGTGAATTCTTTTTAACACAATATCATAGACTATTACAATGCAATTGATAAAAAATTAGGGTCAAGATTTCCTTAGATAATTGTAAAGAAGAATAACATGAAGATACTAGCTACTTAACTATGGAAACTATAGCAATTTAAGATAATATTATTAACACAGGCATAGGCAAGCCAATAGAATATAATCAGGAACCTAGAAATTGACCCATTTAATATGAAAACCATATCTATGAAAAATGTGGCACTACATATGGATGGTAAATACTGAGCTCTAACACTGTAAACAAAACAACAAAGACTTAGTATCCATATTGGCCTGACCTGAATGTACCGAAAAGTATTTAAAATGATTAAATGATCAAAAATTATTAAAAAGTCTGTCTCTCTTTTTTTGTTGTTTAAAACAAATACATAGATATTAAAGTTACTGGTTTATTTGAAAGTCTTTTTAATGCTTAATAACAACTCTATAGAACTGATGGCCTTATTTTACAAAAGGAGTCATTACCTTTTAAACACTGATTACATATGTTTAAGGATTATAGGCACCTTCAGTAATTTTTTTATGTAAATAATATTGTTCTAGGAAAAATATCAATGTAATCAAAATTTTCCAAGGTTTTGGAATGAATTTCTAAAATGTTCTATTTTTCTCAGTTTGTGCTTAGGTCACTTTTCTCAGTCATAATATTGTGTTTTCTCTAGCTCATCCTAATTTTTTTCCTAGAGGTTTTCTATTTTATTAATTTTATAACAACACAAACTTTTGTTATACGGTTTCTCTTAAGATTTGTTTCTTATTTCCTATACTCTGTTTCTTTTTTGCTAACAACTTTATTGTATTTGAGTTTATTCTGTGACATTTATTTTTTTTTCTTAGTAAAGTTTCCTAGCCTTATTCTTTATTATATAATTACTTAAGATTCTAAATTTTCCATAAAGCCCCACTTTAACTTTTGTTCTACAATTTTTATATTTATATTATTTATTCCTATCTTTAGTTAAAATGTATCCTTTAAATGTGTGCTTTAAGATGTGTATTTCCAAATACATAAAATTGTTGAAGTTCTCTTTTAAACTAAATATTAATTTATTCTGTAGTTGCAGAGAACTGTATGATATGGATTTTTTTTTTAATTTTTCCTATTGTATGCAATAGCATAGAGTCAAATTTTAGAAATATTCTATATTTGAAATACTGGCTATCTTGATTACTACATGATATGATTTTGCTGTGTCTCCACCCAAATCTCATCTTGAATTGTAGCTGGTATTATTCCCATGTGTTGTGGGAGGGATTTGGTGGGAGATAATTGAATCATTGGGGTTGTTTCCTCCATGGTGTTCTTGTGGTAGGGAATAAGTCTCAGGAGATATGATGGTTTTAAAAAAGGGACTCTTTTTGCTTGGTTTTCATTCTGTCTGCCACCATGTAAGATGTGCTTTTCACCTTCCACCATGATTGTGAGTCTTACCCAGCCACGTAGAACTGAGTCCATTAAACCTCTTTTTCTTTGTAAATTACTCAGTCCCCGGTATGTCTTTATCAGCAGTATGAAAACAAACTAATAAAGTTAACTTGTACCAGTAGAGTGGGGTGCTGCTGTAAAGATATCCAAAATTGTGGAAGCAACTTTGGAACTGGATAACAGTCAGAGTTTGGAACAGTTTGGAAGACTCAGAAGAGGATAGGAAGATGAAAGTTTGGAGGTTCTAGGGACTTCTTAAATGGCTTTGACCAAAATACTAATAATATATGGAAAATAAAATCAAGTCTGAGTTGGTCTCAGATGAATATGAGGAACTGGTTGGGAACTGGAGTAAAGGGGAATCTTGTGAAGTTTTAGCCAAGAGACATTTTGCTTCTGCCTTAGAGATTTGTGGAACTTTGAACTTGAGGGAGATGATTTAGGGTATCTGTCAGAAAAAAATTTTAGGCAGAAAAGCATTCAAGATATGACTTGGGTGCTGTTAATAGCATTCAGTTTTAAAAGGGACACAGTATAAAATTTCAGAAAGTTTGCAAACTGACCACGCGATAGCAAAGAAAAACCCATTTTCTGAGGAGAAATTCAAGCCAGCTCCAGAAATTTGCATAACTAATGAGGATCCAAATGTTAATTGCCAAGACAATAGGGAAAATGTCTCCATGGCATGTCAGACACCTTTGTGATAGCCCCTCTCATCACAGGCTTGGAGGCCTATGGGGAATAAATGGCTTCCTATACTGGGCTCAGGGCACACTTGCTATGTGCAGCCTAGAGACTTGGTGCCCTGCATCCCAGTTATTCTAGCCATGGCTAAAAGGGCCAAGGTATAGCTTAGGTCATGGCTTCAGATGGTGCAAGCCCCAAACTTTGGCAGCTTCCACATGGTGTTGAGACTGTTGGTGCACAGAAGTCAAGCACTGAGATTTGAAAGCCTCCACCTAGATTTCAGAGGTTGTATGAACATGCCTGTATGTCTAGGTAGAAATTGGCTACAGGGGTGGGGCCCTCATGGAGAACCTCTACTAGGGTAGTGTGAAAAAGAAATGTGGGGCTGAAGCCCCACAAAGAGTCCTCACTGGGGCACTGCCTAGCGGAGCTACAAGAAGAGGATGACTGTCCTCTAGATCCCAGAATGGTAGGTAAACTGACAGCTTGCACCATGCACTTGAAAAGCCACAGACACTCAACACTAGTCCATGAAAGCAGTGGGAGGGGCCCTTTCCCTGCAAAGCCACAGGGGAGGAGCTTCCAAAGACCATAGGAACCCACCTCTTACATCAGGGTGTCCTAAATTTGAGACATGAAGTCAATGGAGATCATTTTGGAGATTTAATATTTGATGGTCCCACTGGATTTCAGACTTGCATGGGCCTTAAGCCCCTTTATTTTGACCAATTTTTCACATTTGGAATGGGTGCATTTATTCAATGCCTGTACCCCCATTGTGTCTAGAAAGTAACTAACTTGCTTCTGATTTTACAGGCTCATAGGCAGAAGGGATATGCCTTGTCTCAGATGAGAATTTGGACTGTGGACTTTTAGTTAATGCTGAAATAAGACTTTAGGGGACTCTGGGGAAGGTATGATTGGTTTTAAAATGTGAGGACATGAGATTTGGGAGGGGCAAGGGGTGGAATGATATGGTTTGGCTGTGCACCCACCCAAATCTCATCTTCAATTTTAGCTCCCATAATTCCCACATGTTGTGAAAGTGACCCAGTGGGAGATAATTGAATTATGGGGGTGGTTTCCCCCATACTGTTCTCATGGTAGTGAATACGTCCCATCAGATCTGATAGTTTATAAGGGGAAACCCCTTTCACTTGATTCTCATTCTCTCTTGTCTGCTGCAATGTAAGACCTGCCTTTTGCCTTTCATCATGATTGTGAGGCCTCCCCAGCCATGTGGAACTGTGAGTCAATTAAACATTTTTTTTTTTCCTTTATAAATTACCCAGTCTTTTGCGTGTCTTTATCAGCAGCCTAACAAAGAACTAATACACTACATTGTAAAAAATATTCTGTCCTCTCAATATTGATTTCTTGATCTGGTAAAACTAAGGAAATAATGTAAATCTTCAGCTCTGATGGTAAGGTTGTCAATATCTCTGTAATGGCCTCCATTTTTGCTTTCTCTATGCCCATTATTATAAGGCACACATATTTTGTAATGTTGTATATTTTATTTAATAATATTTTATATCATTAGTTAAATAACAATATTTTGTCTCAAAGTACATTTTCTCTGATGCTATTTTTAGGTTAGTGTTTGCTTGGTGTAGCTTTTTCTGTTTTTTATTTTCGACTTTACTGTTTTCAAGATTTCTTGCTACATTATTTTATTGGAAACAGACTTTTTTTTCTTTTACTTTTTTGGGCTTTGAAATGGAAACTTTCCATGACATTGATTATGATTTTTAATAGATTAGTTTTAACAATCATATTTCAATCTTGCTATATACCATGATTTTTCTATGCTCTTTTTTCTTTTTCTAGATCTTCTTTGTATTGATTTAATTTCATTGTTTCCCTATGTTAGTCTGACAGTTAAATAGTCTATTTTTTGTTCTTTTACTGGTTATCATTAAATTTTAAAATATATAGTAACCCTTAAAATTAAAATTAGTCAACATATTTGTGGTCCCCTCTCAAACAACACATGTAACATAGAATCTTTTTATGTATGATCGCTCCACTCCACTTTATTATACTTCTGCATTTGTTTATGCCAAATCAGTATATTCTCTGCAATGTACTAATATCTCTGTTTTCTTCTCATCCAGCTTTGGAAGGTGATTCAATGATGTGGCTGAAGCCTATGTGAGTAGAGTAAGTACCTTTATAAAAGAGATCCCAGAGATCTAGCTAGTCATTTTCATCCTGTGAGAACACAATGAGAAGGCTCTATGAACCATAAATTAGCCCTTAAGAGACACCAAACCTATCACAGTCTTAATTCCCAGCCTCTGGAACTGTAAGTAATAAATTTCTGTTGTTTACATAAAGTAGCCAATTCATGGGATGTTTAATAGCAACAAGAACAAACTAAAAATATCTCAAAAACCCTTCTTATATTTGCTTTATTATAAAGTTAAGACATATAACATTCCCCATATGTTTAGTAATTTAATTGCTCGTCTTTCTTCTTGCATTATAGGCTCTTTTTAAGAAATCATTTTCTTCTTTGTGAAGTATGTCATTAGAAATTCCTTTAATTAAGGCTGGCTTATCATAAACTTTTTGGTTTGTTTTAAAGATTTATTTATTTCACCTTTAGTGGTAAAACATAATTTTGTTGGGTGTAAAATTCTGGGTTTTCAGTCATGGCTTCTAAGATTTCTGAAGCCATTTATATACTTTCATATTTTTATGTGGCTAAGAAATTTATCAGTTTCTAATTTTTTTGTTTTAAGAATTTTTTTTTAATTTTGCTTTCTGTTACATAGTCTTTTCATGTTATGGAGTTTTACTATTATGCGAATATTTGTTTCTTTTCATTTTTCTTGCATCAAATTTTCAGAACTTTCTGAACTAGAAAAATTATGCCTTTTAATAATTCTGAAAAATGTTCAGTTATTCTGTTTTCTTCTCATCGAACAGTAAATAGACATGTGAGACATTCCACATATGTTAACCACTTTCTAATAGTTTCTATTCTATATTTATTAAATTATATTCTGTGTAACTTTTAAAAAATCTATCCTCTATCTCTCTACTTCTCTCTTTTGCTATGTCTATCTGTTCAATTTGTTTTTATTATTGTTTTAATGATGATTTTCTTTATTTTCACATCTAAAGATTTTTCAAATATATTGTATTTTAGGTATATTATGCTATTTTCTAAAAAGCGTAGTATCTTTAAGTTTTTAAAATACTTCAACAATTTTTATTACACATTTTGTTCTGATAATTACATTAACTTTAGCTTTTGCCTCTTCACAGAGTGTATTTTTAACTTGACATTTGGATTTGGAACTCAAATCCAAACTCAAAGACAAAGCTTTTGATACAGCTTTACCTTTAAGAATATTGAAACACACAGGTTTAGAATGAGTCCTTTCAGATTCTAATGAGTACCCAATATTATTATTTTAAATTTATTTCACAGACTGAGATTTGAGAAAAAAAACAAAACAAAACAAAATAAAAGCTATTAGTAAAAATTGCATCTTTAAACCTGTAATTAAGAATTCCTGGATAGAAAAATTTTCCTCCTCTCTCATTCTCAGGAATTCAGGCTGAAACAAAATGTTTATCTTTTTTTCTTTTTTTGCTAGTAGTATAACTATGTTCCCTGTCCATACATTTACTAAGATTCAGCTCTTTAATTGTATCTATTAATCTCACTGTAACTCTAAATGTTGACTCTTGAGCCCTTTGGCTATTAAAAGTGGGCCTCATATTTACTATAACTGGCAAATATGTATAGACCATCTGTACTTACAGCTTAAACTTACTATCATAGATTCTACCCCACTAATTATTTCAGGTTGTCAACCCCTGTTTTTTTCAGAATGCTTAGTGTTTTTTATTTACTTCAGAGCTCTGTTGATTAGGTTATTGTATAATTCTTTTCCTATATATTTTATTTTTTCTATCTTCTTAACACAGAAAAATGTAGGCATTAAAATATTAGCTTTATTAGCTTTAAAATAATTATTTTATTCTAACATATTTTGAGCTTAATGCTACCATTACACTTATTTTAACTAACAGAAAACTTATGTACAAATGTTGAAATAACGTATGCAGTATCATACACCTTATAAGTGGCAGAGGTAGAATTAAAACAGGCATTCCAGCTTGAGAAACATTATTCTCAAATTTTAGACTACATTTCTGTGTGAGATCATTTTTGCATTTCTATAAAGATTCAAGACTAAATAATAATTCAATTATTTCTGCTTTTATCATTATTGTTTTAAATCTTTATGTCTGTTTTTACACTTCTTTAACTGAATCTTGGCTTGTTTCTGTTCCTTCTACATTTTTTATTATAAAAGAATGCATGATAAAAGACTACGTGTCTCAGAATATATTTGGGTATATCCAGTAAATTTTAAAAGTAAGTAACTTTCTAAATAGTCTGCTGTTCTTCCTAATATCCTCCTCTGTTTGTGGTTGTCTCAATGCAGTCTTATCAATTTAGGAAAAAAATTATTATAAATTATGAATAATTGAATTAATCCATAAGAACTTCAAAAATTCACTTTCTTCATAGTCTTATAGAAAATAAGCTGTAGATTTTCTAGAATAGTCTCTGTTTAAAATATTCTGCCTTGCTATCTTACTGTATACAATAACTATGCATCTAGATTTTAACTCAAGAAATATATTCATTAATCATACAGAGTCAATGAAACATGAACTCAGCTCTGGCACTCAGGCCCTGTCAATAGAGATGTAAATGCATAAAAATGAAAAGTACTATTCATTTTTTTCTTTCTTATATATGTAGAATAATTTTGTTCTAACCAACTTTGTAATGGTTTCCAAACCACAGCAAAAACCTTTTGATGTTAATGACTTTGCTTACATCATGCTTTTAAAGGAAAATTGCAAGATTAATCACTCTAAAATTGAACTATTTACAAAAGTAAAAATTATTAGATTACAAACGAGCATTCAGTTATAGGTTATTCTACAGGTGCTATCCACAAGTATTTGGAAATTTTCTTTCTGCCTTAGGGTTAGGATCTTATTGATATATTCAAGGAGTTTTATTGCTGATTTCTTCTACAGAATCACTCTAAGCTTAGCAGAATTTGCCGCTTATAAAGTCAATCCCTTCATACATTAAAAATTATCTGGATAGTGTGATACATTTTGATATTAGATTGGATTATTCTTTTGTTATGAGCCTTTTAGGACTTTGGAGACCACAAATTCCTCATGCTACTACTTCAGCCCCTTTACAAATGGCCTAAAAAGCTGCTAGTTTTGAGTGAGGCCCAGAAAAGAGAAGTCTCTGCAACAGGCCCAGGCTGCTGTGCAAGCTGTTCTGCCTGTTGGTCCATATGACTCAGCAGATCCAATGGTGCTTAAAGTGGCAGACAGGGCTGCTGTTCGGGATTTTTATTATATCTCTATAGGTGGCCATTGGGCCCTTTAGAATTTTGGAGCAAGGCCGGGCGCGGTGGCTCAAGCCTGTAATCCCAGCACTTTGGGAGGCCGAGGCGGGTGGATCACGAGGTCAAGAGATCGAGACCATCCTGGTCAACATGGTGAAACCCCATCTCTACTAAAACTACAAAAAATTAGCTGGAGATGATGGTGCGTGCCTGTAATCCCAGCTACTCAGGAGGCTGAGGCAGGAGGATTGCCTGAACCCAAGAGGCGGAGGTTGCGGTGAGCCAAGATAGTGCCATTGCACTCCAGCCTGGGTAACATGAGTGAAACTCCGTCTCAAAAAAAAAAAAAAAAACAGAAAAGAAAAATTTTGGAGCAAGACTCTGTTATCCTCTGTGGACAACTACTTCCCTTTTGAGAAATACCTTTTGGACCAGTACTAGGTCTCGTGGAGATTGAATGTTTAACCATGGACCACCAAGTGACCTGAGCTTTTCATCATGAACTGGGAGTTATTTAGCCCACCAAATAATAAAGTTGGGCATACACATCAGCATTCTATCATCAAATGGAAGTGTTATATACATGATTAGGCCCAAGCTAACCCTGAAAACACAAATAAGTTACATGAAGAAGTGGCTCAAATGTTCATGATCCCCATTCCTGCTACACTGACTTCTATCTCTCAGCCTGCACCAATGGTTTCATAGGGAGATACCTATAATCAGTTGATAGTGGAAGAGAAGACTTGGGCTTGGTTTAAACATGGTTCTTGTGTAGGCATCACCCAAAAGTGACAGCTGCAGTACTACAGCCCATTTCTAAGACATTCCTGCTGGATGGTGGTGAAAGTAAGTCTTCCCAGTCAGCAGAACTTTAGGAACACTTGGTTGTTCATTTGGCTTGGAAGAAAAAGTAGTCATACATATACTAATTATATACTGATTTATGAACTGTAGCAAATGGTTTGTCTGAATGGTCAGGTACTTGGAAGGAACATGCTTGAAAAATAGATAACTCTGCATGTTCTGTACATGTATTCCAGAACTTAAAGTAAAAATTTTAAAAAAATTGATGACAAGGAAGTCTGAGGAAGAGGTATGTGGGATAGACAACTCTGAAATGGACAGAAATTACAATACTGTATCCTACGTGAATGTTCACAAAAGTCTGACCTCAGCAGAGGAGTATTTTAATAATCAAGTGGATAAGACAACCCATTTCATGGATACCAGTCAGCTTTTGTTTTTTCTAACTACCTCTGCTATTGACCAATGGGCTCATGGACAAAGTGGCCATGGTAGCAAAAATGGCAGTTATGCATGGACTCAGCCATATGCATTCCCACTCACCAAGAACTTAGGTACAGCCACTGCTGAGCGCTCAATATGCCGGCAGTAGAGAACAACACTGAATCCTCAGTACGACACTGTTCCCTGGGGTGATCAGCCAGTTGGTGGCTATTTGATTGCATTAGGCTGCTTCTATAATGGAAAGGGCAGTGTTTTGTTTTACTAGAATAGACACTTATGCCATTTCTGGGTTAGCCTTCTTTCCCCAATATTTCTCCCAAAAGCGTCATCTTTGGACTTACAGAAGGACTTACCCACCATTATATTGCTCCACATAGCATTGCTTCTCATCAAAAACTCCCTTCATAGCAAATGAAGCATGGCAATAAGCCTATACTCATCGTATTCATTGGTCTTACCATGTTTCCCATCATCGCAATGCAGCTGAATGACAGAAAGGTAGAATGAAGAAAAGAGCTTCTCATTAAAAAAACACAATCTACCAAGTTGACAAAGGTGCGCTTGTGATGGTTAATTTTACTTGCCAACTTGGCTGGGCCATGATACCCAGATATTTGGTCAAATATTATTCTGCATGTTTTTGTGAAGCTACTTTTCAGATGCAATTAAAATTTAAATCTGTGGACTTTGAGTAAAGCAGATTATCTTCCATCATATCTTTCATCCAATCAGTTAAAAGTCCTCCACAGAATAAAGACTGACTTCCACAGAATAAAGACTGACTTCCCCAGAATAAGAAGGAAGTTGCTAAGCAGATTGCTTTTGAACTGGAATTTCAATTCTTCTTTGAATCTCCAGTGTGCTGGTCTATCCTGTAGATTTTGAATTTACCAAACTTCCGCAATTGTGTGAACAAATTATTTAAAATAACTCTCTCTCTCCTTTTCCTGCTCCTGATTCTGTAATTCTGGTTCTCTGGAGAACCTCCCCTAACTAATATAGATTTCCATAATCATAATTAAGAACAAATTATAATAACCTCTAGAATTAATTTAAAAATCAGGTAATTCAATCCAATAGTTTGTTAGAAAAAAAAAAAAAAAACAGAAGAAAATATTCAAGTATTTTATCTATAAATCCAAAACAGTTGCATGTGTAAGCCATGAAAAAAGCAAAGTACATCTTAATGAATGAATTTCCAAAAGTATATTCTTAATTTGATCAGCTTCTAATTATTTGAGATAAATAAGAAAAAATGAACCAGAAGCCAAGTACATGCATCACTCACAAATATAATGAATGTTTGACATCTTTAATTATTCTAAATATTTATGTTTATTCTAATGCTTAAGATCAAAAGGTGATTTCTGAAGTTTTAGAAAAGGGAAATTTTTTGTGTGTGTGATTAGATGTGACCAATATTTTGCCTGGATAGTTATGGCTTTTTTTGAAATGACATTTAAGAAGATTTAGAAAATAAAACTTATAATACTTTGGCTTTATAGATATCACAAAACGATTTAAAGAGTTTTCCCTTTAAAAGAATTCCCTCTATCAGAAAAATAACTTATAATTGGCAAAATTTATATTAACAGAATCTAGATAGATAAATGAGCTGAACTAGAAATCTATCATTAAGAACTGCTGTAGTGATGGGCTAGATGATCTTTGTAGGAAAAACATGGAGATTATTATCTATAGAACAGAAGACATGAATTTCAAGACATTAGCTAACTTGTCCAGATTTTCACATGCAGAAAGTGAAATAACTGCTTAAACTTGTGACTTGTAAGGAGGAAAAAACAACAGTAATCCTTAAGATATACAAGAGAATATATTATGGTTTCTGTCCACATTAAGCTTATAGTCTACTGTGGCACACAAGATACATAGATAGTAGCATTTAGTGTAATCTAAAATAGTATCAGTAAATAAAGATCTTTGATACACACATATAGGCATACCTTAGAGATACCATGAGTTTGGGTGAGACCACTGCAATAAAGTAAATATATCAACAAAGCAATTAACAAAGTTTTTTGTTGGTTTCTCAGTGCATATATAAATTACATTTACACTACATTATAGTCTATTGGGGTGCAATAGCATTATCTCAAAAATATGTACCTACCTTAATTTAAAAATGCTTAATTTCTAAAAAATGCTAACAATCATTTGGACCTTCAGAGGGTTAGAATCTTTTCACTGGTAGAGGATCTTGCCTCAATGTCGATGGCTGCTCACTGATCAAGGTGGTGGTTGCTGAAGGTTGGGGTGGCTGGGGCAATTGTTTGTTTTAAAACAATGAAGTTTGCTGCATCAAATGACTCTTCCTTTCATGAAACAGTTCTCTTTAGCATTTTACCCACAGTAGAACTTCTTTCAAAACTGGATTCAATCTGCTCATATTCTGCCACTGCTTTATTAACTAAGTTTAGGTAAAATTCTAAGTCTTTGATTGTCATTTCAGCAATATTCATGGTCTCTTCACCACAAGTAAATTCCATCTCCAGAAACTATTTTCATTGCTCATCCATAAGAAGTAGCCCCTCAAAAAAAAAAAAAAAAAAAAAAAGAAGTAACCCCTCCTCAATTAAATTTTTACCATTATTCTTGCTCTTTCCACCACATATGCAATACTTCCTCCACTGAAAGGTTGAACGCTTCAAAGTCATCCGTGAGGGTTGGATCAGTTTCTCCCAAACTCCTGTTAATGCTGATATTTTGACCTTCTCCCACAAATCACAAACATACTTAATGCCATCTAAAATGATAAATTCTTTCCAGAAGATTTTCAAAGTACTCTTCCCAGATCTAGCACAGGAATCACTGTCTATGGCAGCTGTAGTCTTATGAAATATATTTCTTTTATAATAAAACTTGAAAGTCAAATTCCTTTTAATCCATGGGTTTCAGAATAAATACTGTGTTATCAGGCATGAAAAGAACACCAATCTCCTTGTAAATGTCTATCAGAGCTCTGGGGTCACTAGTTGCGTATTTAGTAAGCAGTAATATTTTGAACATAGTCTTTTTCTGAACAGTAATTTTCAACAGTTGGTTTATAATATTCAGTAAATAATGCTATAAACAGATGTGCTGTCATCCAGTCTGGGTTCTTCTATCCATGGAGCACAAGTAGAGATTCATCATATTTCTTAAGGGCCCTAAGCTTTTCAGAATGGTAAATGAACATTGGCATCAACTTAAAATCATGAGCTGTGTTAGCTCCTAACAAAGAGGTTAGTCTTTTTTAGCTTTCAAGCCAAACATTAACTTCTCTATCACTATAAAAGTCCTAGATGTCATCTTCTTCCAATAGAAGACTGCTTCATCTACACTGAAGAAATCGATTTTTAGTGTAACCACCTTCATCAATGATCTGAGCTAGATCTTCTTGATAACTTGCTGCAGCTTCTGCAGCAGCACTTGCTGCTTCACCTTGCACTTTCAGGTTCTGGAGATGGCTTCTTTTCTTAAATCTCATTCTATTTGTCTGTTCTTACACTACTATAAATAACTACCTTGGACTGGGTAATTTACAAATAATGGTGGTTTAATTGACTCACAGTCCTGCTGGCTTAACAGGAAACATAACTTTGAGACCTCAGGAAACTTACAATCATGGCAGAAGGTGAAAAGAAAACAAGTACCTTCCTCACATGGGAGCAGGAAAGAGAGAGCGAGCCAGCAAAGAGGGAAGTGTCCCACACTTTTAACTGGATCTCTTGAGAACTCACTCATTATTATGAGAACTCCGATATGGTTTGGCTGTGTGTCCCCACCTAAATTTCATCTCGAATTTTAATCCCCACATGTCAAGGGAGGGATTTGGTGGGAGGTGATTGGATCATGGGGACAGATTCCTCTATGGTGTTCTCATGATAGTGAGGGAGTTCTCTCGAGATCTGATGGTTTTAAAGTGGCAGTTTTCCTTGTACTCTCTCTCCCCTGTTGCCTTATGTAGAAGGTGCCTGCTTTTCTTTCACCTACCCTCATGATTGTACTTTTCCTGAGGCCTCCCTAGCCACACAGAACTATGAGTCAATAAAATCTCCTTTGTTTATAAATTACCCAGCCTCAGGTAGCATGTGTGAAAACGGACTAATACAAACAGCAAAGGGAAATTCTGCCCCCATGATCCAATTCACCTACCACATGGCCCCTCTTACAATTCAACATGAAATTTGGACACGAGCACACATCCAGAGCACATCACTCATGAGCCACATCCTCTGCAATGGACTGAATGTTCGCAAGGTCTTTTTAAGCTTTTCTTCTAGTTTTCTACTTTTCTTCTGCAGCTTCCTCACGTCTCTCAGTCTTTGTAACTTGAAAGGATATAGGATTTTTCTCTGAATTAGGCTTTGGCTTAAGAAAATGTTGTGGCTGTTTTGATCTTCTATACAGATCAGTTAAACTTTCTCCATATAGCTTTTAAACTATTTTATTTTCTCATCATTTGTGTGTTCACTGGAGTATCACTTTCAATTTCCTTCAAAAACTTTTCCTTTGCATTCGCAACTTGGCTGTTTGATGCAAGAGGTCTAGATGTCAGCCTGTCTCAGCTTTCGACTTGTTTTCCTCACTAAGCTTAATCATTTTTAGCTTTTGATTTAAAGTGACTCTGCCTTTTACTTGAACACTCAGAAGCCATTGTAGAGTTATTAATCGGCTTAATTGCAGTATTGTCAGGTCTCAGGGAATAGGGAGGTTCAAGGAGATGGAGAGTAGTGGGGAAACACACACAGCATTTATTTATTGACTAAGCTCATCATCTTATATGGGTGCTGTTTATAGTACCCATAATAATTATAATAGCCACACCAAAGGTCACTGATCACAGATCACCATAACAGATATAATAAATAATGTTTGAAATAATTTTGAGAATTACCAAACTGTAACACAAAGAGATGAAGTAAGGACATGCCATTGGAAAAATGGCACCAACAGACTTATTTCACGCAGGGTTGTCACAACTTTCAATTTGTAAAAAACACAGTATCTGTGAAGTGCAGTAAAAAGAAGTGCAGTAAGATGAGGTACTTTTGGATATAGCCTTTCTGAATGACCTGAGAAAAGGTAGAAAATAAGCAGCAGGTAAAGAAAAGAAATAACAAATAACTTCAAGGTTACATACTTGAAAAATGAAAAAACACAAGTAATTTTTAAATTAATTAATTGAGGCAAGACTCACTCTTTACCTGGGCTGGAGTATAATGACATGATCACAGCTCACTGCAGCCTCAACTTCCTGGGTTCAATTGATCCTCCCACCTCAGCCACCTGAGCACCTGGGACTACAGGCAAGTGCCACCGTGCTCAGCTGGGTTGTTGTTGTTGTTGTGTGTGTGTGTGTGTGTGTGTGTGTGCATAATATATACAAGGGTTCAAGCTATCTGCCTGCCTTACCCTCCTGAATTTCTGGGATTATAGGCATTTTTTTTTAGAAGAAACTTCGAATCATGAGGGGAAATATTAACTCTAATATTTGATGTCTTAGGGCATCAACTCTAAGAAGGAAAAAAGATGGTGAATTAAATGATGGAATTAGAGAAAAGTATGTTTCTTCTGAAGATCTGTATGACGTCAAAATTATGTACAATGAGTATGCATTTTATAATCAGAGAAAAATAAATATTTTATAAATAAAAATTATGAACTTAGGACTTCTGTTTCTGGCTATGACAATGCTAACAGTACTGGACTTTCCCTTTTTCTATAAATAACTAGAAACTGGGCAACATATGTAAAACCACTGCTTTATGACTTTATGCAATAGACAGCAATGGTCTATGATTCCCAAGATCAAGACACAAAAAGGCATTATATATAGTTTCTTCAACTTTTATCTGGTGGCATGTTTGGGACTGTTGTGCACAGAGAAGAAAGAGAAGTAGAACATTATGTTCAAATGGTTCAATATAACCCAAACATCGGAGATTGTGGGAGCTGCAGGGGCTTGATTTTGTTAGTCAGACCAGTGCAGGCAAGTGAGCTATGCAAGAGAAAACAAGCCTACTGATCTGCCTTTGATTTGGCTGAATAATAAGCAGCACATTTGTAGGATGAAACTCCATGACTCTGGCCCAGAACACCTGCTAGAGACACGTCTGCAGAATAATACATAGGAATCACTCAGAGCTGTGAAATATACATGATCTGACCACAATGAGTAGAGAGACCTTGAAGAAGACCAGAGCTTTGACTAGAGATTCCTGCAGGGCCAATCTTCAATAGTAGAACTAAATTAGCCTTAACGTAAAGGTGATTCTAGATTAACCCAACAATGATTAAAAACATCCCATAAAAGTATAAAGAAGATTCATACTAATTTAACTGAATAGAATGTAAACATATAATCAGGTACAAATATCAGCCAATATAAACAGGCCCAAAAATCTCAGAAGTTATAAAATTTGCAAAGACTTTATAAAACAGCTACTGTAAGTATTCTTTAATATTAAAAGTAAAAAAAAAAAGACTAAGAAGAGAAATAGATGATTCAACAACAATAAAAAAAACCACAATGAAACATGTAAAGCTAAAACTATGTAATATATTAAAATTCACTGGAGGGGAAAAACAGAAGACTAAACACTGCAGAACAGAAGACCAGTGAATATGAACACATTGTGATAAAAATGAAGCCCATAGAGAGAAACATAAAAGCTGAATAAGATGTAAAGAGAGTTGCAGTGACCACTGATGCCTAATACCATGTAGTCTATATATCTGTAATTAAATCCCCAAAAAAGGAAATGGGAAGACTAGGAAAAAAAATAAAGTATTTCAAGGTTTATAAAAATAATAAATCCACAGATCCAAGGTACTCAAATGAACCCAGCAAAATAGAAAACAAACAAACAAATAAAACATGTTCAGAAACATCAATCTCTGGATTGATTTGAATTGTTGAAAATATTTAACAAAGTTAACTTCTTAAAAGCAGCCAGAAAAAAATACACAGATACACAATACATATATACTTTTGAAAGCTTCCCACTTTAAATATAAAGTTGGATAATTTATATGATTTGGCTGTGTCCTCACCCAAATCTCATCTTGGATTATAGTTCCTGTAATTCCCACGTGTCATGTTTCATACTGTTGTGGTGTTAGTGAGTTTGAATGAGATCTGATGATTTTACAAGGGGTGTTTGCTACTCTTCAATCTGCATGTCTCCTTGCTGCCGCCATCTAAAGAAGGACATGTTTGCTCCTGCTTCTGCCCTGATTATAATTTTCCTGAGGCCTCCACAGCCCTGCAGAACTGTAAGTCAATTAAATCTCTTTCTTTTATAAATTATCCAGTCTCAGGTATTTGTTAATAGCAGTGTGAGAATGGACCAATACAATGAAAGTATTTGAATAGTGACTATAAAAAGATATGATATGAAAAGATGAAATATAATATGGCACATATTGAAGCCCTACAGCAATCACTGAATTGCTGTATATCAGACACAGCTCTAATAAGTGAATATATGAAATAAAGAAAAGAATTTTTTTTTAAATTCAAAAGAAAGCAGCAAGAATTAAAAAAAAAAAAAAAAAAAAACCAGAAAAAGAAAAGAAAGATAGGAGATGAATGGAAAACAATTAGAAAAATGATAAATTTGAGCCCCAGCATGTTAGTAACTATTGTAAATGTAAATCATCTAATTAATTAAAAATAGGAGATTCTTACATTGAATAAAAGGCATTTAAAAATGTGTATTTAAGGAACACATTACAATTACAAATCTACAAATTTGTTAAAGTGAAACTATAGAAAAACACATACCATGCAGATACAAATATCAAGAAAGATAGAATAGTTATATTAACATACAAAATTGACTTTAGAATAAGAAATATTTCTTGGTGTGAGGAAGAAAATATCATAATGATATTCTTATTTCATCAATTAAGATTACATAGCAAAACTAAATATTTACATAGGTAAAAACATAAATTGAAATATATTTCTAATATATATCATCACAGTGTATGGAACTAAAGAAATAAACAATTTTGTGATTCTAATAAGAGATTATACTATTCTTTTATCAGCAATAGATACAAGTAGATAAAAAAATTTCAATAAGAATATAGAAAATTTAAATTTAAAAATTTATAAAACACTACATTCAATAACAGCAGAATGTACATTATGTGTTACTGTACCTAAAACATTTATCATAGAACATGTGTTGAGTCACAAAATAATTAAATGAATTTGAACAGATTTGAATTATAGGGATCATTTGCTGTGATCACTATCAAATTATATGAGAAATAAACAACAGTAACAATGTGGTGAGTCCCTCAACTTGGAAATTAAGCAGTATATATAAAAATATTCGGGATAGAAGGAGAAATTACAATCAATATTAGAAAATATTTTAAAAGAATTATGAAAGCATGACATATAAAATTTGGAGGATGAAGCTAAAAATGATTAAAGAATAATTTTAACCTCAAATAAATGCATTAAAAATAAATATATTAGATCAATAATGTAAGCTTTCACCTTTAAAATCATGGTACAAGATAAAACAATAATTACAAAGTAGGTAGAAAGACACAAATAATGATGATCAGAGCAGAAAGCAATGGACTAGAGAGTGAGACAAATAGAAAAAAAATCAATGAAACTAAAGTTAGTTGTTTGAAAAGAACAGTAATTGATCAATCTTTGAGCAAGAAGAGAGAAGAAACAAATTACTAACATAGGACTGAAAAATTGTTATCCCATAGAATCTATGACTATTACAATTATATAGGAGAAATATTATGGATAATTACCATTAATAAATTCAACAATGTAAATGGAATGGATAAATTCTTGGAGAGAAAAAAAATACTAAAATTGCATGAGAATAAATAGAAAATACAAATACTCTTGCTGCTATTAAAGAAATTGAATTTTTAATTTAAAAACTTTCTCACAAATGACACTTAAGATCATATGATTTTACTGGTCATTAAATATTCTATCAAATGTGGAAGTAAGAAATTATTCCAAGTTTACATAAATGCTTTCCAAAATAGAGAGGAAAAAAATATTTCAAATGGGTTTTGGAGAACACCATTATTACCTTGAAAAAGAACATCAGAAAGGGACATCCTTGATGCAAAAATCAGGCAATGACATTATAAGAAAAGGCAACTGCAGACCTTATGAATATAGATGCAAAAGCCCGCAGAAAAATATTAGCAAATTGAACCTAGAAAAATATTACAAACATATATATTCCAAACGGGGTTTATCCCAGGATCTTCACATTGAAAATTATAAAACATTGCTGAGAGAAACTGAAAAGGACCAGCAATTTCACTCCTAGGAATATACCCAACATTTTTTAAAACATATATCTACATAAAAGCTCATGCATGAATGCAGTATTATGAATTATTATTCACAGTATTATTTGAGAATGTAAAAGAAAAAGCTTAAAACTGAGGAAGAAAACAGGGCCTAGATGAAATAGCTTTCCGAAGGCTATCATCATGAATCTCAGTGTTTATAAACCTTCACTAGATCTGACTGGATAAACACCTGTAAGTAAAATGATTATAAATAATTGTCACTTACAGGGTAACATATAGAAAAAAATTTCAATTTTTAAATACTTAGACCCTGAATGGCTTAGGAGAACACTAATCTAGTTTATAGACTACTGTTTTAAAAATCAAACATTTAGATGTTTTATGTAGACATTGTGTGTTCTAGAAAAGCATATTGATGTTTTCTTCTGAAGTTTACCTAAACCTTTTCAATGCATAAATTAAGCTTTAACCTTAAATGCCTGATTGAAATGTATTATTATGAAATTACCTGTAATATATCTTTAAATATATATTTGCATATAAAATACAATATACTTATATACACAAAAATAACATAAAACTATGAGCATCATTAAAACATTTAATATAGTTATTCTGAGGAATAGAACCGTAAGTTAGATCTTTTTATCTTTAGGTGTAAAAATATGCAGTATGCATCTAGTCCAGCAATGCATTTCAAATAAACCTTGAGAGGTTTCAAATATAATTAACTTAATGAAAATTAATACAATGTGAAACAGCAGAAATGGAATCATGACCAGCACAAATTGATGTTCAGTCTAGAAATCCTAAAAAGATCATATTATAATTTTGAAAACAATTATCTTAAGAGGTTTTAATAACAGAAAAGCAATAAAGCTATTATGGTCACTCTCAGGAGTGTTCCCCTTCACCTTACTATTGAACTGTTAAAATAAAACACCAAAACTATGCTGTAAGCTCAGTGACCTCTCCATCAGTTAACACAAATGCTTTGTGTTCTGAGGCAAGGTCAAAACACCAAGTCAACCAAAGATCAAAAAGGTTTTGTCACATAAATGACATATATTATGTAATTTTCAAAGAGGTTGTGACCTGACTCAATTATAAGCAAGATATAAAAATTGATTTTTATTTGACTTCAAAATATTATGGGTTAATTTAAATATAGTGATTGTAATCTCCTTTCCCATACATAGTTCCCAACCCATCTCAAGTCTCAAAATCTTTATCAGAAAACACTGGCTTCACATAAACAAAATAGTACCTCCAGTCTAGTGTGCATATACTTAATAAAAGCCTTTCAATTGCAAATAAACATTTAACTTTGGAGTATTAATACTTATGTTCTATATTTCTGCAGAGAGCACATCTGTTGACTTCAAAAGTATCACACATTTGCTGCGAAAAAAGGTCTTAACTATTCAGAGTTCAGGCACTTACCAGTCTCACTTATTTCAAGTGGCTTATAAAGAAAAATGATATACTCGCTCTTTTCCTCTGCATGAGGTATATCTTAGTAAGTTTATGCAAAATGTTATTATTCTTCATATTCAGTTTAAGAGAAAACCTCCGCAATGTTTGTTTTTGAGCAATGAGACACCAGTACAATTTCTTTTCAACAATAAAATATTCACTTTTGTTTTTATACTTCTATTAGGAATTATTTATGAAAATGCACAGTCTCATTTAGGAAATGATGTTTAAGATGTTAGATGAATGAGCAAACATGAACAAATTGTGCCTAAGGGGTGCTCTTTCATACTCTGAAGGAAAATTAACTAAATTTAGATTTCATAAAACTCACCTTTATAAATATTAATATTGTATTTTTCAAGAGCACTATTTTGTTTCCCTTTCTCAGATGTATCACACATATTATCATAATAATAATCTAAAAATAGAGTGAAAATTGGCTGGTAAAATTGCCTGTAGGCTGACATTATTGTGAAACCATCAAGAATAAAATGCTGAATCAGGGGATATGGGATAGTGTCTTCTAGAAATTAATTCCAGTTGAGACCTTGTGAAACCTTAATCACATAATCCTGACTTAACAAAAATCATTCTTAAGAAAATTTAGTGCTCAGGATAACTTCTGGGAATAAAATTTTATGATAATCTGTAGGAAAGGCAAAGGCAACATAAGATGCACAGACTTCACTCTCTGTGAGCCTCAAAAACTTTAATGATGACTCTGAGGACTGAAAAAGTAATTTGATTTCTTTATCCACTCAGTTTGAGGCCTCTGTTGAAACTGCTGGCTAATAGCAATTGATGTTCTTTTCCTCTTACTCATTTTGTTCACTGAGAAGTGAACTGGCAGAACCAATTATTTCTTATTGTTAACCACAAAGCTTGGAGTTTCCATTTAGTTTGAAGACCAGGTGGTATAAAGTGACCACAGGTCATGATAATGTATTATACCTATGCTTGCTATGTTATTCTCATACTCAATTTTTTTGTTGTTTTGGAAAAATAATCATATAAGATATTAAGTCTATGCACACAAACAAGTGATCAAGTCAGTAAAAATGAAAGCAGTAAAATTGTCTAATATTAATATGAGACATAAAAGGTTTTTCAGTTTCACATATGGTTTGAACTATAGCTATTAAATATCAATTACCTCAATTTAACAATTTTACTCGCATAATTTTACTTAACAATTACCATTCAGTGGTTTGATTGACTTCAAGAGTTGTTTGAGTATTTTCAAACTGGTTGTCACTTTGGAAGATTTTAATAATTTTTTTTTTCAGAGTAGATTAATTGTGCAAAGAAAGTGTGAATAAAAATTCTTTATTGTACAATGGGATGTTCAACTGGAATGACTACAAGCTTCTAAAGGGTGAGAACTCATCTTACATATTTGAATATTTTAAAATGTCTAGCATAGAATCTGACATATACAGGATACTCAGTGTTTAATGATTTATTTCAATTCGCTTTTGGGAGAATAGTTTGTCTGACATACAATGCAGGGAAATCTAGTCCTAGCTTTTGTTAAAGAACATGGTAGGAAGTACTTTGAAGCCAGCTACTCATGGAGAGTGTGTTCTGGTTAGAGTTGCAATGCTACTGAAGTACAGTTTGGTGCCTATTTTACTTTGCCTTATACCTAATAGTCATTCTTCTTACATAATTTGACTTCATTTCTTATGAAGCTGATTTCTTCTTTTCTCTTTTAATAGAAGCTCTTTCTAGTTCTCTATACAGAAATCTTCGAAACTTTTTATTATATATATTTACATTTTGAGTGAGAAGAGAAATATAAAGAAATAAATTAATATTTATAAGCATATGTATATGCATATAATATCTATATCAAGAACACAAGAATAACTTTAAATATGCAAGTGAAAATATTTTTTTAAATACAGAGAATTTATAAAATATATGCATAGTTATTTATAAAACTCTATGTAACTTTGGCACATAATATCTCAAAATTTTTAGTTTTAGTAACTTTCATGCACTGCTAATATAATTAATTATAAAAGAACCAAAAAATACAAACATCTCATTTAAATTTGTCTTTATTTAACTTTTACTGGGACCACATTTTAGAACAAAAGCAAACCTACATCTTCACAAGGAAAAAATATAAAGTGAATGTGTATATGTCTTCATAACAAAGAGAAAAATTTTTAGAAGCCTAACTTTTTCTAAATATCTTTTAAAAATCGGAATATAATCTAACTAATCTTCAGTGTAAGATAAGTACAGTTCTGCACTATTTGAAGCACCAGATTTCAAACTTAGCTACATCTAACTAGAAAAGTGCATAGGTATACACATACATATACATCATAATATAGAATGTATATATTTATGTACATACATGTATATGTACATACATTCATGAGAACATTAATACTGTTACAGCTAAAAATTATTTGTAGTACAATTCTACAAGCACTATAATATTATTTTTAAACTCAGGCAAAACATAGTGTTTACTAGCTACTATTTGCCTCTTTGTATGATTTTAACAACTAAATGTTCACAAGAATGGGAGAGTCAGGAACGATTTACCTTCAATCTTTAGGCAATATTTATTTTATTATTGCTTTCAATATTTGAAATTGCCATTTTATGGAGCTGCATTTTTACTACAAGTTCTTCCTATCCTCTTATGTGTAGGTGTCAAAAAAAGGCTAGACATCTAATATTCAATCAGAGTTTTGTCTCGGCTAAAGGTAACTTCTTTTACTAAAATAATATATCAGTTGTTTTTAGGTAATTTTATATAAGGAGATATAATAATATCAAGGACCTCACTGTCCAGAATTGTTGATCCCACACTTTTTACAAACAAACAACTCTTCTAAAACTTATAAGCAAAAACAATTTCTAAGATTCTCATTGAATTAGAGGAGAAAAAAGAGGAAACAATGTAAAATATTCTAATATTAACACTTTTATATATTCTATTATATATTATAATTCTCAGATTTTTTTCATAATTTTAATAAAGTGTGTTAGGATGTTTAGTGGCTTCACAATATAATGGTCTACTCTTTATCAATCTGTTCGCTTTTTGCATGAAATTAGGGATAATCAAACACCTGATTTATTGTCCCAAAAAAAACCCGCAAAACATTGAGGACTTCCAGATAGTACCACACTTTTAGAAATATTTGAACTCTCACTTACTCTCCATTCTTTATAAAATTAAAATCAGGTGCCCAACTATATTCACTTTTACCAATATAATGTATATTTAATTGGTAAAAAAACAGTTATAATATCCAATGACCATATCAACAGAGGAAAAAATCCTGGGGAAATCCTTTTGAAAACTCCAAGTCAACCACTTATATTGAACTAGACTCCAGCGTCAAATTTCAGTGCAAAGGTAGGATTTATTCTGTAGTTTTTCTTTTTCAATGAGAAGTGAAAAAAAAACATCTTAAACATAAATTTAATGTTCTCTTAAAATTCTTTCAGGATATATTATAATGCGATTATAATACATATTCCCTCAAATAGAAAAGGAAAATATCATAAAGAGGTTTTTAAAAATTATGGATTCTGAATGATAATAATAAGGTACTAATGTAACAGATTATTTACTGTGAGAAAGAGAAATATGTTGCTAGCATATTAGACAAGTGTTCTTACCCAGGCAGTGATCTCATCCTATAATGTTCCTTACTTTACTGTAAAGTTTAAATGTTTCCTCTGGAGTGTTAATACTATTGTGGCATCAATTTCTAACAAATATAAAGTACCCTACCTTTAAAAAAATGGATTAATATAAGGCATAATGCTGAAGTATGTGTCAAGTGTAACCTTTATAACTTTGCTTGTCAGGTTTTTCCATTAGAGACCTCATAAGCAGCCCCTGCATATCAGTCACAGTGTTCCCTGACAGGTTTAACCTTCCCAAGTGGCTGAATACACCATCTTCACTGCAGCCTATTGACCAAGGCAATAAGCCATTCTATATAGTGTATTAAAGTCATTTTCCACATGCTACCTCAGCACGACCCATTGTTCATGCCGGCTCCTGCTGACCATGGAAAACCTGCACTCCACACTAAATTGCTACACTTTACACCGTTACACCAGTTAAGCAATAAGCCCCCAACTGAATTGTTTTTTTCCTTCATAGTCTAAAAAGCACAGCGATTATCACAAGTGCTCAAGATGCAATTTTAGACTGTCAAAAATCCCTGCAAATAATTTAAACACTTAAAATATATGCTGACTGTGGAAACTTTATTTTTGTTATAATTCACCAATTCTTTGTTGCTAGATGCCTAAGGGTGGCAGGCCATCTGTGCAACTCTGAGCAGCCCTGGGCACTTGGTGTCAAAGGTTGTGTTTCAGCCCCATGAAATTCACCCCATCTCTGCTGAAATCAGCTTTGTTGCTAGACCCTGTGACAAATGAGTCCAATCTAGGCTGGGTGCCCTTGACTTGACCCTGGCCAAGGCAAACAATAGGGCAGACTCAGCCAGTGGAAAAGATGTTCCGCACTAATGAACCCAGCGGTGGCCACAGGTCAGTTAAAAAAGAGGGGATAATGTTCAATCTTTTCAGGTGCACATTTATAATGAGCGAAGCACACAATCTCTTTCAGGATGAAGCACATAACACAAAGAACGTATTTGTACACTCATCAAGGCTAATGGACCCTGAGGGTGCAATAGGAATATGTTTTTAATTTAATCTTTATTGAATGACCTTACACACTTCATTTTCTCTGCATGGCACC
The DNA here is from genome assembly GCF_009761245.1 of Sapajus apella. NCBI lineage: Eukaryota > Metazoa > Chordata > Mammalia > Primates > Cebidae > Sapajus > Sapajus apella. The sequence goes on from NW_022436941.1 coordinate 48,118,832, forward strand.
ATGAAATGGACACAGTCTTATCAAGTTGAGAACTGAAAACAGATGAATATATAAATGACTGATACCTGCTGGGTATGTAGATGAATTTCCTTTCCTTATTTTCACCTCTGTCCATCCTGCTGCTGGCTCTCAGTACCTCCTAGGGATAGTTACCCTTAAACTCTTGTCTAGATTAGCCAGTCATGTAAACAAGAGAACAGCCCCTCAAAACCTGGCTAGACTAAACTTGAAAATGTTAACTGTTGAAAGAACTAAACAGTTGTGTTCATTATGCTAAAAGAAAATGCCTTCTTATTTCTTTTAGAGCAAAGACTGAATATGACAAAGTCCTAGCGGTAGAGGGAGAATTGTACATACTGTCTGAGGCCAAAGTACACTACAGTAGCTTCTCTTCACGATTAGAAATATTTTTTAGCCTATCAACCAAGAGATCGATTTAAAACTTCCTCCAAGAATCCAGTTTTTCAATATATTGTGCAATTATTTACATGAACAGCACAAAAGTAAAACAAATTTTATCTCCCTTTTACAATAATAGCAATAACTTTCTTCAAGTACCTGATGCAGGCAACGTTGGTATAAAACCTTGGTATTCTAAAACATTACTTTGCAAAATCAGGCAAGAGTTTAAATGCAAATATTATCTCATCTTTACCATACTCAGCTCATGGAAATATTTAGAATTGTGTATTATAGATGCCAATGTCATTTTAGAATAGTATTATGCTTTCACCCTAATTTTTGTATAGCTGACATAAATAGCTAAAGAAAGTGAAGCCAATCCTTTGATTAACAATGAAACAAGGGATACAAAAGGCTTTATGGAACTCTATTCTTCATCTCCTTAGCTCCTGCTGTTAAAACCCCATTTATGGGATGCATTATATTTCAAACACACAATTAGAAAATCGTCTTCAGTGATGCAGAAGGCAGTACAGGTGGGTAGGCAGGTGTGGGAAAGTAAAGTTTGTGAGCTATATTCCTATTAAAAATTATTCCTATTATTTATGGTCTTCATCAATCTTATGACATGTTTCATTCGTATTAAACACTCAGGACTTGGCAAATGGTTAATTGCTAGCCCAAGGCAAGTGACTTCAAGCTAGCTAGGCATATAGAAGTTCAGTTTATCCTGTTGAGAAACTAATGGGTAAGTTGTAAATCATGGCCAGAGTTATTTGCATCCTATTCCTTTCAGCTTAACAGTTAGTTGATGACAAACTTTAATAGGCTTGTCTCCAAAAGTGGTTTGATTTCACTTGTGTTCAGAAGCAATTGATATATAGCAGTAGAGAAACATTATGTAAAGTTTAAAATTATTTTCTTGTTTTTAAAATATATTAGATTTAATTTGTTATGGGATGAAATAAAAGTGAAGGTATTTAAAAATGTCATTGACAATACTTGGGATTAATGTGAAAGATATTCATATATGTCAATTTTGAGTAATATCTACTGTTGGCCACTGGCTATTGGGATAACTAATCTCTAAAAATAGTTTAGCTATTTTTTTTTTCATTTAAATTTGGAAGGGCAGACATCTTCATCCTTATATACTATATGACTCAGTGACATTATTATTGGAAACTTAAAGTCACATATTAGAAAGAGAAAGGGTAACTGAAATTGGAAACCAAAACCAGTTTTTAGTTACTACAATTAGTTCATTTTCTGCATTTAGAAAATTCATGTGTGTTTAATCTCTAATTTCTCAGTTCTTTCACAGCACTCTCTGTATTTGTGGACTTTTTGGTCTCTAATATGAAGACAAAAATTTTGGGACTAGTGGCCAGTGAATGCTAGCCTATACAGTTATATTCTCTAACACAGAGTGAAGTGTCTCTTTTCTTAACAATACTACTGTATACAGATGGGAAATTTTCCCAGTCTGACTGGCTTGCTCATGTATACACTGCAAATTGTGAATGTCTTAAGGACTACAAAAAGAGTGCTTCCTCTGGTGTAAGTTGAGATAGTCTATTCCTGTGGACTTCTAAGGCCCTTGTTTTCTCTGGTGAAAATAAGGAATTCCAGTGACATAAGGGGCTACCTCACAACAGGTAGCCATATTGCCTCTGGCTTTGGCCTAATGCAGATGAAATAAGCTTTGGTCAGATATGCATACTACCTCCTCTGCCCGAACTGAAACTTCTTTTATCAATTCAGTTATTAGAACAACCCAAGCAGTCTCCCTTTCACAGCAATTATCCTACCACCTACTTTGCCGAGAAAATGAAATTCAATAGCCACTCACTGATCAATCTATATTTTATGGCTTCTGTCTGCATTGTTCTATTGAAACAGCTCTCACCTGAGTCCCTGATGACCCCCTTGATATTAAATCAAGCATTATTTTCATAGCTGTAGTAAAAAGGAGAGACTTCCTGAGTGTTAAAGTTTGATGTTACATATACTAGCTATCTGACCTTGAGAACTTACTTCACCTCTCAGCTCCCCCGTGTCCTTACATACAAAATTGTGAGACTATTAGAATTCATGTTTTAAGGTTGCTGTGAGTATTAAATAAACGAATCCATATTAAGCACTAAGGAAGTACTTGGCAACTTGTAAGCATTAAATAGGGGTTATTTTTAATTGTCAATGTATTGACTTTATCAGCATTCTGTACTGATCACTCTACTTCTTAAAACATTCTTTTCTCCTTACTTCATATCAAGTCAATTCAATATCACAAAAGTCTCCTGACTGCTTTCCATATCTATGTGCACTTACTGAAGTGCAGACTACCATTATCCTTGGTGTGGTTATAACAGGCCTATGTGTGTATATCCACACAGCTGTATCATTTAGACAAGGTACTCTTGCTGTCATGTAAATCTGACTATTCATTGCTTTATTTAAAACTATTCAAAGCTTTTCAACTAGGTTTACAATAATGCTAAATTTCTTAAAGTGTCCCCCAATGGTCGGACCCAAATCTGTATGTATTTGGCCTCTTTTCACAGCCAGCTTACCCCTTGCTCTCATCTCTTAGTCACATTTTTAGTCCCTTTTGATGACCATTCTTCCTCCCACCAGTATGCCTGAAATGCTTTTATCTCCCTTCTTTGACTAGATGACCCTTATCATCTTTCAGACCTTAACTCAATAATCAGTTTTAGAAAGGTTTTCTGTGTCCTTCCTGTCTATCCAAAATTCTACCACTAAACGCACTGAGGAAACCATGTGATTTTTTTTTTTTAGCTATCAAATTTGCAAGTTTATATTTTATTTGTGTGATTTTTAAAAGTTATATTTGTTTATCTGCATGAGAGTATAAGGCCCATGGGAGCGGAGTGGTGTTGAATTTTGATCTTTACCATATGCTAGAGCCTAGCACCATGGTGAATTAGTGAATTTATTGTGCCCTTTGTCATTGAATTTACTAAATGATAGGCTGAGTTCAGCAAATGTTAGATCATTTCCTTTTATAGATTTGTCATATTCTACCTTGCAGAAACTCTGTGTACGCCCAGCTTATTTCCTATGCCAAATGTAAACTATTTGAAGGCAAATATTGTGAGGTTTTTTTTTTTTAACATTTGTGTCAAGTATTAATTTCTTATTGCTGATATAACAAATTTCCATAAATTTGGTGGCTTTAAAAATAGAAATATCTTATATTTCTTGAGGTTAGAAGTCAGAAATGGGTTCCACTAGGCTGAAGTAAAGGGCTGTCAGGATTATGTTCCTTCTGAAAGCTCTAGGGAAGAACCCCCATCCCTGCCTTTTCCAGCTTCTAGAGGCTGCCCAGTTCCTTGCCTTGCGGTCATTCCATCCTCAAAGACAGCAATGAATGGTCATTTGAAACTTTCTCACATTGCATCATTCTGATATTCATGGCTCTGCCTGTTCTTTCACTTATCAGGACCCTTGTGATTAGATTGAGCTCACCTGGATCATCTAGAGGACCCTCCCTATCTCAAAGTCAGCTGATTAACAAGCTTAATTTCATCTGCAACGTTAATTCCCTCTTGTTATAGTTCAGGGAATTATGATGGGTCATTTGTGGGCTATTATTCCATCTACCACAGACCTTCATATCACTTTACATAATGTTTTACATAGAGTAGATTACCCAGAAATACTTAACATAAAATGTAATTTACAAGGAAATTTGAAATCATATAATCATTAAGTCATGTAACATTGAGACTTAGAATGTAGCTTAGTGGCTAATTAGATATTCATTTTATAGATAAGGGAAGAGAGGAGAGTTGAGAAAGTATTCTATGTTACATGTTTCGTAAATGACAAAAGCCAGATGACTCATGAACCTTTTAGTCACTAGCCTAGGAGTCTTTTGTATAGTTTATTAATAAAGGTTGGGAAGAATATGTGACAACTCATTGTAGCTCATAAGTTTTGACTTCAAGCTCAATTATCTTTAAAATTTTCAATGAAATAGAAAAATATTTTTCTTACAGGCCACATTGCTGGAAAGGAAAAGAAACAAAAGACATGTTTAACTTATAATTAAAGGAATTTAAGTGGCATGTAATAACTATCCTCTTAAGACCTTTTGATACACAGACTAATGAGGGATTTATTACACAATTTTAAAAGTGGGCAAAGGATATGAACAGACACTTCTCAAAAGAAGACATACGTGAGGCCAACAAACATATGAAAAAATGCTCATCATCACTGGTCATCAGAGAAATGCAAATCAAAACTACACTGAGATACCATCTCACGCCGGTTAGAATGGCGATCATTAAAAAATCTGGAGACAACAGATGCTGGAGAGGATGTGGAGAAATAGGAACACTTTTGCACTGTTGGTGGGAGTGTAAATTAGTTCAACCATTGTGGAAGACAGTGTGGCGATTCCTCAAGGACCTAGAAATAGAAATTCCATTTGACCCAGCAATCCCATTACTGGGTATATATCCAAAGGATTACAAATCGTTCTACTATAAGGACACGTGTACACGAATGTTCATTGCAGCACTGTTTACAATAGCAAAGACCTGGAACAAACCCAAATGCCCATCGACGATAGACTGGATAGGGAAAATGTGGCACATATACACCATGGAATATTATGCAGCCATCAGAAACGATGAGTTTGGGTCCTTTGTAGGGACATGGATGAACCTGGAAACCATCATTCTCAGCAAACTGACAGAAGAGCAGAAGATCAAACACCGCATGTTCTCACTCATAGGCGGGTGTTGAACAATGAGAACACATGGACACAGGGAGGGGAGCACTACACACTGGGGTCAGTTGGGGGGAAATAGGGGAGTGAGGGTGGGGGGTGGGAAGCTGGGGAGAGATAGCAAGGGGAGAAATGCCAGATGTAGGTGATGGGGAGGAAGGCAGCAAATCACACTGCCACGTGTGTTCCTATGCAACAATTTTGCATGTTCTTCATATGTACCCCAAAATGTAAAATGCAATAAAATAAATAAATGGGAAAAAAAAAGTGTTTCAAGGATTATTATAATTTTAAATTTTTTTAATTATTATATGCAAACATGTAGTATTCACAAGGAGCTTAGACAACATTAACAACGTTTATATTTGCCAACAGGCAGAGTAATTATTTAGAATTGATATCAAATACAAAACAAAATTGGGTATTTTTAAAGAGATATAAGAGAGCATTGTGTAAGTAAAATGGAACTAGATCTTGATGATAATTATTGTTCAGCCACTTAACCACCATTTATTCAAACTCTATATTGGACATAAAATTATCTGCTTCAAAGTGTGTTATGCTTATGAAATAGATTGTTGTACATGGAAACTGCAATAAAATGCTTAGCTTATGTACATTGCCAAAACATTTTTAATTTCCCTTCTTTCTCTTTCCACATCTAAAGACGAATAATTGGTTAATTCAAATCAGTATAAATTATGGAGGATTTTAAAATATAATTACATATTTGATGTATAGTATGTATTTTTCACTTTTACCTCTTTTAACTTCCAAATGATGAAGTAATATGAAGTAATGGAATCAGACAAATCTGGATTTGTATCCTGGCTCCTTCATTTGCTACTCAAATAATTTAGTTTCTACATCTCATTTGTAAAATTTCTTATGGAAGTTATTGTGAAAATAAATGAAATAATCCAAAAATAGTTCTTAGTTCTCTCTTATTTTTATGCTACAGTACCTGGCATCTTCCCACTCCTCTGATTTTCTATTCTTGCTGTTCTAATGGGTCTGCTTTCTCCTAAACAATTCTGAGAGTTTCCCAAAGGACTGCTTCTACTTCTGATTGACCCTCCCTCCAATTATACATAGGTTGGATGTATGTTTTCCGAGCATGGTCCTGACAATGTGATTACTCTGTACTCAAATATTTTATACTCCCACTATCAACCAAACACATTTGTAGATTAATTTTGAAGTGTCAGCCCAACTCCACCATCATCTCAGAGAAATTCTCCCTCAGAAATGAACCTAGCCATAGAATACTCACCCAAGTTGAAACTATAAAGTTTCCTCCTAATAGAATTTGACATTGAGATGGAAACACACTGGTCATGTTCTTATGCTAGAGATGACAGATGAAAACATTGATGAGCAGAGCCAGTCATTTGTGAGGTACACCTGCAAACTGAAAATAAATTCCCTATTTTACTTATGATAATTGGGTGCACTTTAGTTCCTTCAAACTGAAAATGACTAAGACAGTGATAAACCAGATACTAAACTATTATGGATTTTTTTTATACTTTCTTTGTGTCAATCATATGTTCTATTTTGAGGCCTCTCGCTTCCTTGTTTCTGTACTTTGGCAATTGTAGTTCCTTGTCCAGAAAGTTATTTTTTGGTTCCAAATATCTCTGAATATAAATATAACCAAATATAATCTCTTTTTAATCATTTTCTAATACAATAAAATGTTTTTCAAGTGAGAGAACATACCTTCTTTTAAGCCTCCATAACCTATGTTTTTATGACTCTATATTATTATTGTCTTTATTTTTGGTTCTCCCCATTGTTTCCACATTTATCTTTATAAGACAACTTAATCCTTCTTTGTTCTGAAAATAAACAAAAAAATGATAGCTTTATCATTTATAAAATTTACTAAAATTTTATATCATGTCATATGACTTAATTGACTATGAATTCCTTGAAAATGTATACCACATATTATTCATTTGATATTGTCAAATAATGATGCATAGAATAGTGTTTTATGCATTATAGACTAGAAAGTTTGCAACTGTTCATTTAAATAATATCCATAAGAATTTTATGGCTTTGAAATGCAAATATAAATTATTTCATTACATTTATGACTAATATGGAAATAAAAAAGGCTAATTTCCTGCTCTAAAGTTATTAGATTCAGGCATAAATAATTTTACACAAATATGTATCATTCTGTATTTACTACCTACGAAGCTCTCATGCTTGGTGCTTTAGTGACTAGTGGCTAGTTCTTAAAGAGACATGACAATGAAAATGTAACTTCTCCTAAGGCTTCTGTATTAGTCAAGGTTCTCCAGAGGAAGAGAACGAATAGGAGAGAGATAGATTAGATAGATGATAGATAAATAGGTAAGTAGAGAGGTAGGTAGGTAGGTAGATAGATAGATAGACAGACTAGAGGGGATTTGTTAGGATAATTGGTTCACACAGTTATGGAGGCTAAGAAGTCCCACAGTGGACTGTCTGCAAGCCAGAGATCGTGAGATGCCGATAGCATAGCTCAGTCCAAGTCTGAAGGCCATGTGAAGTCAAATGGTGTAACACTCACTCTGAGATCAAAGGTCTGAAAACTTGGGGGCCACTGGTGTAGGTTCCAAAGTCCAAAGGTGAGAGGTCTTAGAGTTCTGAGAGACAAGTGCAGGAGAAGATTGCTGTCCCAACTCAAAGAAAAAAAAAGAGCAAATTCTCCTTTCCTTTGCCTTTTTGCTTTATCCAGGTTTCAGACTATTGGATGATGCCTGTTCACGTCTGGTGAGGGCAGATCTTTCTTATTCAGTCCACTAATTTAAACACCCCTGTCTTCCAGAAACATTCTCACAGACACATCTAGAAATAATGGTTTATGAATTATCTGGGTGTCCCTTAACCTAGACAAGTTGACACTGAAAATTAACAATCACATCTCCTTCTCATCTAGTATCTCTATATTCAAAGGAAAAATGTTGCTCTTATTAATACCTGTTTAATGAATAAAATATAATTACAAAAATGGAGTTATCTTCTGTCTTAGATATTCATATGTGATACTTAATAATCCCTTGTTGTATCTTCTTTCCACTCCTTATGCTCCTATCCTATAGGATTGTCTCACATATTTATTGATCTTCTTAAAAGAGTATAATATCATAGCTAATTTTTATCCTTATAGAAAGAAAAATTTTTTAAAACTGGGACGTTTTAAGAAAAAGAACCTGCTAATGTCTAAGAATTTTGTCATTATGTTTGTTTATTACTGACATATTACTTTTTGTCTGAGTATCATAAAAGTTCAACTAAAGAGTTTGACAAATTGTTTCAGTTATTTCTTTCTGTGTCATCAAGTATCTCTAAATTTACCAGCTTAAACCAATGACCATTTCAATATTTCTTGATTGGCAGTGCTCAGCTGGGCAATTCTTCTGGTCTTACAGTGTTAACTAAAGTCATTTGGACATATTCAACTGGAAGATGGGCTGGTCTAGAGGGTTTGGCATCTTATGAGGATCACTGAGAGGCTAACTTCAGCACCAGAGGCCTCTCCAGTGTGATAGTGTCAAGAACTGTAAAGGCTCTGGGACTTTACACACCTTGTAAGTCAACTAGCCTCTATCAGTTCATTGGATGTTAGTAGAAGACATTAAACTTGTAGATCACAAATAAATGACTTTATTACTCATAACACAAGAAATGACATCAGCGTAAGTATGTCTGTATACATTGCCCATGCCTCCAAGCCCTATAGGGTAAGGCAGATCATCCTAAGTAGACACCAGCACACACAGTGGGTTGTATTTCAGGGAAGAAATCTCAAGCTTAGGTAACCTGAATCCCCTTTTATACTGGTTGGTAATCATGCCTGCCCTCTACTCTTGAGGGAGCTATTTTCTGTATCTTTCAAGCAATAATGGATCAACATTTTCCAAAATGTGATGAGAAAACATGAACAGAAGAAATTCAAACAAAACCATACCTCGTCACATCATAGCAAACTGCTGCAAATAAAAGATAAAAAAGAAAACCTATGACGAATTGCCACACTGTCTTCCACCATGGTTGAACTAATTTACACTCCCAACAATGTAAAAGTGTTCCTATTTCTCCACATCCTCTCCAGCATCTGTGGTCTCCTGATTTTTTAATGATTGCCATTTTAACTGGCATGAGATGATATCTCATTGTGGTTTTGATTTGCATTTCTCTAATGACCAGTGATGATGAGCTTTTCTTCATGTTTGTTGACTGAATTAATGTTTGCTTTTGAGAAGTATCTGTTCATGTCCTTTGCCCACTTTTTGATGGGGTTGTTTTTTTCTTGTAAATTTGTTTAAGTTCTTTGTAGATTCTGTATATTAGCCCTTTGTCAGATGGGTACTGGGGAGGGATAACATTAGGAGAAATGTCTAATGTAGATAATGTGGGGGATGGATACAGCAAACCACCATAGTACATGTATACCTATGTAATAAATGTGCACATTCTGCACATGTACTCGAAAACTTAAAGTATAATTTAAAAAAAGAAAAAAAAAGAAAATAGTCAAAATAGCAAAAGAAAAAACATGCATTGTATTCATAAAAACAATATGATGTAAATGATATATGATATAAATTGTGGCTGAATTCTTACAAAAAATAATTCTGGCTACAATAAAATGAAATCACATTTTGGAATACAGAAAATGTGCCATAAAATTTTATATCCAGTGAAAATATCCATCCAAAATTAGTTGAAATTAACATATTTTAAGATGAAAAATAGTTGAGAGAATTCATTCCCAGAAGAGCTAAACTACATGAAATTCAAAAGGAGGTTCTTAAAGCTTATGAAAAATGATACTAGTTGGAAATTCACAATGATTGGAACTAAATGAAGATCATTGGGAATGGCCAACATATGTGTAAATGTAGAAAACTACATATGCTTTCAATATAGAATGATACTTCAAGAAAACATATTGTATTATCAGCCATAATGAAAAAACAATAAAGATAGAAATAGGTAAAGAGAAAATAAAGTCATTAAAATAAAACACTAAAATTTACTAGGTTTATATGAATTAAAGCAGGAATGAGGGAGTGAAGAAAAGAGTGGATGGAATTATTTTTAAAAACACACAGAAAAAAAAAATAGCTGACATATCCAAACACATAAGTAATGACAGGTGTCTACAGACAAAACACTCATATTAAAAGCAGATATTTTTAGAACTTATTTGAAAACAAACTACAATTAAAGGCAGTCTACAAGCGATATAATTAAACATACAGATAAGAAGGCTGAAAGTGAAGGGTGAAAAACATTATGCCACCTTTACAAAAGTGAAAACTAAGGTGACTTTATCAATATTAAACAAATTAAAGACAAGGAGTTTTTCAAAGATAAGAAGATTGATTTTAAAAGGATAAATGAACAAACTACCCAGAATACATAAAACAATAAATTTATATAAATGTAATAATAATTTATATTGCAATGTTATACAGATGCTGTATAGCAGTGTTTATACAGCAATGTTATACCTGTGTTATAAAATGTAACACAGAAGACAAATAATTTTCAAATACATATGGAATGTTCACAATAATATCCCACATATTGGGCCATAAAATTGGTCTCAATAAATTTCAAAGCTACATTAAAACTAGTAATATTTTAAAATACAGAAATAATTTAAAATTAATTAACATTTTCTAAATTACTGATGGGTCAAAGTAGTCAGAAGAGAAAACAGAAAATATTTTAACTAAATTAACAAATAAAATGCAACATGTCAAAATAGATGTGATGTGGCTAGTGCAATGCTAAACAGAAGTTAAAGCTTCAATTGTTGATATTAGAAAAGAAAAAATGCTTAAAATCAATAATAGCATTTTCCAATTTAAGAAGATAGCAGGTTGAATAAAGGAAATAGTAAATATGAGAGCAGAAATTAATCGAATAAAAGAAGACAAGAAGATACAAAATTAATAATGCAAACAGTTGGCTATTTGCTAAGATAATAAAATTGGTAAACCTCTAGAAATAATGAATCAAAAGACAGAAAAGAGAAACTGCTACTAGAAATATAAGCAGTCTTATAAACAACTTTATGCTCAAATTATTTTTCTCATGAATTTTATGAAATATTTAAGACATGAATAATACCAATCTTACACAATGTATTCAATCAAAAAGGAGAGAAAACTTCCAAACTTGTTATATGGTGTGCATAAATTTGTTGTCAAAGCCAGGCAAAGATATCGCAAGAAAACTATTCTAGTATCTTTCATGAACATTATCAGACACATCTTAAGCAAATAAGAGCAATTCAAATTTAGCAAAATGTAAAACAATACATTATAATCAAGGGATGCTTATTGTATGACTATCTTAAGAATATTTTTATTTTTCCAGCTTTGTTTTTTGTTCAAGATTATATTAGCTCTTTAGAGTCTTTAGCAATTGCATACAAATTTTAGTATTGTTTTTTCTATTTCAGTGAAAGATGCTATTGGAATTTTGATAGAAACTGCATTGAATCTGTAGATTGTGTTGAGAAGCATAAACATTTGACAATATTCATCCTTCTGATTTGTGAACATACTGTTTCCACTTGCGTCTTCAATTTTATCAGTCCTTTACAATTTTCAGTGTATATCTCTTTCATCACTTTGGTTACAGTTATCCCTGAAAGCATTTTACTCTTTTTGATGCTATTGTAAATAAAAATATTTTCTTTTTTTTTTTTGGATAGTTCATTGTTAGCATATAGAGACACAACTAATTTTTTATGTTGTTTTTGTATCTTGCAACATTACTGAATTCATTTACTAATTTTAACAGATTTTTGGTAGAGTCTTAGGGTTTTCTGTATATAAGCTCATATGTAACTGAGACCATTTTACTTCTTTTCCAATTTGGGTTTTTTTCCTTGCCTATTTTCTCTGGCTATGACTTCCAGTGCTGTGTCAAACAGAAGTGGCAAGAGTGGGCATTCTTTTCATGTGCCCTATCTTAGAGGAAAAGTCACCACCTTTTTACTATTTAGCATGATGTTTGCTATAGGCTTGCAATAGCTGGCCTTTATTTTACTGAAGTACATTCCTTCTATACTTAATTTGTTGGGAGTTTTTATTATGAAAGAATGTTGAATTTACTCAATGCTTTTTTTGGGGGGTATCTATTGAGATGATCATATGATTTTTGTTCTTCATTCTTTTAAAGTGGTATATCATATTTATTGACTTGCATATGTTAAAACATTCCAGCATCCTAGGGATAAATCTCACCTGATCACAGTGTCTTATCTTTTGAATATCCTATTGAATTCCTGATTTCAATTTATAGTAATATAGTAATCAAAACAGTATGCTACTGTCATGAACACAGACACACAGACTGATATAATAAAATAGAAAGCAAAGAAATAAAACCTGTGTATGCAGTCAACTAATTTTTGACAAAATTGTCGATAATACACAATGGGGAAAGGGCAGTCTTGATAAATGGTGTTAGGAAAATTGGATGTCCATATGCAAATAAATGAAATTGAATTCTCATCTTACATCATAGGCAAAAATCAACTCAAAATGGTTTAAAGATTTAAATATAAGACCTTTCACCACAAAACTCCTAGAAGAAAACATTGGGGAAAGTTTCATGAAATTGGTCTTGGGAATTATTTTTTGGATATGACCCCAAAGCATACACAGCAAAAGCAAAAACAAATAAGAGGGATCATATTAAACTACACAATGAAAATTCAACTCATGGAATGGGAGACAATGTTTCTAAACCATGTGTCTGATAAGGGATTAACATCCAAAATATCAAAGAAACTCAAACAACTCAATAGCAAAAAAGAAAAAAGCCAAATAACCCAATTAAAAAATAACTAAAGGACATGAGCAAATTCTAAAGAAAACATAAAAATGGTTAACCGAATATGAAAATGTGTTCAATATCATAAATTACCAGGGAAATGCAAATCAAAATGTATTGACCTCATTTAGTTATTCCATAATTGTATTATATGTATTGAAGTATTACATTGTACCCTATAAATATATGCAATTTGATTTTGTCAATTAAAAATAAAATAAAATATTAAAAAACACAATAAGATATTACTTCACACCTGTTAGAATAATTATTATCAAAAGTCAAAAGATAAAAAGCGTTGGTGAGAAAAAAAAGGAACACTTACATATTGTTGGTGAAAAGGTAAATTAGTAGAACTCATATATATGTAAACACATACATACATAAAATGGAAAATTATCCAGCCTTAAAAAAAGGAGGTCCTGACATTTACAAAACCATAGATAAACCCAGAGGTCAAGAGAAACATGCATGTGCTCACGTATATGTGGAATTTTTAAAAGTCAAACTTATAGAAAGAGTAGAATGGTGGTAAATCAGGAGTTGGAGGATATGGGGAGATGTCAGTCCACGGGTACAAAGTTTTAGTTATAAGATGAATGAGTTCTGGAGATCTGAAAAGACCAATAACAAGTTCTGAAATTAAAGGAGTAATTCATAGCCTATGAACCAAAAATATCCCAGGACCAGACAGAGTCACAGCTGAATTCTACCAGATGTACAAAGAACTGGTAGCATTCCTACTGAAACAATTCCAAAAAATTGAGGAGGAGAGACCCCTCTCTAACTCATTCTATGAGGCCAGCAACTGCCTGATACCAAAAACTGGCAGAAATACAACAAATAAAACCACTTTCAGGCCAATATCCTTGATGAACATTGATGCAAAAATCAACAAAATCCTGGCAAACTGAATCCAGCAGCACATCAAAAGGCTTATCCACCATTAACAAGTGGGTTTCAACCTCAGGATGCAAGGTTGGTCCAATATGTGACAATTAATAAATGTTATTCAAGAGGCTTTTGATAAAATTCAGCATCCACTCATGTTGAAAACTCTCAATAAACTTTGTATTGAAGGAATATACCTAAAAATAATAAGAGCCATATATAACAAACTCATAATTAACATCATACTGAATGGGCAAAAGCTGGAAGCACTCCTCTTGAAAACTGGCACAAGACAAGGATGCCCTCTCTCACCACTTCTATTCAACATAGTATTAGAAGTTCTGGCCAAGGCAATCAATCAAGAGAAAGAAGCAAAGGGCATCCAAATAGGAAGAGAGGAAATCAAACTATCCATGTTTGCAGATGACATGATATGGAATCATGTCATCTATGGAAAACTCCATTGTCTCTGCACAAAATCTTAAGCCTATAAACTTCAGCAAAGTTTCAGGATACAAAATCGAAGTGCAAAAATTCCTAGCATTTCTATACACCAACAGTCAAGCTGAGAGCCAAATCAGGAACAAACTCCCATTCAAAACTGCCACAAAAAGAATAAAATACTTAGGAATACAGCTAACTAGGGAGGTGAAAAATCTCTATGAGGAGAGCTGCAAACCACTGCTCAAAGAAATCAGAGAAGACACAAATGAAAAAACATTCCATGTTCATCGATAGGAAGAATCAATATCATTAAAATGGCCATTTTGCCCAAAGCAATTTATAAATTCAACACTATTCCTATTAAAGTAGTATTGACATTTTCACAGAACTAGAGAAAACTATTTTAAAATTTATATGGAACCAAAAAGATTTCCAAGAGCCAAGGCAATCCTAAACAAAATTAACAAAGCTAGTGGCATCACCCTACCTAACTTGAAACTCTAGTACAGGGCTACAATAACCAAAACAGCATGGTACTGGTACAAAAACAGATACATAGATTAATAAAGCAGAACAGAGAAACAAGAAATAAGACCACACACCTACAGCTACCTGATCTTCAAGAAACCTGACCAAAACAAACAATGGGGAAAGGATTCCTTATTCAATAAATGGTATTGGGATAACTGGCTAGCCATATGCAGAAGTATAAATCTAGACCCCTTCCTTACATAATACACAAAAGTAAAAATAAGATGGATTAAAGTCTTAAATATAAAACCCAAAACTGTGATATAAAAAGTCCTGGAAGACAACATAGGCAATACCATTTAGGACATAGGCACGAACAGAGATTTCATGAAGACACCCAAAACAATTACAACAAAAGCAAAAATTGACAAAATGGATCTAATTAAACTAAAGAGCTTCTGCAGAGGAAAAAAACCTATCATCAACAGAGTAAACAGACAACTTACACAATGGGAGAAAAATTTTGCAAACTATGAATCCAACAAAGGTCTAACATCAAACACCTAAAAGGAACTTAAATTTACAAGAAAAACAACCCCATAAATAAGTAAGCAAAGAACATGAACTGACACTTTTCAAAAGAAGAGATACATACATCCAACAATCATTTGAAAAAAAGCTCAGCATCACTGATCATTAGAGAAATGCAAATCAAAACCACGGTGAGATACCATCTAACACCAGTCAGAATGGCTATTTTTAAAAAGTCAAAAAACAACAGATACTGGCAAGGTTGTGGAGAAAAGGGAACACATACATTGTTAGTGGGAGTGTGAATTAGTGCAGCCATTGCAAAAGACAGCATGGAGATTCCTCAAATACCTAAAGACAGAAATATCATTAGACCCAGCAATCCCATTATTTTGTAAATACCCAAAAGGATATAAATAATTCTGTTATAAAGACACATGCACACATATGTTCATTGCAGTACTATTCACAAGAGAAAATACATGGAAGTAAAATAAATGCCCATCAGTGATAGATTGAATAAAGAAAATGTGATACGTATACACCATGGATTACTAGGCAGCCATAAACAGAGTAAGATCATGTTTTTTTGTAGGGACATGGATGGAACTGGAGGCCATTACCCTTAGCATACTAACACAGGAACAGAAAACAAAATACATATGTTCTCACTTATCTCATTTATAAGTGGGAGCTAAATGATGAGAACACATGGACATGCAGAGGGGAAAGAAACACATTGGAGCTTTCAGAAGGTGGAGGATAAAATTAGAGAGAGGATCAGGAAAAATAACCAGTAGATACCAGGCTTAATACCTGCATAAGGAAATAATTTGTACAACAAATCCTCATGACACAAGTTTACTTATGTAACAAACCTACACTTGTACCACTGAACCTAAAATAAAACTTAAAAAATTTTTGAAAATAAAAATGGCTTTAAAGATAGAAAAAAAATGAGTAAGTTCTGTAGATCTATTGCACAGAATGGTGAATATAGTTGATAATAATAATAATGTATTGTATGCTTGAAATTTGCTGAGCGTACAGATCTTATATTTTCTGACCCCACCAACCCACCTACACCCCTACACACTCACACACACACACACACACACACACACACACACACATACACACACACACACACACACAGAACTGTGTAAGTTAATTAGCATGATTGTGGGAATGATTTCACAATGTATATGTGTATCAAAACATCAAAGTGTGTGGCTTTTATATATACAATTTTATTTGCAATTATACCTTAATAAACATGAAAACATAATTTAAGGTTATTTTAACACTTGAAATTGAATCATCTAATTCACCATATTAACAGACTAAAGTAAGAAACTATTTAGCCATCTAAATAGATACAGATAAAGCACCTGATAAAACATAGTACCGACTCCTGGTAACAAAATAGAAGAAATCTTCCTCAATTTACAATGGGTATAAACCAAAAAATTTACAGCTAACATTGTACTTAAGAATGAAATACTATACCTGTTCTCCCTAAGAGCCAAAACAATGAATAGATGTGTGCTCTCACCATTTCCATTTTTATCAATATTTTATTAGATCTCTTACCAGTAACATAGGGCAAGGAAAACAAATACATTTTGGAATAGAAGAAATAAAATTGCTTCAATTTATAGAGGAAATGACATTCTAGGAAAAAAAGAATCCCAAGGAATCTACAAAGCAAATGCGAGAACTAATAGTGGGTTTAGGGAAGTTACAGTATATGAGACTCCTAAACAAAAGTCAGTTATATTTCTATTCACTTGCAGCAAACGAATGAAAATGAAAATAAAAATATAAAAGCAATCTCATTCATGATAGTGATAAAAATCATACAAACAACAAAATGCTGAGAGATATCAACAAATAAATAAATGAAGATATATGCCACATACATATGTCAGTTCTTCCTTGATTGATCTATAGATCCCACCTGTTCTCCCTAAGAGCCAAAACAATAAATAGATGTGAACTCTCACCATTTCCATTTTTATGAATATTTTATTAAAGCTCTTACCAGTGACATAGGGCAAGGAAAACAAATACATTTTGGAATAGAAGAAATAAAATTGCTTCAATTTATAGAGGAAATGATATTCTAGGAAAAAAAGAATCCCAGGGAATCTACAAAGCAAATGCGAGAACTAATAGTGGGTTTAGGAAAGTTACAGTATATGATACTCCTAAACAAAAGTCAATTATATTTCTATTCACTTGCAGCAAACAAATGAAATGAAAATAAAAATAAAAAAGCAATCTCATGCATGATAGTGATAAAAATCATACAAACAATAACAAAATGCTGAAAGATATCAACAAACAAATAAATGAAGATATGTGCCACATACATATGTCAATTCTTCCCTGATCGATCTATAGATCCCACTCAATTTCAATAGGATATATGTATATCTGTTTGTGCATGTGTAAATAGATATGTATATGCATGCATGTATACTTACATACATGTATTTATATTTTTATGTATTTGTTTGCTTATTTTTGAGACAGTGTCTTGTTCTATTGCCCAGGCTAGGGTGCAGTGGCATGATTTGGCTCACTGCAGCCCTAACCTCTTGGGCTTAAGTAACTGGGACTAGAGGGGCACACCACCATGCCCAGTTAATTTTTGCTTTTTTGTAGAGATGAGGATTTTCTATGTTGTCCAGGTTGGTCTCAAATTCCTGACCCCAAGCGATCCTCCTGCTTCAGACGCCCAGTGTTGGAATTACAGGTGTGAGCCACTGCACCTGGCCCATGTGTTTATATATTGGAAGAAAGACAAATACAGAGATTGTTTTGAAAATAAATGTAATTATATAAAGGCCAAAAAATAACAAATTTTTTTTTCTAATTTAAGTTTATTTAATTTAACTTATACTGTAAGTTCTGGATTACATGTACAGAACATGCAGGTTTGTTACATAGGTATACATGTGCATGGTGGTTTGCTGCACCCATAGTTATACTACCTAACTTCAAGATTTATTGTATAGCTACACTAAGCAAGAGAGTAAAATATTGGCATAAAGATGGACAAACAAGGGGAACAGAATAGACAGTACAGAAAAGACCTATACTTATGCTATTAATTGCTTTTTAATAAAGACATCAAAGCATTTTAATGGAAGAATGAAGTATTTTCAACAAAGGGTGATACAACCGGATATTCTTTGGGAAATAAATAACCCATAACCCTCATCTCACAAATGTATTCAATAAATACATTTGTCAAAATTCATGAAATTCAAAACTCAAAAACTCACACTACCCACAAAGCATTAATAAGTCACTATTCCCACTTCACACCATCTGTAAAATTCAAGTAGATGTGAATCATAGACATAAATGTATAAGCTATAGCATAGGAAAATAAAAATAAGGAGAATATCTTTACAAACTAGAGGAAAGCAGTGATCTCTTTGGGAGGGTATATAGATAGCATTAGCCATAGAAATTAATAAATTAGACAACATCAAAGTTAAAATGTCTGCTTATCAATAGACGCTATTAAGATAATAAATAGACAAGATATAGATTAGGAGAAAATATTCTCAAATCTAAACTCCCAAAGGACTCATATTTAAAATATAGAAAGAAATTCTCTAATTCAGTAGTTAAATGACAAACAGCACAATAAAAACTTAGCCCAAAATAACATATTAATTTCACAAAGACAGATATTTGAATAGTCAAATACATGAAAAATAGTCAATATTATTGGTAATCAAGACACTTTAAATTACATTAAGATATCACTACATACATATTAAAATGTTGAAAACTTTACAAACTGAAAACTTCAAATGTTGGCAAGGAGGTAAAGCGAGCAGAATATTCTTACATTAATGATGGAATTTAAAAATGGTTCAATCACTTTGGAAAACCACTTAGCAGCTAAGCCTACACTGACCCAAGGATCTGACAATTCTACTCTTGCAAATTTATGTAATAAAAATATATCTATATCAAAAGATTTGTATGCACATTTTATAGCAACTTTATAAATAACTGTTAAAAACTGTAAATCACCCAACTGCCTGTCACCAGGAAAATGGATAAATGAATTGTAGTATATTTATATTCTGGCATATTATTTAGCAATAAAAAGATATACTACTAATTCATGCAGTAACATGAATGCTTCTCATACATATTGAATGAATTAAGGCAGATGAAAGTGTATGATATTGTATGTGTATGATATTTTATGTGAAGTTCAGGAACAAGTGAAACTAGCATATGACCATAGAAATCAGAACAGTGGTTGCCTAATATAAGGGAAGAGAAATTAACTGGTGAGAAGCACAGGTGTTATATCTTGACTGAAATGCTGGCTACAAGGATTTGTTACATTAGTTAAAATTCATCAGACTGGCTACCTAAAAACAATGCATTTCGAAGTATTTAAATTTTACTTCAAAATGTAAAATTTAACAAGAATAAAAGAACTCCTTGTTGATTTCTGATTCAGAAATTCAGTATAAATATCTATGCTAGATATTAATAGTAATCAAATATATTTGCTGCTGCATGGATCTAATACCTTGAAATAAGTATTCTTGACTTGAGTATTTTATCCAGGTACTTGTGATATAAAAATAGTTAACAGAACTATTTTTAATATATGTTGGCCAAGAGGGCAGTTGGCTGATGAAAGAAGTTTCTACCATTATCCTTTCTTTTCTTATATATTTCAAAGAAATTATCTCTAGAACTCTTGTAATTCCAACCTCTGGCTCTGGCTACGTAACACCAAAACATTAGAATATTCAAAACAAATACATATTCATTCGAGACATGATTTTGTTCACAAAAAAGTTGCTTCATAAAAATCACTGGAAGGTAAAAGTTGTCAACTTTTTTCACAAGTTAGCCAAAAGAGTTTTTAAGAAGTACTTTAAGTACTTCTGGAGGGGGAAAAAATGGGACATGACCCAGGACAGAATTATTTTCCTATCTGCAGAGATTTCTGGCTTAAATGTGCAAGGAAAAAGCACCAGTTGTTCTGACTCATGCTGTACATTTTAAAGTCAATAGATTTAAATATAGAGCCATATCAACATTTGAAATTATTTTTGTCCAATCGGTGTATGTGATGCCAATTTCATTTTAAAAAGGAATTTTTATATCTTAATTGCAGAAGTCATTCTCCTGGGCCATTGTGTTCATTGAACTGACATGATTTCATTTTCAAATCTGAGTTTTCAGCAAAAGTCA
Source organism: Sapajus apella (assembly GCF_009761245.1). Taxonomy (NCBI): domain Eukaryota; kingdom Metazoa; phylum Chordata; class Mammalia; order Primates; family Cebidae; genus Sapajus; species Sapajus apella. The sequence goes on from NW_022436941.1 coordinate 48,139,434, forward strand.
CAGAACTTTAATAGTTGATATTCCCTTAGAGCAATGCAAACAAAACACCTGTCTCTCTCATATATTCATTAGCATATAGGTTTACTGAGATATTTTATAAATGTTAATAGAATTCAGTGAAGTCACTCAACTTCCTGTGAAGGGGCTATTTTTGTCTGTCATTTTAAAATTGTAAGCTATCAGAATTTTGAGAAAATTTCAAAAAGAATGGCTAGATATTTGCATATTAGTCTCACAATTTAAATCGATAGTTTTATTTTTCAGGACTTTTAACAGTATAAACTCAAATAAAGAGAGTAAATATGGGAATCTGAATTACGAGGACAATAAAAAAAAGTTACCATGTTTGCTTTACTTGGCTTTTAAGATAAGCGTTTAATAATCTTACTTTCTACTTTTGTAAATCACTATTTTACAATGTTTCTTTTTATATTGTTTTTGCTATAGTACACAGTACATAAATAAAATTAAATCCTCACTTCCACATGGACATGAACCAAAGAATATGATCAGTAGGATTTTTATATGTATAATAACAGACATTTTAGTTCATTTAGATTTGTTTATAATTTAAATGAAATTTTTTGTTTGTTTAGAGTTTTTGTTTTCTTTTATCTTTATCATTAAGATCTTTCAGTTTGCTATATTAAGCCTGAACCTTGGGTCTTGACTTGGAAGTTTTTCCATCTAAGGATTTAAACATTTTTCTACATATTTTTAATCTTACAAAAATATGTTTCTATATGTTAAGCATGGTTAGACTTCTTTATAGACTAATACAGAGCTGTATTTATTTACTTTGTTATTTTTTCTATTGGGAAAATATTTTACTATTGGGAAAGTTATTATGAAAGCATAACAGAGTCACACGGTTTCAGGACTACAGGCAGTTATTTATTCACAGGAATGGTATAAATTGGTTGAATAATCTCCTTTATATTTTTGAAATCATTTATACCTTGTACAACTGATACAGCACAATGTGAAGTGATCCTCATCACAACAAATCCCCTATCAATGGTTCGTTTCCTGAATTGTATTTCCTCTCTTCTGCTATTCTACTGAGAGAGATGAAGATAACGTTACCACTATACAAGGAGGCATAAACAAATTTGGGACTGTAGTTACTTAGAAAGCAGTCTTTAGGGCATATGAGAATAAGGGGGAAAACAAATGTACAATTATGGTCTTCAAGTGGCATGAAGTATGTTATGAACAAAATTGTTTTTTTAGTGCAGGTGTTCAATAAACTCATTTTAAAATCACAAAATAATATTAGCTACAATGCTATAAAATTTCTAAACAGAATAAAGCTGCATATTGAGTGTTTTAGAAAACAAAGATTTGTACTGTAAATATCATTATTCATTGTAAGTATTAAATGAAGCTACTTTCGCAACATGAAAGACATTTAAAACCAATAAAATTACATTTGTAATAATTTTTAAAATTATATATTGTAAACATTAATAAATTTGTGGACACAAATGCAAGTTATTTCTAAATCTTACAGAACAAAACCAATTGTTACCACATTATAAAGTTCAATTTTCCTGATCAATTTTTAAAAATTGTATTTTTTCTGTCTGCTTGGCTTTGGGGGACATTATATCTATTTAATTACTAACTAGTTCCAGCGAACCACCTGCCAACTTGATACTGTTATTTCTCTAATTAAAACTGTGTAATTAAGTTTGTGAGAAAATATAAGTGATCTAAAATTAAGGCCAGATTTGAAACTTCCACTTTGCCCAGATGCCCCAATCACTTTAAAGAGTCATACAAAATTCTAAAAATGAATAAGCATGGCCCTTGTTTTTCCTTAGTTACCTTATACTCTACGAGTTAAAGATCTAAAAAAAAAAAAAAAAAAAAAAAACACATTTTGTTTTGTTTTGCTTTATTTCTAAAATATTATCTGATCTTCTCCATTTGCCTGTAGTCTAGCTGAAGGCAAACTTTCTCCAGTAAAAAATCTCCTTGTACCCTACATATTTATTCCAATTAGTGGTAAGATTCTTTGATGAGTAGGAAAACAAATAGTTGGAGTCCTTTGGGCAAATTATAGATACAGCCAACTAGTATAGAAAGAAAATAGGTTTAATGCTACACAGCTTACTTTAATTTGGTGAAATCTCATACCTGTGTGAAACTCTTCTTTGGTTGGATGAAAACTTGGGGACTGATAGTGAGGAACTGTTTTAAGATATACCTGTGTCTGCCTGGAAAGTTAAAAATCTCATAACATTTGTAATACATTTATTAATCTGCTTGGTCATCATTTTATAAAAAAAACCTTGAACACAATATTTAATATTTGCATGGTCCTGGTACTTTTTTTTTTTTTAAAGTAACAGCTGCCTATTAAAACACAGGAGTATAAACATACTAACAGTTCCAGGGAAAAAAAAGAAAAAAAAAAAAACAGATAACATGATAATATGACTAAAGGAAGGAGGAAAATGTATACCTCATTTTAAGAAAAACCTTTAAGTTAGAAGAATTTTAAAGCTAAGAATCAAAGAGGATGAGTATACTTTATGTTTTAAGTTTTAAATTGTTAACTAAAACTGATACTTTAAAAACACTATACACATATAGGCAGGACCCATGTCTTAGCTTTTGCAAATGAACTCCAATGAACTCGTGGCTTCTTGAAGAATGTTAAGTAAGCTTTGTAATGATCTGGATCTAAAATAGATATTTCATAACAGAAATATTGGGGCCCACTATGTGAGGTGACCCACAAACCTCACTCGCAGACCTCACTTATTATGCTGGACCAAAGAGCACTTGTCCAATGTGGAAAGAAAAGTATTAAGGAGAGCTGCGTGAAATGTCCCAGACTTCTCTTTACTTATCCTGTGACTCTTGGGTACTTGAACCCTTGATTCCTAAGTGAGATATCTAATTTTTCTAAGTTGATTTTAATAACCTGAACCTCTAGCATAATTCATGCCTACCAAATCTTTATCTTTATTACTCCTTCCCTCCCCTTTGAATATAAAGTTAACAAATGTCTATTGAATAAATTAATGTATTTTGCTTTATTTATGGGATAAAAGTATCATCAGTCATTTATCAATATTTTAAATTAATAAACACAGTAAGGCATATGTTTCAAAATATTTTTCAATTGTGTTTACATTTCCGCCAGCTCACATATTTTTAAAATGCTTAACATGTTCAAAGATTTCAGGACTCTTAATAAATTGATTTCTTTATTCAACTTCTAAGCCTTTAAAGGATATTTATGGTAAGAATAAAATATTCAGTAACAAATACATGCTGTAATTCAGGAATCTGAAACCATAATCAAGTTCTACTATAGTCAGAGGTTAATTGAATCAAACAGTTCTCATGGTTCCAAAATGGGATTTCTCTTCTCTCTCTCAGACTTGAGTACAGTACTACTTAAGATGACTTTTTGTAGGCTTCTGGTAGAACAGTGCACTACTATGGGCTAAGACAAAGGTAAATGCATCATTTTTCTGTGAGTGCCACAGATTTACGTTTTAAAACTGGCTATATTCCTTCCTTTATAGGCTATGCAGCAAAGCTTAAAGGCAAGTTAAAATTCTTCATTCTTCACAGTGATATTGCTAAAAATGCTGGAACGTCAAGAAAATATGTCAAAAGAGGTCCCTTTGCACCCAAGCACAATGCATACAGTTCATTTGCCCCGGGCACTGCAAGGAGTACTTGAGGCACATGAACAAAGCAAAGTGATAGCTTGGAAAAGTAACTAAAGCAAGCAGAAAAATGTGGATAATATTTTATTAAACTAATATAAAGTCATAAATATCGCAGCATCTCAGGACTGGTAGGAACTTTCAAGCCAAACTTATCCAATCTACCCTCAATGTTTAAATCCCTTTTGCAGCACCGTTCTCAGTGGCTATCCAGAACATATTCAGAAATCATTTGTGATGATGCATTTATTTCATTCGTATTAATTCCTTATCTCGTTGAACAATTTTATTAGAAATTCTTCCTTTTTAATGAACTCATATACATTCCTCAATCCTCCACTAATGAAAGTGTGATTTTTACAATAAGATTTCTGAAATTGTTCTCCGAGCTCCAACACTGGTTCTTCTGCTTTCTAGCTAAGCATTATTGAACAAGTTATCAATAAGTAAAACATGAAACTAATAGTATTTACCTCTTAGAGACCTTATTTATCTTCTCTTTAAATGGAGATAATAATACCTTCTTTGTAGGACCGTAGGGAAGAATGTATAAACTTGACAGAGTATCTGTTACAAGTTAGTACAGTACTCAATATGACACCTATTTTTATTATCAAATTACTTCACTATATTATCTTCATTTTTCTAACTTCATTCTAGTTTATCCATCTAAGGAGCGTGCTGAGCATTGGACATAAAGCTTCATTTATTGACAGACCACATCAGTGCAAAATAAAACAAAATTATATCACTCTCTTTATATGAAATATAAAAATTATATTAACATCCACAAATTTATGTTTGTTGTTGGGGTTATTTATGCCATTATCACATTTCTTGCTGAATACTGTTTTTAAGACTTTAAATTTTGATTTTATGAGTCATTTTTCCACCCTCTGATGAAATCTCACACATCTTCCAAAATACCTATTATGACCCAGGAAATTTTGTGACACGTATGCCTGGAAACGAGAACTAAAAATAGAGCTGATATCCAATCTACCAGAATTTCAGAGGGTCACAGGGATGTCCATTAATTACAAACAAAATATTATTCATTTATGCTTGGACGATCTGAACAGAAATAGAAATATCCTTTCTCCCTGCCTCAACATCCTTTGGTTTAGAAGTACAAAATAATTGTCAACCAGAATACGATGTCTCTATTGTATTTTTGCAATGTTTTTTGAAAAGAAAAACTGTTCACTGTTACTCATTCTAACTTATATAATCTCCCTTTATTAGAGGTATCTCTATTTCTATATGAGTTTGAAGATTGAAACAGATGAACATCATTAGATCCAATGGGGAGACTTGTACTGATGGTACCATAGGAAGTGTTTCCCACTCAAGTAAAGATAGATGAGCACTATGAGCAGTAGTCAGGCTTGGGATTGTAGCCATTTTATTGCCATTGTGTCTCATTGGTAGGGAGAATTTGCCTAGCAAATCATTACCTGATGAAAGGCTATTAGAAGCTGGGAATTAACATCAAACTTCTTATCAAACTGACAGAGAAAAGGCCAAAGAAAAGTTATTACATTACTCTGTGCTTATTCGAGGGTGAATAAAGATGAAAACGTGGTTAAGTGGCCCACATTAAGAAACAAACACAACTTTCAGAACAAGGAAAAAAGAAGGCTCCATGAAAGATGAATTTCTGAAGATGACTTATAGGAACTCGAAGAAAATTTAGAAAATTATTTTGCATTGTCAGTAGGATGAGGAAAGCATGGCATCTTTGAAATAGGAGCAAAAATCCATTAGGAGATATAATATTAAGAAGAAAATACCAATAAGATAATATTTTTAAAAGAGAGAGATAAATATAAAATAATTTGAAAAAATTAAAAACAACAATAACATTTTAAAAACACAACAAAGATTTACAGGTGAGTCCCCAAAGAATTAAATCACTACAGCTTTGCATATGAAAAACATCCATGGATTGCTTTGCTCTGATCTACTTATTTGATAATTTTGACAGCCTGTCAAGAAAAAGACTAGGTTATTCTCAGATCTCTTGTTCAGACCTAAATATCTAAATGAAAACTTTGCTGATGGTTGTTAACAAAATTTCAAAAATATGTTAAACTATCAGCTTATTCTTAATACTCATTATCATTAAAATACAAACATTTTAATTATCTCAAAATATTGAAAACATCAGTGTATTACTGGTTGACCAAATATTATAGAAGGATAAGCATGTGAAATAAAACTATAATTAGTCCACAAAATATGACTCTTAAGATTTCAATACAGTGGAAAATTATGATGAAAAGGCATTTCAAAACGTTCAGAGTAAACCTACAAAACCATAGAAATGTTTTACTTGTTGCCACTGTGAACATATTCTGGAAAACACTTTTTTAAAAAAAGCCAAAGGGTTTGGTTTTAAATTGACCCAAGAATGGCAACATACAAGAATGAGATCCAGCAGAAAATGAGTGAGGGAGTTAGAGCCTTAAAGCAAGGAAACATGTAAAATCAGTTTAGTCAAAGACATTTAATTGTTGTAAGCTGTCTTGTCAAGGGACTCACAAAAAAATGTTAGAAATCAACAAATACCACAGGCTATATTCTCATTAAAGAATGTAAAACATAAAGTGTCCACCTTGTGCATTAATTACTATTATTTTATTTTATTATACATATTATAAACATTAAATAATACATAGAAATTATCATAACTTGAAAACAAAGTTTTAATAAAATTGTGACCTTATTTTTGATTAATATATTTTAACGCAATCTTCAAATAACTCTCATTAAGTATATACATGATAGCAGTAATTGTGTTTCCATAAGACTAAAGAATAGGAAACTAATTCTACTTTTTTAGTTTTACAATGTTGATTGTTGCCCAAACTTAATGTTTTCCTGATGAATTGCAAGAGAATATCTAAATTTGTTGATGCCTGGGTAACCTACAAAGATCTACAGTGTTATCTCTGCCTGTTGAGTTATAAAAATTAATGTATTTCTTAATTAATAAAATGTATATGAATGAATGAATGGAACATAAATGAATGATAAATTTCTCACTAAGAGTTAAAGAAATAGATAAAGAGAAAAAAGGGGAGGAATCATATTATTCTAGAAATAAAAGTTTAAATCAACTAACAATTAATATAGCTAGGTAGGTTCCTGAGTAGATTTACCTGCCTTTAGACTAAACAAATATGAAAGTCCTGAGGCAAAATGCAAGTGATATCTCTTTGGACTAGTTTTCAGCTGTTTAAAATGGTTCAATTAAAAAGAAAAAAAAGTTAAAATATTCACAGCTAATCCTGCTGTAGCATCACCTCTAGGAAAAATGAAGAGCTGCGGCACTCCATGAATTCTAACATTCAAAATCATTCTATTCAACTTAATCTTGAATCCACAGATGTGGTTTGGATTGGACGGTAGTACGTCTGACCTATGTTGCCTCTAACTTCAGGAAAAGTAGACTGTCTATCCAAATTTCACTTGGTCATTTAAATGAAGTCCTTTGGTCCTGCTTTTCATATGTCTTTACAAGGGAAGAATAGGATTCGATCCATTGACTTCTGATTATATCAAGCCAACAATTCTTAATCAGGGGTGATTTTGCCATATCCTTTCCTCCTGGTAATATTTGGCAATGTATTCAGAAATTTTAGCTTATCACAACTTGGAGAAGGGGGTGCTACTGACATGAAAAGGCAAAGGCCATGGATGCTGTTAAACATCCTACAATACACAGGACAGCCCCTCACCCAAACAAAGGTTATCCAGCTCAAAATGTCAACAGTACTGAAGTTAAATAAATATATATATTTATTAAAAAATATATATATTTATATTAAAAAGAGTAAATAAAATGTAAATGGTGGATGGAAGAGGTAGGGGTGGAGACAGGAGATAGAACATTATTTTTTGTGGCAGACACACAATTGATCATGTGATTTCTTTCCCTTCCATCTTTTCTCACTTGCCTTTATACAATTACTTTAGTCATAATTGGAGCCATAAAAAGTCTAAGAAAAAAAAAAACAAGACAGCAAAGAATAATATTCATTAAATTCACACAGCTGTTGGACTCCAGGCTATGATTTGGTAAATTTTGATCATATAATATTTGATTTTATAAAGATTGAAAATTAATAGTATTTTTAAATTTAAACAGTTACCTACATAGATGAACACATCTAACTTTTCTTTAGAAGGTCTTATTTTATTTAAACTTTTTCAAGTTAAGTATTATGCAAAAAGTATGTCACTGAATACAAAGAAAGAATAAAAGCTGAAAAGCAATGTTATCTAAAAAAAAAAACTAGGTTAAAACACAGTTAAGACAAGGGTGAGGAAAATATAGAAACACTCAGGACAAAATGGCCCAGTCCAGGAACTTGTTGATCAAAATCTACATAATAGAGATGGAGCCAGGAAACCTTTCATAAAGTAACTCAACCTGCATTGTGATTTAGAAACAGGTAATTCATGAGATTAAGGTGCCCTTTATATATCACCAGGAAGCAGTCAGCCTAAAATGTAATCAATGTAAGATAAGCTATAAATTTAGAAAAGTTATGAAAGTGTATTGAAAAAGAATGAATGAGGCTGTAAAGATGAGTTCAAATGGACAATGGTCAGCAAGGAGCCTGCCCAGAGATGTGTTGGGGGAAAGGATATGTCAGTGTGTCTCCCTCACTGTGCAGATGTATCTCCTACCTCTCTGTGGAGTAGGGTAATCAATTCAGCCAGCAGATCCTTTATAAACTTTCTCCAAGCATTTACTAAAAAGAGAGGAAATAGCTATTTTTGTGCAATCCAGCCTGCACTGCACCTCTTTGTCTGGCTTGAAGCTTCCTACTAAAGAATCTGTGTGTGTGTGTTTTATCTAAAAATGCCTGCTTGTATTTTGCATTCCTGTGCATATTCTATATCATAATTGTGTTTGTTTTAATATAAATATGTTTAAATGTCTTAACAATTCCAGATAAAAATAAGTATAATCTTGTAGTAAAATTGTCACTGTAAGGCAATGCACCATGTTTATCTCATGGTTTTGCCACATCCTGACACATACTTCAAAGGATTCTGGTTTGGAAATCATACTTTAGACTGCCTGCTGGAGTAAAAATAGATATTCTCCTAGTGCTACATACACTGAGTAGGTTTCTCAATATTAATTAAGTTTTTCAATTGCCTCAATTCTTGGAACAGGATCCCCTGAACACTGGACACCAATGTTTTATTATTATAGCAGGCTGATTAACAATACAAATCAGTAAATTAGTATTTTCATTTACAAACCAATCTGAGAATATTTGTTTATATGAGTTGCACATTTGTCTTTATTAATTATAACCATTTCAGTCTTTCAAGGCTCTGAAGTTCCAGATGCTATACCCCACAGTTCTGATTTAAGAACGCCATCTCCTGCAGTTCATCTTAACAGGTTACTAGCTTGCATACATCTTTGTGGGTTTCAACTTCATATGGAAAAGGAAATGCAGTGAAAGAGATGAGAAGAAACGAAGGGAGTTAATGCATTTTTCTCCTCTTCATAATTTCCATAAAGTTATTAAGTAAGTCAATACTTCATAACTTTACATTCTAATCTACTTCATTTCCTTCCTCATCCAAACAAAATTGTATTCATCTAATCTCGGCACCTCATGCTAAATGTTGGAGAATATAGCCTAGAACCAAAAGATGTTAATAAAACATCAATCCTTTGTGTGAAAACCAAAAGAATACACAAAACAATGTGTAATTAGGGGTTTACATCATGACTTCCAAGCCATAAGGTCACATTAAGTAAAGATCTAGCGGTAGTGTCTCAAATCCATGGACTCTGTCTGCTCTCCCTCTCTCTCTCTCTTACATTTCTCTCAGGTGCAATACTTCTATTGCTAAAGAATTCCAGAACCAAGGCTGATTGTTTTATTTTCAATCAAGTAACTCAGTAGAAAGGTAGTTAAGGAAAGCTTTTTTCCTGGCTAGAAGATGAATGGGGAAACTTTCAGGGTTATGATTTGCTGGCATCGCATCTTGAACCTCCCAGTAACACACAGGCTGCTTACTTCACTGCCATTGGATACCTCAAACCTGCCTGGAACTAAATGTTAGCATCTCTGGTGACTTAACAGCACTCTATTTATTATAAGATTAAAAACCAGAATGGTGGTTTAAACAGAGTATGATTTGGAATCTACTCTAATAGAACACAGTACTCACTATACAGGTATCACTGGCTTTATAGATCAATCAGAATTGAAGCATAATATTCCTTGTTAGGAGTTTACCACCTCTCAATTATAAATTAACATTATTCAATACAACATAAACTCTTCCATTTACTTCACCAGTTTGACTTCAGATTTATAATTACATTGGAGCCTTATTTGATCAGTATAATAGCAAAATACTTGATTCTTATATGTAACTTAAAGTGTGACTACACAAAAAAGGAAAGATATGGATCTATAATGCATGCTTTATATAAGTTTATCAAATCATAGCAAGGCAAAAGATAATTTAAGGCCATCATTTGTCTTCAGAACTGATAAGCATTTGATTCTTACGCTCTGCAAGCAGATCATCCCCTGATAACTCACCAATAGCTAACCACATGGCTGTTTATCCCAGAAAGTCTTGCTTTCAAGTTTGCTGATTATTTGTAGATATTTTTCTTAATTACTTACATCTAGGAGACATTGAACAAACTGTTAATAGCATATACTTTAATCACTTTGCTTTGTTTTCACTTCAATGATTTTTTATTTCCTTAGCATAAAATCTATAAAACTCTCTTGACATACAAATACTTAATCAACTTTCAAGGGGGAAAGTGTGAGGAAGAAGAGACCACGCTGCATATTCTCACCACTGAGGAGACCATGAGCAAAGGTTTCTTAGGAGCCCCCAGAACTGCTGAGTCAGGTCTTTAAAATGGATCATTCTACAACTATGCAAGAGCCGCAAACAGGAGCGCCTTATTTCTTATTAATTTAAAGCGAATTCCAAAGACACAGGGCACATATATATCATGTATTAATTAATTAGAATATTAAAGTTAAAAAATAGTCCAAAGTAAGTTTTGATATCTCACCTTTGCTGGTCTTCATGACAACATGATATCATTTATTTCTCCCTTTTAATGTGTGCTTCTCCCTGTCTCTTCCCTTCCTTCTCTCTATACATATATGTATTTATGTCTGAATTTTCTTATATGATCACATTTTTCTTAAGAGCTTTTTAAAACAGTGCAGGTGATCTAGTGAAAGGATTCCTCTTTATGTTCTAAAATATTAATAAAGTCAAATAATTATACTACATAATGGAAAATAAAATTTAATCTAACTATATCTAACTTCAGAATCTAACTATATCTAACTATATCTAACTAACTATATCTAAGTTCAGAAAATAAGACATCACCTGAAAATTGAAATAACATTGTTAGTTTTCCATAGCCATTTTAAAATAAATTTAGAATTTACACTGCTACTTAAAGATAATACTTTTTTGAATAAAGTTTTATCCTAATAAAATTTTAGTTAAATATAACCAACATCTATAGGTTTCTGAAATAAAATTAGAAATATAATTATCTAATGTTTTCAGTTCAGTTTGATGTCCTGGATAACTGAGCATTGCCACGGGCTTCTGAATTTTATAACATAGAACAAAATAAAACAAAATAAATTAATATTCTTTAATTATTAACAAGGCACTTCACAATGAGTAGTCATACTGAACATTAATTAGCAGTTTTCTTACATGCTAATTTTCTGATGGTTCTTTAATTTTGGTAATTTAGGTACTGGACAAATAAGTTACTATGACACCAATTTGAAAGAGGTATGCAAACTGTTGGTTGGTTTTTATATTAACTAGTTTTTTAAAAGTGGGGGAATGCCTTCATTAGCTACAATTGGGAGGCGGAGAACGTTAAGGTTAATTGAAAGATTTTTCTTTAATAAATGGAAGAAATGTCAGCTTGGTTCAAACTGTCATCTTTAAAAAATTTGCACTTCTGTATATCATTTCTGGAACCTCCTAAATTGTCTTTTGAAAAATATTCTGGCTGGCATACAGCATCTTTTATTTTTATGTTATCTCACGTGATTTTTTTCTTAAGAGGCACTTCAGGATATTTTTCATAAAATGTGTTCAGTTTAGAGCCTCAGGTTTATTGTATTTTTTACACTAATGCAGCATTATGTTGCTCTCCTTATAAGAACAAAAATATCTCAAAAGAGTAAAGCTTCCCAAGGTCATTGGCCTGTGTCTTTCCGACTCCTCAACCAGGTATTCATTTTTCTTAGTTTCTTGTCAGTGCGCCGTGATATCCTTCACATCTGTCTGTGCCTTTGCTTTTATTAGCAGAAAATACAGCTATAGCTTTAGTGTCATGTGTACTATAAAGACAGGATTTTCAAGAGATTTGACAACTCTCATATTTCCCGAAGTATTCTCAATGTAACACAGAAACAGTTTATTACTGTTAAGTAGTGACTGTCTTTCCAGCTTGAATAATGAAGTTCTCCAGGTCAATATTTTATACAATGATACATTTAAGGAAGCATTCCTCTTCAGCTTGGCACTAAAACAATGGCTGTCATAACACAGATCTATGTATTATCAATCTCACATGCCACCATAATCAATCCAATTCATAGGGCAGGGAAAGTATAATATGTTATTGAGTTAAACCAAGAATTTTCTTCTACCAAAATGTTTATAAAGGAACATAATAAAATTATTTACAGAGATGAAATCGTACTCTACAACGTGGAATAAATTTAACCTTCTGTGAAGAGTGTTCACAGCTGCGGGTGATTTACCTATGTTACCAGAAAAGGCACAGTTCTATCGAGAATGAAAGCCCCAAGCCTGAGCTTCACAAAGCCACTCAGAGTAGTGAGACAGGAGAGAGACAGACAGACATGCATTAGAAACTTGCTCTTGAATGCAATGACTTCAACACAAAAAACCCAAAACACAGCACAAAGTGTGCTTTATAGAATCATTAAAAATCAAAACCTCGCCCGTCTTTTGCTTGAATACTTCATGACAAGAGACCATTTCTAAGGAATAAATATTTCCTTGCTGGTCAGATAACAGTGGGTTTTAACATGGAATAAATTCACAAACTTTTCTCAAGAAAGAATTTAGGCCATTTCAGTCTAAAGAAGCCAAAGCGTACATCTGCATCGATCGTCTTGGCAGCCAAAAGCAAGCCCCTTTGAAGCTTTACGTTTGTACCAACACCTGTTAAGACTCTGCCTGCCCTCAATTCCATTTTGTATCTGGCAGTATTGCAAGTGTACTCAATTGAAGATGATTCCACAGAATAAAGAAAATATACCTTGGCTCGGGATGTACATTTATTTTTTCTTTCTCACATTTTTCTTCTTCCCACGTACACTCCTCTTGTTGCTATGAGTGAGAAAAAACTCACTGGGTAAGGTTTCTTCGCTATATGAATTGGTTGGTAAATTCACTTCAATGAAAAAAAAACATTTTGATTTAGGTTTTGACCTGCATTTTCCAATGCAGCTTTATGAATGATCAAGCTGACTTCTGTATATCTTTCTCATTTGATTGATAACTGGTAGAAGAAAAAGTTGGACTGGCACCCCAGGATAGAGCACAATGATGTTCTTTATTTCTCATCATTCTCTTTACTTCTCTTATGTGGTAGACTGCATTGTACCAAGATGGGTGCACCTATATATATATTCTCTCCCACATATTTTTTCAAATGTGACAATAGTAACATATCTTCATCAAGCGATGGAGTTCATGTTTTTTCCCCTTGAACTTGTATGAATCTTTGTAACTGGCTTAAGTAGAATTTGGTAGAAGTAACTCTCCATAACATTTATGGCTAGATTATAAAAGGTGATATGGTTCTCTTTCTCTCTCAATTCTGGCCTTTGCAACACCATCATGATGTGAGGACAACCACAGCACATGAAAAAAATATATTTTGAGTTCTAGGCAACAATTGTAGCTAAGGTCTCAGCTGACAGCCATCATCAACTACAAGATATATAAGTGGTATGTCTTCAGATTATTCCAACTTTTCCAGCTGAAGCCAAAAATGTTCTGAAAGAAACAAGCCATCTTTATTATGACCTATACATATTTCTGACCCACAGAAACCATGAGAGGTAAAACATCAAGAAAGTATTGTGTTTTAAACCACTAAATGTTAGGGCAATATGTTATGTAGCAACAGATAACTAATGTAGAACATCACCTCTTTTAATCTCTTTTCTCAAAGTCATTCAGGTATTTATCAGAGACTACAAAATTGTACCTGCTGAAGTGTTACACCAGTCTCTATAGTGTACAATTTTTTTCTCAACCTCAGAACTTTGCTCCTTGACAAAACCTTTCTCAGGAGTGAGCATCTCAATGTCAAAGGAAAATGCCTCTCATTCCTGAATTTTCCCGTTGCAATGTCTGTGGGAACTGTAATGAAGTAATGATGTACTTCAAGATATACTGGTTTGAGACCTGAGAAAAGAAAGATATGCTGCAGATGCTCCCAGAACAGCCATGTCTATGAAAATGCCATGGGCCAATTGATCTTGCCCAGAGCATGATATGTAACTCACCAGGGCAAAAGCCAGGGGAATTTAGAGGCTTGATGAGGACCTCTTACTTTTCCACCTGCTTTGGGATCTAGAAGCCTGAATCCAATTGTCCCCACACACCATCAAATCCACATACTATTCAAATAAATATCCAAAGGTGGCTCTTTATCTCAGAAATTTCTATAGAAACTAAATAACTCAAGTTAGAAGATGAGAAGAATATCGCTATATTGTTAACGTTAACATAATTGTATGCAAGAATTACAGGTAGTACAAAGCGATGGTTTCTTATTCTTTAGGCAGGAAAGTATTTCTTCAAACAGAATCTTACAGTGGAGATTCCCACAAATAAAACAGATGAATGGTTTAGCTCTAAAGAGGCAATTAGGGATCCAGAGGTCTCAAGGAATTGCCCCAGAAACCCTGCTAAGATCCCAAGGAGGCTTGAAAACCAATGTTATTAGTCCTCTTTGATACAAAACTAATAAAAAATATGTTAGTTTAGTACAACTGGGTATGAATATTGTCTGTCAGACCTTGGGGGGATTTCTCCTATGTTCTTCAATTTCTCCCCCTTTTTTGTGGTTTTCACAGAGGCGTAAGATGAGGAACTCACATGGTAATACTAAGGACCTTATTATTTTCATAGAACTCTGTTTATTTCTGTAATTTAATTGCTCAAACTAAAAAATATAAAATCAGAATTATCTGCATAGCTGAGAAAGCATTGATGTTCCTTTAGTATGTTCTACAGACTGCCTGCTTGTCTTTATTACCGGGAAAAGTATTCTATCTCATGTATGTCCACCCTCATTTCCTTGTCTCAACTATCCAATAATTTTTCCCAAATTCTATCAGTTTCATCTCATCATATTTACCATCTTCTCCTTACTCTCACAAAACTGCCATAAACTAGTCATTCGTTACATCAGACCCAGTCTTTTGTATCCTAACTGGTTCTGCTTCCAGTACCTTACCCTTTCTACTTCTTAAACACAATGTCAAAATAATTTCCCAAAATCATTATGACCACTTGCTCTTCAGATGTTTTTGCTTGCCCTTAACCCCATTGTGTTTGTTTTGTTTGCTTGATTGGCAAAGCTTTTTAATTTTCTCAAGTTCTGTCTCTAATCCCTAAGGGTGTTATCATTGTGAGCCCCACCAACCTTATATACCAGCCAAAACCAGTATCACCTATTCCCCCAAAATACTTTGAAGAAGCTTAGAGAAATGAATTATTTAACAGAAAGACTACATCAATGAAGAATGCAAAGAAATGTAAGAATTATAATTTAAAATTATTAATTATATCAACAATATGTTGTATCAATTCCAGTGAATATACCCTGAGATTCCCAAAACTCAAAATCAAAACAGAAATACTATCAATATTGATATTGATAGCATCCACATGATAAAAGTAGATCTGTGCTAAGGGGCTTCTATCTACCCATTTCATGTTTCACTGCTGGAGAAGTGGCATTTATAATAAAGGTAGTATGAGTACCTGCAGCACATACTACTTATTATATACCCAACTGTGTGTTTATGTTACTTAATAATCACATCAACCTAGGGGATGGGCACCATTTTATTATCATCATTTAATAGATAAGTGGATTGATGCAGAGAAAATTTTAATTAACCTGCCCCAAAGCTGACAACTGATTAATGGTTCTGGGATATCAAACTAGACAGTCTGGCTTCAGAGCCAAAATTCTTAACTATTACTCCAAACCACATTAATAGGCTCTCATAGATATGTATTGAAATAATGGACAAGTAAACCATACATCCCTTTCCTTCCTGCTCTCCCACATAGAATGCGCTACATGGGATGCTAAATGTGATGATGTGTGTCTACATTACCCTCTTTGTCACCGATTCCTTTTGTTTCCCCTCCTTTCTCCTTTGCTGTGACTCCTGTGTCTGCCTCTGAACATTTTTGCTAAATCTGGTGAACTATTGCAAACAGCTAAGGTGGGTTTGTGCTGTCCTAACTAACCCACACCTAACCCATTCTCTATTGTGCTACTGCCCTCAATTCCAGCAATGCCCAGAGCTCTGATAAGAGGGCCTCATAGGCGGGTGTTGAACAATAAGAACACATGGCCACAGGGAGGGGAGCATCACACTGGCATCTGTTGTGGGGGACTAGGGGAGGGACAGCAAGGGGTGGGGAGGTTGGGGAAGGATAACATGGGGAAAAATGCCAGTTATAGGTGATAGGGGATGGAGGCAGCAAACCACCTTGCCATGTAAGTACCTATGCAACAACCCTGCATGATCTGCACATATACCCCAGAACCTAAAGTACAAAAATAGAAGAAAATCTAAATAAAATAAAAATTAAAAACTAAATAATAAAAAAGAGGGCCTCATGCAGACTTCCTCGGCCAAACCCCAAAATTCATTCCTTGTCCTACCTTAGCCTCTCTTGCTCCATCTTTTCACAGAGCCTTTCAGCTATGGAGAGTTTCTATGTCCCTCTGACTACAAGCGACTTCACTTGGGCCTTCAGACATTCATAGATCTGGGGAGATCTGGGAATGTGGGAGGTGAGTTTTTGCCCTTGACCCTCAATAGCCATCCCGGAATCTCTTTAAGAATAAAAAAGTTTTCAAATAAGTATGAACATTCTTATGTCTTCAGTTTGATGATCATGTTAAAAAGAAGGCCACAGGCCGGGCGCGGTGGCTCAAGCCTGTAATCCCAGCACTGTGGGAGGCCGAGGCGGGTGGATCACGAGGTCAAGAGATTGAGACCATCCTGGTCAACATGGTGAAACCCCGTCTCTACTAAAAATACAAAAAATTAGCTGGGCATGGTGGTGCGTGCCTGTAATCCCAGCTACTCAGGAGGCTGAGGCAGGAGAATTGCCTGAACCCAGGAGGCGGAGGTTGCAGTGAGCCGAGATCACGCCATTGCACTCCAGCCTGGGTAACATGAGTGAAACTCCATCTCAAAAAAAAAAAAAAAAAAAAAAAGAAGGCCACATTCTAATCATCTTTCTACTCAGAAGGAAAAGAAGGAATCACTAATTTTATATAAAACTTCTAAATGTGTGAAATCTAACAAATGTTCCATGTTCCATTTTTTTGCTCATATCCAAAGTCCCCAAGAGCACAAAAGTGTTGAACCCCATATCAGATATTTTTCTAACTCTATTTTACGCAATTCCCCATTCCAATTCACAGAAATTTTAATTTTCTCAGGTTCTCTCTTCCCTCATGCACTATAACTAAGCCCAACAATACGATAATGTCTGAGACAGACCCCTGATAACATATGTGCACTGGCTTCATATTTTAACCTTATTTTGTGGATTCTTTCCATGTAGGGATTTCATAAAGTACAATTAGGAGGCATACAATATGTAGCTACTGAAATTAAGCCATCCAGAAAGAAACTACTAAAAAGCATATGTGTTTATATAAAAGTAATAATGCTGTGTAGCTTTATATGTAGGATAATGATCTTATTGAGAATTTGCTATAGTGCTCAGTTTCTGGGTTTAGTGTCAAAAGCTCAAGAGTGCAGCTCTGGGGAAACCTTCATTACTGAAAAGAAAACACTGAGATCACATCATGTTTCCCCTCTTCCATTTTATAGGTGTGATGTTGCAAAATAATACAGTAATTGCTTGTGAGGAGTTACTTTGGTTTGAAAAAGGCTATATTAATATGAGAATTGTACTTAATAAAAATATAATGAGAACACAGTAATAAAAATATGCTAAGAGGGAAATGAATACTAAATATTATAAAACTTAGTTGAAGATAATCCCAAAAACTCTCCGAATCAATACAATTTTATATATTTCATATAAAGCATATATACAATATATAGAAGTATATTATCTAACACAATCACACTTTAACTCAGGGGCCTCATTTTTTAAAAATTTTACTCTAAGTTCTGAGATACATGTGCTGAATGTGCATGTTTGTTACATAGGTATACATGTCCCATGGTGGTTGGCTGCACCTATTAACCCATCATCTAAGTTTTAAGCCCTGCATGCATTAGGTGTTTGTCCTAATGCTGTCCCTTCCCTTTCTCCCCACCCCCCGACATGGGGCCTCATTTTTAAAAACAAAAAACCATAAATTTGTATTAATGGAGAGTGTTAAAATGTTGTTAGCAAAAAGTGTCATGTACTTGAGTCAGGATATGCTATTGGATGCTGTAACCAGAACAACCCAAAATCTCAGTGGCATATCATAAGAGTTCATTTCTCACATAAATTCCAGCATGTTCCAGGTAGCTCTCCAGGGCAGCATCTAGCATTCCAGGCCACTCTAAACTTATGGCACTTTCCATATCAACAGATACTTTCCCCAATTGCCTTAGCTAAGTGTAAATCATATATCACTTCAACTCAAATTTCACTGGCCAAAGTAAGCATATGACCACTTGTAACTTGAAAGGAGGCAGGCAAATACAATTCTTTCTGTGTCCAGAAATAAATTTTACTGAGTGGCCATAATATCTACCATACTAGTGAACTGGATTTTCATCATTGCTGCCAATGAAATTTTTGTATCTGTTAGCAAAGTAAAATTGTATTCAGGTTAATTTGGGCATGTAATATGAGAATGAGGGTAGGTAGATGACTTTCCTTTCTAATGTCATCAAGTAATTGTGGCTTATACAAGTATACATGCAACATAGATCAAATATTCATATAAAATCTGTTTATAAGAAGCTTCTAAAAATATTTAATAAATTGGATTTGCCAGTCAAAAAAGGTTATCTGACAGCTCATATAAAATTTAGCAGTTTTTAACATGCTTGGGACATGAAGAAAATCAAACAACAAACTATTATAAGCTGGGAATGAAAATCTGAGCACAGATTATATAGTAAAACAGAAATAGATTGACAACCAAAAGAAATGTAGATAGCATCTTGTCCAACTTCTTCATTTGAACAAGAGGTTATTACATAATTAAAGGAAACCCCCACAGTTATATGTTAAATATAGTCCAAAAATTTCAATTGTATAACATACAGAGTTGCTTTATTTCAAGTTTGCCAAAAAAGAGACAGCACAACTAACCAGCTAGGAGTTTGTAGGGTCATCCTGGCCCTACTATTTCTGTCCTGATCCAAGCTACAACTTTGCACTACATGGACATTGTTTATTTTAATTCAGGACATGGAAATGAATCAAGTCCTGTGGTTTTGTGATTTCAAGCACAGTGAACATCATTTTTAAAAATCTTATGGCTAGTATATGTACATTTTTTATGTCCTTGGAGTTTGATCCAAGGGAATATGAGGGTTAAGGAGAACTGCCATTTTCTTTTTCCTTCCCAAAAAGGGGCTGCCTGCTGTTTTCCCATCTGGACTAACTTTCTATGTACCCGTTTCCCATTAGCCCATTCTTATTTGAGAAAGGGGACAGATGATTAATGGAAACCCATGGGAAAAAAAATCACATGATTATCAATCTAATTTTTTAATATTACAGGGGGTGTCTATATTTGTTTTGTAAATTCAGACAATTCTGAAAGTTGCAAAGTAAAAGTAAAATTTCTCTTGTTTTTACCCTAACAATACTCCCCAGAGCAAACATTTCATTCTAGAAATTCAGATATGGTGGCATGGACGGTTTAAACATGCCATTCAAGTTGTAAAAAGTATTGGGAGAAGAAAACAGAATCTGTTACCTTTGCATGATGTAGTACCAAAGATGGTGGATATTTTGCTTTATTTTTTTGAAATTATAATACATGAAAACTATTATATAAAGCACATAAAGTTTAGAAAATGATGTGTTAACATAATTAATTATACTTATCCTTAATAAAAAAAATACCTTAATAAAATACATTTGGAGACCGAGACTTCCACTTTAATATTCTAAAATAAATAACCAATTGCCAAAACTTCATTGTTCTTTGAACTTTAATATTTTTTTAACCTGATGAAGATTTTTACCACTACAGATCTCACTAGACTACTGTTAATTTAGCAACTCAATTGAGCTTAATCATTCCTAATTTTTAATACTCTTAAAATTGGACACCACCCATAGGAGTTTCCAGTGAATTAGTCCCAGTAGCTTAACCAGTGATGTTACAAGCATAACTAGCTTTAAGCAGTTACTGTAGTTTTGGAACCCACTGGCATTTTATTAGATTTTTCTCCTGCTGAATAAATTTAGTTCTACTAGTTTGTCGTGGCATGGTTCAAACGGTTAAATTCAGCAGAACTGTATCAAAACTGGGTTCCTCTTTTCTTGTCCACTCTGCATTAACGATCCTATATTGCAGAAAGATTAGTCCCCCAAATGCAACTCAGTAGTGTTATTTCACCACTAAAATCTTTTTTGTTTTTTTGTTTTTTTGGCTTCTCTTTGTACATCAAATAAGGCCCATTCTCCTTATCATTGTCTATAAAGCCCTTTTTGCCTCACCACCAGCTAGATCCAGCCCCATTCTCCCCCTCTTTTCACAGACTCTACCCATACTGATATCCTTTCAAAGAAAATATATGGGACACACCAACATATTGTACTACACGGAACAGATATTTTCTAAATAGCACTCCAGTGGCTACATACAGCTCTTGTCACTTCAAAAGCTACACATCTTATTCTTCACTGTTTGCTACTTGAAGAATCAGCAACAAGTTAATACTGGATATTACAGCATCATATATTTTAGTCATTTTTATGGTCTTTCTAGAGGCATCTGCTATAATGTTTAAGTGGAAAAGAATTCAGTTTCTGCCCTACAGCTTATACTATAAGCATATGTAGGCATTCATTTAATATAAAGAAGAAATTTTAAATATTCATTCCTGAGATTACCAGCTTTTAAAGTTTAGGTTTCACAGATATAAGCCTTTACAAATAGAATTGATTTGAGTTATATAAAACTAGAAGTCTCTACCATTATTTTGCAATTAATTATTCAGATATATTGGCCTTAATTATTTAAACCAATTTACCTGTTAACCCTATATCCTTTTAAAAATGTTCTTTATATGAGAGAAAGCTGTAACCCAGAAAGATTCTTAGCTGGTACTCTCAGTTCTCCTCAGGGCCTCAAGAGATTTAATGTATCAGTCTAGCTCTTGTAAATGCCCTAGCTACAGCTCTTTTTATTATGTTCCCATATAATCTTCTCATGTCAAGGGTCTTCACTCACTTGGAGCATACTTTTGGGCTTAGACTGAGACTCTACAAACTCAGCACATTTCTGTATTGTGTCTTTGAGACCTATTACTGGGAGAAACTTGAATAACTGACACAAAACAGCTATTAGATGACACACAAAGGATTTGATGAACTGGTTTGATATCCTTCCAAGTAAATTTTAAAAATCAGAATTCAAACTCTACTTGTAACTGAATTAGGGAAATATATGGTCTCTTTTTAATGCTTTTATTACATTGTATTTTTGTTTGATTTCAGTAGGTTCTGATGAGACCTGAGTAGTTACATTTTCTACAATGATTTAAATCTACTTGTAGGTGACATGATTGTATATATAGAAAATCTGAAGGAAAACCTAAACAGCAAAACAAAACCAAAATCTCCTAGGTAAATAGGTGAATTCAGCAGCAGCTCCCAGAAAAAGGGTCAATATAAAAAAAATCGATTTAACAACCATAAAGTAACAACATACAAATAGAAAATTACATATGAATTCTAGTTTTTCCAAAATTGAAATTCTAACCAAGAAAAGACACTGTTTAATTTAAAAAAACAAGCCACTAACTAGGAGAAAATCTTGTATGTTACACATATTAGAAAAAAAAGACGTCAACCTAGGCACATATTGTCCCTGTAGCCATAAGCCATCTACCAATTTATATTAAAATTTAAATAAATTAAAATTAAATAAAATTAAAAATTTAGTTCCTCAGTCATTCTACCCTCATCTCGAGGGCTGAATGTATGACTAGTGGCCACCACATTGGACAACATACAAAGTTCTATTGGACAGAATTAATCTAAATACAATAAAGAACCCCTACAAAGAAATTATTGTAAACATAATGGTCACAAATTGAGAACAACACAAATTTATAATCAATAGGTGAGTAGATAAACAAATAATGGTAACAGATAATAGGTAAACAAATAATGGACATACTAAAATACTCCTCACCAATAAAAAAGAACACAATTCTCATAAATATCAACAGGAAAGGACTGTAAGGGTCTTATGTTGAGCCAAATAAATCAAATATATATACCATATGATTCTTTTTAGAGCAAGGTTAAGAACTTATAAAACTAACCTGTGGAGAGCAAAATCAGAAGGTTACTTCTAAGCGGGGTGGAGAGGAATCAACTGGAACAAGGTATCAGGGAGCTTTTGGGGACTTTAATACTGCACACACACACCACACACACTCACACAGCCAATATATAAGAGAAAGTGATCAACTTCATAGAATTGCACATTAATAACACAAACAAATACAAATATGCACCAAGGCAAATGACCAAAATAAAAAATATATAAATATTACCAAATATTAATGAAGAATCAGGAACAACTGGAACATACACTGTTGCAAGGATTTTAAATTGGTACATCTAGTTTGGGAAATAGTTTGGAAGTATCTAATAAAATTTAGTATAGGCATACATCGTGAACTGGCAATTCCACTCATGGGTATACACCCCAGAGAGGTTCACACATCATTTCTCTAACAGACATGTATAAGACAGTTCATAGCAGCACTATTTATATTAGCTTTAACCTAGATACCACCTAAATGTTATTTGACAATATAGGGGAGAGAAAATATAATATTGATATGATAAATTTCTATAAAATAAAAATGAGCAAATAAAGCAATTAAGTGAACAATCAAGCAATAAAACTGAATAAATTACAAGTCATGCCTCAAAATGTTTGAAACACAAAAATATAATACTGAGTGAGAGGATACAGGCAGAAAGTAAGTACATACATTATGATGCCATTTACATAAAGTTTAAAATCAGATAAAACTCTTTTATGGTGTTAGGACTCAGGATAGTGATTATCTTTTGAGGGCAGTGAGAGCAAGAAGAGGAATGAGGGAGCCAGGTGTGGTGGCTCACACCTGTAATCCCACCACTTTGGGAGGCCAAGGCAGGCAGATCACGAGGTCAAGAGACTGAGACCATCCTGGCCAACATGGTGAAACCCCATCTCTACTAAAAATACAAAAATTAGCTGAGTGTAGTGGTGCACACCTGTAGTCCCAGCTACCGGGAAGGCTGAGGCAGGAGAATCGCTTGAACCCAGGAGGCAGAGGTGGCAGTGAGCCAAGATGACACCACTGCACTCCAGCCTGGTGACAGAGTGAGACCCAATCTCAAAAGAAAAAAAAGGAGTGGAATGAGGGAGACTTTGAGGTGCTGATTTTATTCTATTTTTAGATCTAAATGCAAGTTACATGGTGAGTTCCCTTTAAGAACACTCTTTGTTTCTGTTAAGTCATGCTATGTGTTCCTTTCCCTGTGTATTTTATTATTTATTTATTTGACACAGGGTCTTGCTCTGTTGCCCAGGTTGGAATGCAGTGGCAAAATCGTTCACTGCAGCCTCAAACTCGTGGGCTTAAGTGATCCTCCCTTCTCAGCCTCTCGAGTAGCTGAGACTACAGATGCACAACCCCATATCTGTTAGCATTTTAATATTTTTTTTTCTGATGTGGTTTCACTATGTTGCCCAGACTAATCTTGAACTCCTGGCCTCAATCAATTCTCCCCCTTTAGCCCCCCAAACTGCTGCCCAGCCTCTCTATATGTTTTATACGTAAAGTGTCACCTTAAAAAATTAAGAGACTGTTGTTTATCAAAAAAGACCATTAAGAAAGTGAAAACAAAAAAATGGGAGAATACATTTACAGCAAGTATAACAGCAAGTATAACAGACAATTTGTAACATGGATCATTTATTAAACATTTTTAGGTGTTATTAAATGGCTACTCTGACATACACTGTCTCAGATAATCGTCACAACAACACTATGACTAAGCCCATTTTAACTGAAGAAGAAACTGAGGCTTAGAGAGTTTGAGTGACTCTCCTCAGGTCACAAAGACAGGATGATTCCTAACCAATTCTCTTATGCTTGTAAATGGTAAAATAAACTGTTATAAGAATTAGACAAGTCACTCATCCAGCCACTTACGTATCTTTGTTTCCTACAACATTATAATATACATAAAAATAAGAAATATTGTTCTAATATTTTACTTTTATTTTTCCAACTTTTATTTTAGATTGGGGGTAAAGTGCAGGTTTTTTACCCGGGTATATTGTATGATGCTGAGGCTTGGAGTATGAACGATCCCATCACCCAGGTACTGAGCACAGTACCCAATAATTTTTCAATCCTTATCTCCTGCCCACCTTCCCCGCCAACAGTAATCTCCAGTTTCTATTGCTGCCATCTTTTTGTCCATGAGTAACCCATGTTTGCCTCCCACTTTTAAATGAGAACATGTGGTATTTAGTTTCTGTTCCCATGTTAATTT
The DNA here is from genome assembly GCF_009761245.1 of Sapajus apella. Taxonomy (NCBI): domain Eukaryota; kingdom Metazoa; phylum Chordata; class Mammalia; order Primates; family Cebidae; genus Sapajus; species Sapajus apella. The sequence goes on from NW_022436941.1 coordinate 48,164,207, forward strand.
GCTTAGGATAATAGCCTCCAGCTGCATCCATTTTAGTGCAATAGACATTATTTCATTTTTTATGGCTGCATAGTATTCCATGGTCCAAAACAGACTTAAAAGTACAAATGTGCAGGCCGGGCACGTGGTTCACACCTGTAATCCCAGCACTTTGGGAGGCTGAGGCGGGCAGATCATGAGATCAAGAGATCAAGACCATCCTGGCCAACACGGTGAAAACCCGTCTCTACTAAAAAATACGAAAAATTAGCTGAGCATGGTGGCACGGGCCTGTAGTCCCAGCTACTCAGGAGGCTGAGGCAGGAGAATTGCTTGAATCTAGGAGGCAGAGGTTGCAATGAGCCGAGATTGCACCACTGCACTCCAACCTGGCATCTGGTGACAGAGCGAGACTCTGTCTCAAAAAAAAAAAAAAATGTGCATGTAAGTAATATACTCATTAAGTATATACTCATTGAGTATATTACTTGTACTTTGAAGTACATAGACAATATGGTATACCAGAGATCACAAGCATTGGAGTCAGATGGAATCCTGGGTCCATCATTTACTATGTGGTCTTAGAAAGTAACTTCAAATTCAATTTCCTTGTTGATAAGATGGCAGTACTTTAATATATAACAAGAACAGTTCCTGGCAATGTGGAATGAATGAATGCTTTTTAACATGGCAAAAATTAGTTCTTACAATGAATATTCTTTCAAATATGTTAAAACATCTAAAATGTTTATTATACAATTATTTTACCTTCAAAGTCACAATTTACTACATAATATTAGGTGACATAATCAATTAATTACAGTCTGGTATACAGTTTAAGTTGAAATTGAGTAATAGTCTTGTGCTTTAATATGATCTACAATATATAGAAAATGTCTACTGTACAAAAATAAGTGCAATGCACCATGGGTAAGAAAAACAACAGCTAGAAATATAAACAAAACAGAGTTTAATTAAACTATTACATAAATGTGTAGCATAATGTATAAATTATTTTAATTGAATATTGCATTTTCATTTCAAAATAAAAACAATATAAAATTTAAAAGAAATAAGTATCCCTGTCACAGCTTATATTTCACTTTGATATGAAACTGACTGGTATCCTTTAACCATAAAGGCAAATTGAAAAGTGCCAGTCCATGTCCATAGTATTTAAAATAGAAGTTAAAAATTATATATTATATACAGAGAGAGAGCTATAGGAGTTCAGTATTCAAAGCTTCAATGTTTGGAAAGCAATTCAGGCCATCACTCTCATTTCTGAAATCTGGTTTCAGTGTAGAAATTTGGACATGCTATTCCTTTCCAAATGAATTAAAGTACATATTTGTGTAACTACTTTTGAATGCATTTGCAGAGAATTATTCAAAGTGTTTATTCAGATGAATTATAATGCCAGTAAAAAAAGCCAAGTTTTTCACCCAGTTTTTCTAGTGAGCCGAGACAAGGATTTTCTCTAAAATGATATTAACAGGTTGGTGCCTTTCATCAGCTAAAACCAGCTTTTATTTTACCACGCCAACACTGTCATCAGACCTCCCTATAGTACACCACTCTAATACATTCTCCAAGCAAAGGCTTGAACTCACTGTGACTTACATCATAGATTATTTGATTCATGATGATAATGACCATGTCCATTACTTATCCCATTTTTAATATCTTGTCCCCCAAAAGTGATACCTGGTGAACAATGCAATAAAGAAACCTATGCTCAAAACTGTATCACCATGAATTTAATTTTTATGTCAGACCAACAACAATAGCAACCAACGACAAGTAACCATCTGTTGTAGTTGTACTTCTTAATTTTAACTGGTCTATATTGACTTTTCAACACATTCCTTTTTTTTTTTTTTTTTTTTTTTTTTTT
>NW_022436941.1:48166182-48371182 GCF_009761245.1 Sapajus apella
TTTTTTTTTTTTTTGGTTAACAGAGTGAGACGAAGTCTCACTCTGTTGCCCAGGCTGGAGTGTAGTAGCACGATCTTGGCTTACTGCAACCTCTGCCTCCCAGGTTCGGGCAATTCTCCTGCCTCAGCCTCCTGAGTAGCTGGGATTACAGGCATGTGCCACCATGCCCAGCTAATTTTTGTATTTTTAGTAGAGACGAGGTTTCACCATGTTGGTCAGGCTGGTCTCAAACTCCTAACCTTGTAATCCACCCACCTTGGCCTCCCAAAGTGTTGGGATTACAGGCGTGAGCCACTGCAACCGGCCTTTTCAGCACATCTCTTGACACATAAAAATAAGTGGCTTCTTTTGTTGTACTCATGAGAGTCACTAGATCAAAACTTTCTTCAATCACATTGTTATCAGGTGGATCATGTATCCCAATTTTATATGTTGAAGGCCTAGTCACTAGTATCTCAGAATTAGTCCTTGTTTAGAAATAGGGTCACAACGGATATAAACAGTTAACTTGAGATAGGGTCAGGAGTAGGAGAGGACCCAAATTCAGTATGGCTAGTGACCTTATAAAGAGAAATTTGGACACAGAGAAACATACAAGAAGAACACCATGTGAAGATTAGGGCTATGCTGTCACAAGCCAAGGAACTGCCAAAAGTTAGGAGAGAGATTTGAAACAGACCCCTCCCTAGTGCCTTTAGAGTAAGTATGGCCTTGCTGACAACTTTACATCAGACTTTTGGTCTCCAGAACTATGGTGCAATAAATTTCTGTTTTTTAAGCCATTCAATTTGAAGTACTTAGTTATAGCAGCCCCAGCAAACTATTACACACATCATATACTTGCTGACACTATTAGTAAAATTAGATAACAAGAATTACTGAAATAGGAGGCATCACAAATTGTCTTTTTTTCCTTAACTTCTCTAAGCTCATATGTAAATGCAAAACTAAGTGCCCCAATAATATTCATTAGATTATTTTTGGAATTGTTTATGTTTGGAACACATACTTTTTGTGGTAAAGAACTCTTACATTGCTAAGTAGATAATATTTCTTAAATTTCTCACCTCAAAAATATGGTGTCGAGTTTATGTTTTCAGTTATTAAATAATTTTATTTCATAGTATTGTCATTATCTCATTTGCATTCTAAAATAAACACTGTTGAAATGTTATTTGTTCCATTTCATTGACATTTTTATCATATATATTTTCTAAAGTGTAGTTAGTATTTTTACCATAAATTTGTTTTTTACAATGACATTTTCAATAAAGATACACTCTGCACATTAAACAGGTAGGAATATTCTACACTCCCATTGATAAAACACTTACTCCAATTTTTCTTGAAACGTGTGGCCCACTTGGACTATTTATTACATACCAACTGTTGTCAGATATATAATTTTTTAAGATTTATACAAGAAAATAAAAACATCAAGTAATGACAAAGGACATCCAGCCCCTTTGGGAGATGTCCTTTGTCATTATTGTGTTGAGAGATTATAGGGGTGATGGAGCCTCCAGAGGTCATGTCCTGTGTAAGGGAGTGTCAGACATTGAAATCCAGTGACTTCCTCCTAGCATGTTGCCAGATGTGCCAATTTCTAAATGATGGAAAATAAAGACGTGTGGACATTTTTAAAAGACATATCTCTTTGGTTTATTTTTGGCTTCTGATCAGATACTTTGATTTGTTGACTAGTACTATCATGTACTAATTCAAACTAAAAATAACCAAGAGTTTGTTTTGTTTGTCTGAACATGTGTCATTTATTCATGCCTCTCACCAACCAGTCAGAGACAAGGACCTTGACCCAAGCAGAAAAGGGTGGGACTCTGGATTATATCCTCCTGGTCCTCTTTCCCAGAAACAACTCTAGATGTGTATAAAGTGCCTGTGCATGATGATCCTCTGGGGAGAGACAAAAGGTGCAAAAGTACCACACCTGGACCAAGGTAGCAGGAGGAAGGGCTCTGCTCAGGAAGAGAAAGACAGAGGCCTAGGACCTGAGCCACTAGAGGGGAGGAAGAGCCCCTCCACCATCACCATTGACCCTGGTAGTCTCTATGCAGTCCTGGACTAGAAGCGACTAAAAAGGGAAGCCTTCAGCATGAAGTCCCAGGAGGTATGGAAGAGGGGACAGGTAGATTTTGTACCCTATGCAAATAAGTGGCAAGGGAGAGATATATTGGGGACCTTAGAGGATGAAAGACTTCTCCAGTGATGAGGTGCTCCTAGAGGCTCACCAAAGTAGTCATCTCAAGTACCTCCTATATACTCCCCATCTTGGTCTTGACTGAGCATAGGCAGTAGCTACGGCACTGATCCCAAGGCTTCCTTTGACACAAGCGGCTCTTGCTTCATCCTAGCCAGCTCTCTCTGCGTATGTTAATCTTTCATCAGGTCCTTCTTCCAAACCACCAGGATTACGAGTATGTAGGAACATGAATGTCCACTAAACTAGGTCTTTTTTTGTATACATAATTTTTGCCTTAGTGATTGAATGATGCCATCATTATTTCACCTAGACATCCACAGCAGAAATCCTGCCATCATCATAATTTTGCATATCCTAAATATATTGTTATTCCTATAATATTTATTTAAACTTTTAAAACTTGCCCTTCTTGAAATCCTCTTACCTTTTTAGAGATTATCATGAATTTTCATTCTGGACTATTTTTCAAAGTATTTTTAATTTATTTCCCCTCTAACACAAGAGTCACCTTTCTGAAATACAAATTTTATGTGTGTGTGTGTATGTATATATGTGTAACATATAGAGTCTATAATATATGAAAATAATTTTACCTAGAGGTATTTTAATTCCAAAACAAAAAGTATAAAACAAAACAAAACAAAAAAATAAATCAAAGAATGATAGTAGGCTTTTTTTTTTTTACTGCTTTGATTTAGTACCAGATTCTGATACTTTTTTCATTTATTCCAAGATCTCAGTGTCAGAGCTTACATTTTTCAGGACGTACAGTACATGAAGGTCAACGCAAAATGGTGACTGAGTTAAATAGGTGGAAAACACTGGTAAGCCTTTTGAAAGCTTATATTTTGTTAAATTTATTTATTTAGATAGGAGCTATATCTACTGTTAAGATGCATGGATTGGTACAGAAACTCTAAATTCCTAAGCCTTCTTGGCTTTTATGGTTTGGCACCTACTATGCCTTTCAAACATTATTTTGTCTCAACGCATAACTTCACTATGAGTTCCCTGAGGGTAGAGTTTGGCTGCTTCTTTTTAACCCCATTTCCTTGAATAAGCCTGAGACATTATCAGCAATCAAAATATGTTTTTGACCAATAATGATTACTGTTTATTATTGTTCTTTAATCATTTTTATCCCCACCTATAAATTCCTAAGAATGAGGACTGTGCCATCTTCCCGGTTTGTGGTTTGTGGATTATCTAATAACCACATTGACTATAATAAATGACTAATTTGTAAAATTATGTACAAGGTACACAACAAGGGAGATGAATAAATCATCCAAAAATAGTCAATATTAATATAGTCATATACTGCCGGGCGCGGTGGCTCACGCTTGTAATCCCAGCACTTTGGGAGGCCGAGGCGGGTGGATCACGAGGTCAAGAGATCGAGACCATCCTGGTCAACATGGTGAAACCCCGTCTCTACTAAAACTACAAAACATTAGCTGGGCATGGTGGTGCGTGCCTGTAATCCCAGCTACTCAGGAGGCTGAGGCAGGAGAATTGCCTGAACCCAGGAGGCGGAGGTTGCGGTGAGCCGAGATCGCGCCATTGCACTCCAGCCTGGGTAACAAGAGCGAAACTCCGTCTCAAAAAAAAAAAAAAAAAAAAAAAAAAATAGTCATATACTGAGTAACTTATATATGGGAAGAATTTGATTTAGTTTATGAGGTAAATCATCTATTCCTTCATTCAAAAAACTCTGCAAAGACATAGGCCCTGACAATGATTTCATGTTGATGATGCCAAAGGCAATGGCAAAAAAAAAAGAAAAAAACGACAAATGGGACCTAACTAACTTAAAGAGCCTCTGCACAGCAAAAGAAACTGTCAACAGAGTAAGGAGACAATTCTACAGAATAAGAGAAAATATTTGCAAACTATGCATCTTGCAAAGGTCTAATATCCAGAATCTATAAGGAGCATAAACAAATTAACAAGCAAAAGAACAAGCCACCACATTAAAAAGTGGGCAAAGATCACAGACACTTTTCAAAAGAAGAACACACACATGGATATGAAGCATATAAAAAAATGCTCAGCACTACTAATCATCAGAGAAACGCAAATTAAAATACAATGAAATACCATCTCACATCAGTTAGTATGGCTACTATTAAAAGTCAAAAAATAGCAGATGCTGGCAAGGTTTCAGAGAAAAGAGAATGCTTACACACTGCTGGTGGTAATGTAAATTAGCTCAGCCATTTTGGAAAGTAGTGTGGTGATTTCTCAAAATACTTCACACCCATGTACCATTTGACCCAGAAATACCATTATTGGGTATATACCCAATGGAATATAAATCATTTTACCATAAAGATATATGCATGGGTAACTTCACTGCAGTACTATTCACGATAACAAAGACATGGAATGACGTAAATGCCCACCGAAAGATTTGATAGAGAAAATGTGGTACATATACACCATGGAATACTATGTGTCCGTTAAAAATAATGAGATTATGTCTTTTGTGGGAACATGAATGGAGCTAGAGGCCATTATTCTAAGCAAACTAATACAGGAACAGACAAACAAATACTGCATGTTCTTACTTACAAATGGGAGCTAAACACGAATACACATGGACACAAGAGAACAGCAAACACTGGGGCCTACATGAGGGCAGAGAGTGGGAGGAAGAAGAGAATCAAAAATCTACCTATCAGGTACTATGCTTGGTACCTGGGTGACAAAATAACCTGTATGCCCAACTCCCATGACACGCAATTTACCTACATAGCAAACCTGCACATGTACCCCTGAACCTAAAATGAAAGAAAAATAAATAATATGTTAATATTGTTGAAATTTAATCAATTCAAATAAAGTAAAATCTGCTATAACCATTGGGAAATCAGTCCGTAATTCTAGTCCTCTCTCAAGAGGTAACCTCTGTAAGAGTCTGGATTATAATGTACCAGAATTTTTACATATATTTATCACATTGGTCTTGGGTTTCAAAATAAGTTATGTCAACAGCATCAGTGTATGTTTTGATATTTTAACCTACAATATGTATGTCAATTTGTTCAGATTGACCTCATTTTCACAACAGATATTCCACGGTTTTAATAACTATTTGATAATTCCTCTTGCTGTCATTGTTAAAGTCCAAACAATGCAAAAAAAAAAAAAAAAAAAAAAACCTCTGCATATTTAATATAACAAGAATATTGCATACATTTTTACATTTTTAATTCAAATAATTCATGTTCCCAATCTCCAAGTGAGAGAAATAGCCTAAGTTGAATAAAAAATCTGGTGTATGATTAAGTGTAAAACTTGAATGAGATGAAGGAAATCTTAGATCTGTCTCACATCTTTTCTTACACTATTATGTCATATAAACTCCAGAAATATCTTTGTTCCTATTATCAATTAAAATGTGGTATTGTACTTTGACAGATAGACAGTAGATTGATATGTACTACAATACTATGAATTTGTAAGACAGAATACTATATAACATCTTTGTATATCATATAAACCTGGTAATATATCACATTGGTTTGTATAAAGTTATTAGCCTTTTAGAAATTGCAGACTTAGAATAAGTATGTACCAAAAGGCAATAATGAGAAAAATGATAGTCTCTTACTGATCTTCTTGATAATAAAATTTATATAGTTTTACAATTCTAAGGAGTATCTCTGTATATTTTACAAATATTCTATAAATAATTACACTCCGTGAATGATCTTCAAGTTTCAAATCTTTTTCTATTCTTTCAAATGATATTGGTGGCTTATTTTTATTTAATCAGAAACAGAATTGACATGAATTTAAACCCACTTAAAACATTTACTATACTTCAAAGGAGAGATAATTAGAGTAAATATCAACACAATTAAATGATATGGACATTTTGATAACATTGTCATTATATAAGAAAAAGAAAAGGAAACCAAATAACATCATAAAAAGTAAGTCATTTTTAAGGAACATTCTAGATATAGCACATATTAGCAAATTGTAGGAGTTCTAGAGATGTACCCATTTCCCCAACCAACCTAGAAATATACAAATAATGTTATCTACTAAAAGTTAAACTTGAAAAGCAACATAATGTAACTGTTCAAAAACTTGTCCATACCCTGACTGAAATTATTAACATAAAGAAAGTGACAGTCAAAAGGAGAATGTGACATAAATGGAAGGATATATTCTGTAACTCCTTTTATAAGCATTTTCCAGAAAGAAGGTATCTTAAGTCAAATGTGAACATATCTCTTAAAAAGGTGGATACATCAAGATGGCACAGCTTACTGCCATTATATATCCAAACAAAAGCTTGTTGTTCTGAATACAGTCTATAAATAATGCCCTGATTATAATTTAGCTGACCTAAATTACAATTGGCCTACAAAGAGAGACTACACCAAGAAGAAATAAATATATTTGTTTGTAGGTATGATCATATTGTATTGAACAAATTGGAATTTTAAGATATAATAATCAGTGCCCAATATTATTCCTGAGGCCACTCCACACTGAATGATCATAAGTACTAATGACCATACCAGTAAGATGATGATGATGGAACTAAAATTAATTGAATGTTTATCATGGATCAGGCACTATATTAAGCATGTTAACAGCTCAAATGTGCTATCACCTTTAATCTACAACCACATCAACCCTGTAAGGTAGCTCTTATTATTATATCCATTTTATTGATGGGCAAATCAAGTTTCAAAGTGGTTAGGCCACTTGCTCGGGGTTCCTAGGAAGCAATATGGCACAAATGCAATTACAGGTCTGTCTGGCTTTGGACCCTGTGTCCTCAGACTTTACTCCTGCCAGAGCAAGGCTACTACAGGGATGATATCTTAGCCTGACTGACCAAGGCTGTTTTAGAGTTCTGCACCTCATATATTTGAGAAAATAACGATACGGTAGAAATTGTATTTGGAAATTGGTGTGCCAATAAATTTTCAGTATAAAACAACTAAATCATAGTGCTATTGATGAGTCCTAGCAAAGAGATTGAAAACCAAAATGGACAAGGACATTGATCAATCTTTTGTTATCTATTAGTGAGCAGGATACCAAAGGCTCTGACTGCCCCTTCTGAGTTGTAATTACTTTCTATAACTGAAGCACTTTAGTCTTCGTGGATGTCAGTCTTCACAAGCATTAATTCAACTTAAAAGAAAAGTGTGGCAGCTTCATTCGTCTCCTGAGACATTGTATCATGACTTGCTACAGAAGCACTTTGCATTGAAAATGTTGAAAATGTTCAGAAACATTATGCTTTGAATATAAGAGTTAAAGGCTTCAAATACTAGGCTATGGTAACCAAAGTAAGTCATTGAACATAGGACTATAGTAGCAGTACCAAATGCAATGTTGAATAATGATACTCTGAATAAAAATATTTTGCTAAGAAATGTATTATATAAAATCCTATTTTAAGAATCTACTAATAAATATCCAATAAAGGACAGTAGTAAATGGATTAATGCATGTGATTAATCTCCTATCCTCTCACATTCATAGCTCATTGGAGGTCATTATTGATATCAGCTACAACTCCATCATAGATTTTGAAAATATTTTATAATGGTCTCCTACTATTTGAGCAGAAGTATTAAAAGAAACGATTATAGCTAAACTGTGTCTTCTCATTTAACCATTGATAGGTAATAATATGTCTTTCAATAGAGAGACAAGAATCAGAACAAAAAAAATGGTAAATAAACATGATTTTAAAGTAGAGAATAGAGGAACATTAAAGGTCAAGAGCTACTTCCCTATGTACCTGAGAGAACCTGTTTCCTAAATTCAATGATGAACTTTGAGCTGTGTTAGGAAATTGCCATAATAATGCAGCAAGGAATAGTAGTGACTTGGCATTAATGACATGTCATATTGGCATATTTAGGATTCCATGAGTTACAGAATTTAATAAATATGATGTAACATAAATGATATATTTCCACTACAAGATTCACATAGAAACTACTCATTCATAAAAGTCATCAGCAGCATCAGATATACTTATGATGAATGAAGAAATGCAGATGTGTTAGGTCTTAAGGAATTCAGAATCCACTTAGAAATAAGGCACATGTATGTAACAGAAAAATAAAACCCATATTAAGCAAAATACATAAGTATTCAAGTAAAGGTCAACAAATGGTTGAGAAGAAACAGAATTTGAGATAGGACTACAAATCAGTAATATAGTTGTTCCCACAGGGGATAGTTTCCAAGACTCACAGTGGACACCTGAAAGCCTAGATAATACCAAATACTATTAATGTTTGTTCTACATATACATAGCTCTGACAACGCTTACTATATACTTTAGGCATGGTAAGAGATTAACAACAACTAGTAAAGTAGGACAATAACAATATAATGAAATAAAAGTTATGTGAATATGGCCTCTCTCTTTTTTCCTCTCTTTATCCCCCTCTCGAAATATCTTATTGTAGTGTACTTACTTCATTTTACATCACAGTTTATCGTGGATAACTGAAACACAGAAGATAAAACTACAGATAAGGTGGGGACTGCTATTAATTTTATAACCAAAGAGATTGAGAAAAGTCAATGCAAGAAGACAATGATGATTTAAGCAAAGTATAAAGAAAAGACCAATTAACATTTCTGAAATGCCAATATGCATGAGGAAATAAACTAGGCAGGTATGTTTATATTATTTTACTTAGTTCGTATAAACAGCTGTGAAGCAGACAGTATTAGGCTCATTGTATAATTGAGTAAACTGAGGTTCCTAGAGACTAAGTTACTTGCCTAAGTCACATAAGTGGTAACAGTTTATAGGTAATAAATTGTACTAATAGGTAAAATGATTATTAGAATAAGAAAACAAATAAGGCAAGGTGGTAAAGATTTTCAAAAGAAGGTGGTGTAACAAAGAGGGCAAAGTTATGGGTCTATGCTCAGACATACTTGATCTCAAATTCTGGCTGCAGTACACATCAGCTGTGTGACTTCAAGACGGTTTACAGATTTTATATATATATATAATTACATACATAAATTATATATATTAATATATAAACAAGCTCCATATATTTGGTTATGTATTATATAAATTTTAATGTACTGTTTGAGATAAAGAAATGATCAAATTTTATAAAAATATTTAAATTGAAGATATTTAATAAAATATCTCAGAAAAAGCTGATGATCATTATACAGTATAAGAAACATAATGAAGGACTTCCGCCAAGATGGCAGAATAGGAAAAGCTCTGGAGTGCAGTTCCCAACGAGAGCAATGCAGAGGGTGAGTGATCTCTGCATTTCCAACAGAGGTACAGGGTTCAACTCAACGGGAATAGCTGGACAGTGGGTGTACCCCAAGGAGGTCAAACTGAGGCAGGGTGAGGTGTTGCCTCACCCAGGATGTGCAACAGGCTAGAGGACCCTGCCCCCTCCTACCAACGGAGGCCATGAGGGACTTTTCCAGACACTCTGGCACTCCAGCTCAGATACAGTGCTTCTCCCACGGTCTTTACAGCCCACAGACCAGGAGATTCCCACCGGGTCCAGCAAGCATGGTGGGTTTCCAGCACAATCAAGCTACATTGACCTTCTTCATAGAACTGGAAAAAAACCCTTAAACTTCATATGGAACCAAAAAAGAGCCCACATAGCCAAGACAATCCTAAGCAAAATGAACAAAGCTGAAATCAACACACTACCTGACTTCAAATTTTACTACAAGGCTACAGAAATGAAAACAGCATGGCACTGATACCAAAACAGAGATATAGACCAATAGAACAGAACAGAGGCCTCGGAATTATGCCACACATCTACAACCATCTGATCTTTGACAAACCTGACCAAAAGAAGCAATGGGGAAAGGATTCCCTGTTTAATAAATGGTGCTGGGAAAATTGGCTAACCATGTGCGGAAAGCTGAAACTGGACCCCTTCCTTAAATCTTATACAAAAATTAACTCCAGATGGATTAAAGATTTAAACATATGACCTAACATTATAAAAACCCTAGAAGAAGGACTAGACAATACCATTCAGGACACAGCAAGGACTCAAAGACTAAAACTGCAAAAGCAATGGAAACAAAATGCAAAATAGACAAATGGGATCTAATTAAACTTAGCTTCTGCACAGCAAAAGAAACAATCATTAGAGTGAGCTGGCAATCAACAGAATGAGAAAAATTTTTGCAAGCTACCCATCTGACAAAGGGCTAATATCCAGAATCTACAAACAACTAAAACAAATTTACAAGAAAAAACAAGCCCATCAAAAAGTGGGTGAAGGATATTGATAGACACTTTCCAAAAGAAGACATTTATGCAACCAACAAACATATGAAAAAAAGATCATCATCACTGGTCATTAGAAAAATCAAGTCAAAACTACATTGAGATACCATCTCATGCCAGTTAGAATGGCGATCACTAAAAAATCTGGAGACAACAGATGCTGAAGAGGATGTGGAGACATAGAACACTTTTACACTGTTGGTGGGAGCATAAATTAGTTCAACCATTTTGGAAAGACAGTGTGGCAATTCAAGGATCTAGAAATAGAAATACCATTTGACCCAGCAATCCCGTTACTGGGTATATACCCAAAGGATTATAAATTGCTCTATTATAAAGACACATGTACATGCATGTTCATTGTGGTACTGTGTACAATAGCAAAGACTTGGAACCAACTCAAATGCCCAACAATGATAGACTGCATAAAGAAAATGTGGCACATATACCCTATGGAATACTATGCAGCCATAAAAAAGGATGAGTCCCTTTGCAGGGACATGGATGAATCTGGAAACCATCATTCTCAGCAAACTGACACAAGAACAGAAAACCAAACACCACACCTTCTCATTCATAAGTGAGTGTTGAACAGTGAGAACACATGGACACAGGGAGAGGAACATCATACACTGGGGTCTGTTGGGGGAGGAATACCAGGGGGTTTGTAGATTGGGGAGGGGTAACATTAGGAGAAATACCTAATGTAGGTGACAGGGGAATGGATGCAGCAAACCACCATGGCATGTGTATACCTAAGTAACAATCCTGCACAATCTGCACATGTACCCTAGAACTTAAAGTATAATTAAAAAAAAATTATAGTGAAAAGTCTGGCACTATACAATTCTACCTCTGATACTGATAAAAACAAAAAGACATACTTTTATTTTAAAATGTATAAATATCTTTATATTATGGTAGGAATACAATGTGTTGGATTTTCTCAAAGCTCTCAGTATCATGGAAAACAAACTCATCTCCTAAACGTAAAGATTTTAGGACATCTTTGGATTTTCTGTAAAATAAACATCCCCAATATCTCAGTCGGCTTCAAACTACAAAGGTTTTTGATCATGAAAATTTGATCTGCTGACTCTCCATGCAACTGCCTCCACACCTCCATGACCATTTGGGTTGACAGAAGTCCCACCACCTTGTAGCTTCATAAGTTCAGTCATAAGGCCTCTGGTTCAAAAAGGCAGGGAAGGAAAATACAAGATGTTTCTCGCTGAGAGTAATTCAGAATCCATATCTACTCAGAACCTTCTGGGGTCCTATATAACAGTAATGAAGTCAGAAGTAAAATCTTCTTTATGGGCAAAAGAACAACCATATAGTAACTGGCACTAGAAGTCTGCCACAGAACATGAGGAGGTGGGATTTTAAATTTGGTAAGTGTAGACAATATTTGACATAGTCACTGGGGAATATGAAAAAGAGTCATAAAAAGTTTAATACAAGCATGACCAACCATCACTGAAAGTTCAATCAGAGATTATAGATTTATGATAGTTTCAGTCCTCATACTACTTTGATTTTCTGAGACTACAAGGAGAAAGACTACAGATTGATATAGTTGGAAGTCAAGGGGGAGAAATTATACTGCAATCATGGAGAGAATCTGAATAATTTTATTATAAAATATTGAGTCTGGGCAAAAAGCCAAGTTAAGCCAAAAGGGGCTAAAAGCCTGGGCAAAATATATTTAGATGTGACTGATGCTGAAGGTGCCTAGACATATGAGTAGGTAAATTACATTAAGATAATAAGAAGAGCCATCTTCAGCATCAGCATCTTTTCTGACAAAGGGTCAATAGCATCTCTGAACTCGTAAATTTAGAAGTAAAATTGTTCCATTGAATGAATGGACAGTGTGATAAAGGAGCTGTATACTCATTGCCTACCCATATGAGCCTAACAATGACCTTTTGTAAAAACCACCCCTCTTGAGTAATGCCCTACTTTTTGCATGACAGGCTGCCTCAAATCTCACTGCTGATGCTTTTTATATTGGGGATGGATTTATGGTACTATTTCACAGGCCACTAAAAAGGAACAGATCACACTTGAAGTTGGTGTTCATATGAACAGAGTATTGTGCCAGAAAAAAAAAAAAATGTGTCTTTTAAGTTAATGGATATAATAGTATATCTAAAATTACGTTCTGTGGTATATTTCTGGCCTGTAATGTACAACAGTAATAATCACATAAGCAAATGAAAAAAAAAAAGAGTAAATTGATAGCTTCATACTCATTATGAGGACATGAAGGAACAGTAAATTGGAATCAGTGATGGGATTATTTTGCCTCCATTTTATTGAAAGGAGTCGCATCCATATTTTACCTGGATTGTTATCTACAGTTAATTATGTGAACCATTTATAATGTTGACTGCCTGTTGTCAGCTGATTATCACTGCCATTTGTTGACAAAGAAATAAATGGGAAAAAGTGCTCATTAAAAATATCGACTTGTCCTGGCTTGGTGGCTCATGCCTGGAATCCCAGCATTTTGGGAAGCCAAGGTGGATGGATCACCTATAGTTAGGAGTTTAAGACCAGCCTGATCAACATGGCAAACCTCTGTCTCTATTAACAACATGAAAAAAAATTAGCCGGCTCTGGTGGCAGGCACCTGTAATCCCAGCTACTCACAAGGCTGAGGCAGGGAGAATTGCTTGAACCCAGGAGTTGGAGATTGCAATCAGCCAAGATCCTGCCACTGCACTCCAGACTGGGCGACAGAGTGAAACTCTGTCTCAAAAAAAAAAAAAAAGTACTGACTCATGTTCATTTACACTTTCAGATTAAAGAAAAACTACTCAGAAAATCATTTGCTTTAAAATGTTAAGCATTTTAAGAAAACATTCATAGTGCCAAATAGCAAATATATCATTGAAAATGTACTTTTGTGATTTTATAAGTCAGAAACATTTAATCTTGAGTTTTTAAGCTTTGATTTTTGGGTGCCTAGCCTACTTAAAACTTCCCAACAGATGTCTCATCAGTATCTATCTTGGCAGTTAAGCAGTTATGCCTATTGTAGGCATGTTTTGGATTTGGTGTCTAATTTCACTCATAGGCTTTGGTGATGTAAGGCAAATTCAACATCATTAATTAGTTAGTGTCTCTGGTTGCTCTCTGAACTAGCCTTAGCCTGTTCAACATTTATCATAATTAAAACTAGTAGAAGCCTCTAGGTCATATGGACAACATTTTATATAGGTGATACCAAAAATAAATTGAAATTATCACATGAGTTATTCTGATTATTTAATATTGAACTGCGTATCAGTTCATCATGATTTGACTGATAGATAATAGGTATAGATAAAGGTAGATATGGAAAGTAAAGCTTTCCGTCTGATGGTGACTAAAAGGTCTACAGACAACGGACATTTTAATAACTGAGTGTAGATTTAGACTTTGTGTGTCTTCTTCTGCAATCTGTTAGCATGCATGAGCTTGAAATGTACCTCGTTTTCTAGATCTTTCTAGCCCCTATCACACAACTGGTACTAAATGAATGTTGAATAAGCAATCATATCAATTGAGAAAATATGCTGGACATGCTTATACATATTACAAACCAAAAGGTACTTTTAAACATTAAAATTATACCAAAAATATTTTCTTTGAATTTCATATTTTAATGTATCCTCATAATACAGTAAATTATTTTTACTTCTAACATAAAATAAATTATGCTTTATACTGTGTGTTCAATTCCTATTATAATTAAGCTTTTATAAAATCAAAGACTTGGTCTCCTTGCTTTCCTCTCTTTAATATATATTTATTTTCTATTATGAATCTTTTAAAATATTTTTAGCATCTAGTACACTTAACACTTAATAGACAATATATTTCTATTTAGTGAAAAACATGACTGAATAAAGGAATTTACTGAGGGCATTTATTTAAGGATTCCTCCGGAGCAGTTGCAAATAGAAGGAGATAATTAGAGATGGTTTAATTTTGAACTAAAATATGATGCTAATGAGGAAGAAAAACAAATGTCATATATACTTTTCATTCCATAGAATAGTCCCTGAACAAATTATATTAACAAGAAATTATCTGATAAATATTTCCTATTGGGTTACCAATATTGTTCATATGAGGTGTACCAGCAAGCATATTGTTGACAATATAATCCCCTTTCATTATATGTTAATTTCAAATTAGAAATAGGTTTTGCTCTCTTACATTTCTTAATAAATAAAAGTGACAAAAAATTTAACAAATCCATTTTAAAAACAAAGCAAAATAATTTTCTTAATGTTTCCAATTACCTTGGCTATGTAGAAATGCTGTTTCTCTGAACATAATGGAGGCATCTGAAGGAAAAAAAAAATCAGGCTTTTGGGAAATTGTGTGCAATTAAGCCTTAGCTATAAACATGAGGGCATGGAAAGGTGATTGCTGGGAAGCCCACAGAGTGTGTCTTTGTAACTCTGTCAGTCTTCTGGGAGTACCAATGTCAATAATGGGTCCCTTCAGTCAAGAGATCATGCACCCTAGAATGCCACATAAGCCTTGGCTTCGTTTTGAATTTTAGATTCCTCCAGGTGAAGAACTTCCCCATACATTTTTATGTTCTTTTGTTTTTTAAGAGTCCTAAGGCTGCTGCTTGAGGAAACTGCCTATGGACAATGTTTCTTTAAGAAACATAAATTTAAAAATCACTAAGATTCCCTCTGTGCACAAACATAGACATTCCATATTATATGCCATACACACTTGGGTATTTGCTTAGGATATTTTTAAGGGTACAAGCAAATGTTCTTCTCTTATTCGCATTTTTAAGACATCAGAAAATTACAAATATGACTAAAGCTAAGTTCAGATTCTAATAACATACAGCAAGATGATTTGGGTACTCAATGTTTAGACATATTGTATAGATAATGATAAATATTTATTATGAACACAGTACAATTTATCATTATTAAAATCATAAGATATGTAATAGTTTTACATGTTAACACATACAATATGCAGACCATTAAGAGTTAATAGCTCTAGGTCAGGTCTAAGTTAGTATAATATTCACTCATCTTAGCTTTTATTTTTTCTAAAATCAATAACTGCAAATAATAAATGAGATCCCAGAGGGTTGAGTTAAGCTCCAACCACCACACAGCAACTCTACAATTGGTCATTGACTCAATAATGCAGGTGAGTGCCACACTATAGAACATCTTTAAGCACACTGTAATAGAAAATTAATAGCTTTCAAATCAGCAGTAGAGTTACCCTGAGGATTACATAATAGCTTGGGTTAGAACAATCACCCAAATCCAAGAAGTATACAAGTCATAAAACTGGAGAAAGATACAGAAGCTCCAACATATTGCTTAATTTGTTCCATGTATTCTGTATTCTGCTCATACAACAAAAGATGCATGATCTAAAAGCATCTTACTGACAACAACGTACTAAAAGCCACATTGCAGCAGTATCCATGGTGTTCATATGAAGTTTATACATGACAGTACAGTGATTTACATATCAGAGTCAGAAACCTGTGCATTGGGAATATTTTTCCTTAAAACTAGTAATAAGTTAAACATCCTCTACAGATCTTCATGCTGTATTAACATTTATCGAGTTCACAATGTTTCCCAATGAGAAACACAAGCTTTGTTTATTTCCTCTGTCACGGGAACCTCCTTTCAACCATGGACTCTCAAATGATAACCTGATTGTAGAATCTCAAACTAAATTCCAGAATGAGAACATAAAAAGTAAAGAAAGAATAACTTATTTATAAATATGCTAGTTTACAGAGCTGGAAGCCAATGGTACCAATGACTTATAAGCATTTCAGAGTCAGGAAACTGGATCCCTACCATCCTAAAGTGAGGTCATAAAACTTGTGGGCTGCCCAGTACAAAATATCCATCTGTAAAGAGACAATAGCATGTGATAGAATATCAATTATTCATTTTTCAATGCCAGACAAATCTGTAGATGCAGAAGGGCCCAAAATAAAACTTGGAGGGTTTTCATTTTTACAATGAACATGTTTAACACAGGCAGAAAGGAAACAGAATATCTAAGCTTTACAAAGTTATACTATTTCCTTCTATTACTTGACATTTTAGATAGGTTCACATCTTTACAAAAACATTTTTTTTCATCTCAAAGAAAATCCACAAATAAGTCAGATTGTTAAAGAAGCAGGATCTCCTAATGTTTCTTGTGAAGTAAGACGTGGCTTAAATGTGTATTTCTAAGTGTTGGATTTGGAATCCAAATTATAAGTATTTTGCAAACTAAGATTAACAATTTAACAATTAGCCTTAATTAAAAAGAAAGACAAAAAAACTCACAAAAATCATAACAACAAATATTCTTGAGAAAGCATAGATGCTGAAGGATAGTAGACACTTACCCACAGGCTGCCAACATCCAGTCATTTGCCAAAGCTAAAAGCATATGGCAATTTCCAACAGGCTACTTGTCTTTTACTTTTCAAAGGAGTTCCATCACCTAATTTAGCACTATCTGCAAAGATTCGGGATAGCAAATAAAATCTTCATTCCTGTTTTTGGTTTTTTTTCCTTTTAGTTCTTTCTCCTAGTGGCTTGTGCCATGCACGCAAAATGGCACCTTTCTTTCAATGCAGAAGCAGGCTTTATATACCAAGCATGTGTATGTGAGTATGCCACAAAACACCGGTTCCTTATCATGCGCTTGTTAGCTTGTCCAATCTATGGCAATCACTTCAGTCCCAGGGGTTGAAAGACACAAGACGCAGGGAAAAGGGGAAGCAAAAGCTGAAGAAAGATCAATACTGCACTGTGAAACAAGAAGTGTAGGCTATTTACTTTTCATTGATCTGATGATGCAGGAGAAACACCTCAAACTGCCATTAAATTGAAGGAATACATCTTCTGTGTTTTTTCACCTCAAGGTCAGGAAGGAGCTAAAAAGAAATTAGAATGAACAGAAACTAATCACAGGCATACAATAATATTAATTGTATAACTATACAATAACTATTAATCCACATTACAAACCCGCAGAGTAACATAATTAAATTTCAAGTTGAATGAGGTTCACAACAAAACAGATACTGCCAAGGTTTTTGTTTAGTTTTGTTTCATTTTGTTTTGTAAGTTGTTTTAACTTGTACCTGGAACAACTACAAAACAATGGTAAATAAGGACTGAATTGAACCAGCATTTAATGCCTTGCTAGAGGCCTGGCATTATTTTTCAAAAATCGCCAAGCAACGTAAAGTCCCAGAAAATAATTACATACAGATTTTATTCCAGACACAGAGAAAAGTACTAAATTTTAATTTCTAGATATTAATGTAAAGTTCCCCCCAAAAGATCACAAATAGTTTTCTAAAGAATTTGCTATAGAATTCGGTGTCATTTGTCCTTCAAATTAGAAAGCCCTAATGTGTTTAGGTAAAAGGGATTTAAATATTTTCTAGAATATGGCATTTGAGACCCCTACAATGTCACATGACTGGATTTTTTTAAAAACTATATACCTCTTTGACATCAGTATTATGTGAAGAAAGTTTTTATTCATTTATATGTTCATTCATTCATTCATTCACATGAGTTTCTGTGGCATTTCCACATGCATACATATAGATCCAGACACATATTTTTAATATGATTTTCAAATAGATAGTGGTTTTATTTGGGTCAGAATTTCAGAATTCAAGAAACCAAAGCATTGAAATTAAATTTAAAGTTTATCAAGTGTACCAAAATAATCCAAGAGATATTTGTTCTCTGTATTCTGAATTTATGAATATGATAGTCACAATTAAGACTTATTCTATTAAAAAGACTTACTTTGAATTTGCTAAATGAAGATCTTTACCATTTTAGAAAAAATCAATGACAAGATTACACCCTGCTAGCCATGACAACTGTAAAACTTTACCAATAAGGCATTAGCATTGTTCTCTCCTGCTACAACAGCCTTTCTCTTTTTCCATCAAGTTTTCCTCAAAATTCCAGACAAAAAAGCCCAACATTTCTAGATACAATAGCCTTTACCTTTCCATCACTAAAGATGACACATTCCTTCTAAATGATTTCATTAAACAAAACTATAGTTATATATAGACAATTTAATTTCCCAGTTTAATTATTTTTAGGAATGTTAGCATCTGTGTCTATTTTAAACATAAATCAAATGATTTTTAAATAATTTTTGTTATTGTTGAGTATTCAAAAGCTGAGCAAGTCTGGAAGCATGTAATTATAGAGAAGTATATGTATGTATTTGAAAACACACATTTTGTAAAAGCTCAAAACTCTTTAAACTGCCTATTTAAATGTAATTTAAATTTTCTTAATTTATAAAAATTTATAGTAATAATTAAACTAATCTGAAGATAAGCCTTTATGAAGATCTTTTATTGAAGCTGTGGGAATTAAATTCATTCTAAAGCTTCAACGACCTGTAAACTAATTATGAACTGACATATTCAACAAACATTTTAGCTTTCAATTTATTTTTTTACACAACAACAATTGAAATTGAGTGGCTTTGTGCACAACACTATTTTGCCTGTTTGGCAGAAGTCCAGAGCTTCTCTGCTAGGTCAATCTGCTAAGAGCATGCCTGTCCAGGAAGCAATTTTTGGTATGTAGCGCACTTGATTCAGTAAGTGCAGCAAGTGTCAGAAGCAGCTAAGTCCAGACTCATCCTAAGGAATTAATGCCAATCATGGTTGCAGAAAGGGCAAAGTGGCAGTCCAGTGTTTACAATGATTTCTTGGGTGAAATGTGATAAGAAGTTGGCATTTCACCGTATATTCTACATCTTATTATATTTCGCTTGAAGGCGTGATAACTGACAAGATTTTCTTTTGTTGCATAATCAAAAATTGTTCAATGTTAGAGAGTCTCAAGAGACGTGAGGGAGAAATTATCATTTCATTTATGCATTCTAGATCATTAATTCCCATCTTTATTTCTGAAATATTATTGCTACAATTTGAAGAGTTTTAAGGAATCTGCATAAGTTTTGTATAGTTTTCCTATAAAACATTTAAAAAGTTGAAGCATTTGATTTTGAATACATTTTTTTAAAATATAATAAACCTCTTATTTAAAAGGAACTAGGATTCCCTTGTAAATCCAAAGATTTAAATATTTTAGGATATGTTTATTAATGTCAATACACATATACTTTTTAAGGTTTCTTGATTAATGGTAACCTGTTTTAGGTATCTTAAAATATTTTAAAACTTCTAAGAATATAATTATTCTTTTAACAAAGTTACAGGAAATATGAGCTGAAATTAATTATAGATTAGCATTTGGGGCCAAGATGAGGATCATTTCTATGTTACATTTCCTAACATGACATAGACTATAATACTGATTCTTGGTCAAATTTAATCACCTACCTGAAGTACTGTATATATATCAATTAATTTCACATCCATTGCATGATCTCTAGACAGTAGGAGATATTGCAGGTCACTTTGCTGATGATTGGAAACTTTAGACCATAAAGACTCAGGAGGCATCTTAGAGAAAGGGGCATTAGGAAGCAATTTAAACTTCACTAAATTTAACATTTTACCTCATAGTATATATTCTCTATATGTCAGTCTTGTCCTCCTTTGGACACTAACAAATAATAATTTTCTTTAATGGAGTATTTATGTATACATTTCTACTTTTTATTTTTAATCCACTGTCCCAAACTCCTTAAGCCTTATCTACATCTTCCCACAATCATGTCAAAAATTGCTGTTTATGATATTTGTTAAGCACTAACAAGCAATTTTTATTTAAACAAAAGAGACATTCTGTGGTATCAGGATGTATAATGAGATAATGAAAACAAGAAGCTATATTTTCGAAAGATGAGAAAAAACAAAATAATATAGCTACAAATAAGTTAAATATTATATAATTATTTTTTATCTATTCTATACTTTTCAAAGTGTTTATAGCATCCTCAATTAACCTGCCTATATGAGTTCATCTAAATCTACAAGGCAGATTGTTGGGAAAGGCGAAATGGCACTCATAACTCATCACTGGACTGCTGTTCAAATTTCAGAAAATTGCTCATTGTCTTTCATTGCCTAAAATCTCTGTGTAAAGGAAAGAATAAAGATGCACTTTTTGTAATTTAGCATTTCCATGATATTTTTTTATTTCAACGTTGACATGTTATCTTTTTGAGGGATTCATCTTGACATGCCTGTCAGCTTGCCTTTCCCATTTTTAATCGGGTGAATAATAGGTGATAAAGGTTGATTAGAAATGAACCTGGAAATGCATTTTATTAAAATTTTTGCTTCCATTTATACATAAGCATGCAATCTAAATTTTTTCCTGAAGAAGTCTCATGAAAGAAACATATTTTCTTTAGAATTTTTAATTAATATATTTTAAAATGTGTCACATTTGATTAAATATAGAATGATCATGAAAATGGTCTTCCTTTTAAAAATAATACATATAGAAAATTGTAAAATTATTCTGTTAAACAGTTCTTCCTTCACAATTAGGAAATTTATTTTGCCTTTGAGGTAAATGTCTTCATTTTGGCTGTTCTCATATGACAACCAGGGTGTTTATAAGCCCTGAAGACTCATTCTATTAAATGACTTTAGAATATATCATAATTTATAATTAACTTACAATTATTGATTACTTAATAAAACCCCGTGGCTATTAATAAAATATCTAAACTGTCTTAAGAACAGATTTTTTAAGTATATCGATAAAATTCAAATCCTCCTCCTATAAGCTTCCTATCTATCTTTTAACTGAACAGTCTTTGTTACTCCTGGAAGCCAGGTCTATGTGATGTCTTCCTTAGTACACAGGTGAAAAACAGTAATCAAGTTGCTGAGGGCTGAATGTCAACTCTGCAAGAAATGTGTCTTTATTCTGGTATAAATCAAACAGTAGAACTCTACTCCTACTGCCAAATAATGAGGAATAACAACGTCTTAAATTTGGGGTTAGGTACTGCAGAGGCTAATTGTATTGGACAAGAAAATAAAAGACATAGGGAGAATGAGGGAAAAGGGCAGCAATGCGAAAGAAGGTAATACAATGATGTTAACAGGAGAGAGAGCAGAAAAATAAGCAAATCAAAGAACTTCTTGTTAAAGAGACCATTTTTAATAGAGATAACTAATATTAAAATTAAGATTTGTTCTCTTGCAATATAATCCCATTGTGTCCCCCATATAATGTTCAACAGAGTGCAGAAGGAGGATAGAAAAATAGAACAAAAAATAAATTCATAAGGAAATTCTAGGCTGGGTGCAGTAGCTCATGCCTGTAATCCCAACACTTTGGGAGGCCAAGGTGGACAGATCGGCTGAGGTCAGGAGTTCTAGACCAGCCTGGCCAACATGAAGAAACCCCATCTCTACTAAAAATACAAAAATTAGCTGGGCATGGTGGCATGTGCCTGTAATCCCCGTTATTTGGGAGGCTGAGGCAGAAGAATTGCTTAAATCTGGGAGGCAGAGGTTGCAGTGAGCTGAGATCGCTCCACTGCACTCCAGACTGGGTGACAGAGTGAGACTCCATTTCAAAAAAATAAGAAACTCTAAAGAAGTATTACTGCAGAAGTTCACAGCCTTAAGCTCAAAGTTTCAGGTCTACTTTATCAAGAATTTAATAAGCTGACTGATAGCTACTAACATCTAAATTATAAACAATTAATTTGAATCTCTATAGGTCAAGAGACATAAAATTGAATACAGTCAATTATATCTAACTCATATGAGAAGAATATACTTACAGTGTTACCTCTGTCCCTGCTTTCCTATGATTTCACTTTCATAGGTTAAGAGGCAGAAATCTGCAGAGGTAGGCCCTGGGAGTGTAGGAGAGATTTCTAATGCCCATTCACATCTGATTCTTCTCCCTTGTGGTTAAAAGAGAGAATTGCACTCTCTTTTGCCTTACAGACTGTTTATTTGTGACAAGTGATCAGTTCTGGCCACTGGGCTGTGAGAGGAAGTTGTGTGCTTCAGCTAAGAGTAGAAGCATTTAAGTGCTTAGTGAGATCCTGAGGCTCTGTCTTTCCTGCAGTGGACTTTCCAGAAACAAACAAACAAGCAAAAAGTAGATTTTTGTTCTCTTAGACCATTGAAATTTTAGGGTGGTTTGTTATAGTGACATATTTCGGCTTCTTCTAATACAAAAATAATTATCCCAGAAGTTGGGACCTTCTGAAACATAAAATATGTATTCTTACCTTATTGATAGGCTGAGGAAGCCACTAATTATTATAATCTGGAAAGATGGTGATCTGTCTATTGCTTGCAGTAAGGAAGCATAGTTTTGAAAATAGATCATGAATCTTATAAATCTGCAGTCTTAGGAAAAGAGTTTGAAAAACTGAAAATTAGTCTTCTGAATTGATTGCTGTTACCTGCTTTTGATAGAATATTACTAAAAACCTGGTAACCTCAGATAAGAATTGACGAATTTGCAGACTCAAAGGAAAGAAAATGGAGATTCAAGAAATTTCAGAATTTGCAAAGTGGGACAAATCGACTACTCTGAGGTCACAAATGCTAGGAAATATAATTGAGAAAGTATTTTAAGTGACAAAGGCAATTACACCTCTGCTTTCTAATGAAGAGAAAGATAAAGTAGGGCTTTTATATCTACTACTAAAACTTTCAAAAAATTAAGGAGACTCAGAATAGAACTGACTTAGAGAAAATATTCCTCAAGGTGCAATATTTATTAAATAAGAAGTCCACTAAGTTTTCAAAAGAGCCTAGTAGCCAAACAAGCCATAAGACTGAACTAAAACGGTCTGGACTTAAAGTTTCATCACAAAATCTTCTCTTTCTTTTTCCCCTCTAAAACAGGGTCTCACTCTGTCACGCAGGCTGGAGTGCAGTGACATGAAGATGCTCACTGCAGCCTTGCTCTCCCTGGCTCAAGCATAGCTGGGCTTACCCCAACCTTCCTCAACCTTAGCTGAGAACTCACCATGTTTAGCTAGATTTTTTAATTTTTATAGAGACAGGGTATCCCTAATGTTACCTAGGCTGGTATCGAACTACTGGGCTCAAGCGATCCTCCCACTTTGGCCTCCCCAAATGCTGGGATTACAGGCATTAGCTACCATGCCTGGTCACTGCCCAAACTTCTATAGGTAGGAACAGTTTGAGAAAGTTACTCAGCCCCAAAGTACATGTTCTTGATCATCAACTTGAAGACGTGGCAAAAAAAAAAAAAAAAAAAAGAAAGAAAGAAAAAAGAAAAAAAATGCAATGGAAAAGGCAAATATCAGAGGAAGTAGATAATAGTCACAGATGAAAATAGAAAAGGGAGTTTATCACAAAGGAATTGTAATTGTTTTAGTATGCTCAGCCTGCAATATCTGACTTAGGTGAAGCTATCTAGATAATTGATAATGAATATTAGAGTTTTCAGAAAAGGTGAGCCCTTTGAAAGGGGATCAGAGGAGTTATGGAGATTGAGGGCACAGAGGGGAAGGGCAGAAAAAAGGAGAAAAGTTGTGAGAAGCTGAGTGCCTTCAAGACCCTAGATAAAACAAAACTAAACTAAAACAGCTGAGAAGTTTGGCTTGTGTTGAGTGGAATTAAAGAAAATCCTGGAATTCTAATTCCATAAGCACTCTGCATGGTACAGAACTTCTAAATTTCTTATGGATTCTTGGTGGATGTAATAAGAATTTTCAATATACATTACAGTTTGTTTTCCAATATAAGAGCAAAATACTTGTGTAACAAAAAGAGAGGAGAACAATAGAAAGGGATTCTGCGATGTGATATGGAAATTTAAGGAGACAAGATTAGATGAAAAATGGAGCTGCTGATTTGAAATAATGAGTCACAATTTTAAGGTTAGTTTTAGCTTTAAAGTTGCAAAGCTTATGGAACAAGAGGAAAATGGCTGTTTAAAATTTGTTTTAAACATTAGTTGAGTATAAAAGCCACATTCATATTTCACTTTCGTAGCGGCCCATTTCCTCACTTATTATTCTAGCTTCCCACTCTCTTTTTCAATCTAGCCATCTACTTTGACTAAACTCTTATTTCTTCTCCTCCACTAAGTCCTACCAAGATTCATATTTGCTAGCTTTGATGTGCAGAAATACTCTTAAAATTAAGAAATAAAATTGCACTTAAAATAATGCAATTTAATTTACATACACAAAGATTTGGCTTCTGCCATTTATCTTGTAAAAGTCAAATTTTGAATTATTCAATTTGTTCCAATGTATTCAATCTGCAAAATAAAGGATTTCTAGAACAAACAGTGCTTATCTATATAGCACTTACTATATGCACTGTAATTCTCTATGTTCCTCTCTGAGTCTTCCATTAAGTTTAAAGACAGGAACTAATTTTTCTTCCTCTCTCATGAGTCTGGTCCAGCACCTGGCAAACTGCAGTCACTTGGTAGGTTTTTGAGATTTTTTTAAAGTAATGAATCCTTAAATTTACAGATATGATATCTGCCATTTAACTTTGGTTGGGCTACAAAACACAACTTCATTAAGCCATCTTGTTCATTTTACCTGTTTCATTAAAAACAAAATCAATTTAAAATGTTTAAAAGGCAATTAGCAATGTATATTTTATTGATAATAGATACTTTGGTATTAAAGTACACACATCTTGATAAACCAAAGACTGGTTTACTAATCTGAGTCAATAATTTTTAAAAAGACTACAATTAACTCTTATTAACATTCTATTCATTGCAATAATTTCTTTATTCAGTATTAGGATATTTAAAAAATGTACTATTAAATATTTTCCTCTGAGAAAATTGAAAGCAACACTCAATTAAATTAAAAGCCAAGGAAAAAAGAAATGTTTGGCAGGGAGTGAGTCGTTAAATCAGGACTAGTTATTATGTCTGCCAGCTCACTTTCCCATTCAGTTAGTGGATTTTCAGTGCTTTTAGTTACTGTGAACTGCTAATTTAATATATATTTGTAAGAAAAAGTTATCATGTTTATTTTTCAAGAAGTTAATAAAAATGAACTAGACTGGATACTTATAAAAGTTTTCTATTTTCAATATGTGACTAATTCTACAGGTTATATCTGAACCTATTATTAATCAACTAATAAAATATTTTGCTTGATTATGAGATGCAGTTAAGAAAACACATATACCAAATATTTTATGTTTTCGACTCCTTCTTGGTGACTGGACAATCATAAAACAAAGAAAACTGGGACCATTACTTTGAAATTAAATTTATCACAAGAAGGGGATAAATGTAGACAGAATGATAAACAACTTATTTCTGGTTCAGACTAGAATATAATTATCTCTAGACCTAGAAAGCAAGGAATTGATTTAGAAGCTGTGCAGCAGATAAAATTGTGTAGAAAAGCAAGGCTCAAAGCTTTAAAAGTATTTTAAGGTAGGCTTAGAAAACACTGACTGTGGTAGATATGAATACTTACCTATATAATATACATTCTAATAGGTCTTAATAATAAAACCACATTTTTATTTCTAGCATCTGTTTGCCCAGTGAAATAATACTTTCTTCCCCAGATTCTCTTTTATCTAGATAATCCATGTGATACATTTTTGGATTCTGTGACCCAAGAATTTTCCCTTCACTCTTCCCTTTCCATTTGACTTCCACTTTGCCTATGGATAGAATGCTTAGATATGAAGCACCATCTTGTCCCATCCTAACAGAGGCCCCAACTGACAGTTCTTATAAACCACCAGATTCGTGACTAGAAAGATCTTCAGATGCTTTTAACAGTCTTTGAGACTTCCAGCTGAGGCTAGAGACATTGTGAAGCAGAGATAAGCCCGACTTTCTATGCCCTATTGGATTTTCTGACCCACAGAAGGCAACATCAGAAACCATTGATGTTTTGCACAATGAAGTTTTAGAATAATGTCGTATGCAGCCACAGCAACTGGGACAGTAAGTCATTGAATTAAATATTGGATAAATAGAAATAATATAGGTTCAGAAGAAATCAATAAACAAATTTCAAATATTTGATATCTCTTTAGAAAATTCATTCAGAAGAAAAATTCTTATCCAGGTTAAACTACATTTGAAAGTTTTATCTTACTACATTAGAAACAGTTATTGGTGGTATAGTTAAATCTGCTTGAAACTACATGATAGTATCTAGATTTAAAACCTACAATTTTGGAGAAGAGCCTCAGTTCATTAAATTAAAAAGGGTTTCCAGTTAGTCATTCATTTGAACACACCATTTTGCGAATACAAGAGAAAACCTGCAGAATTGTGTAAGCATATAAAACCTATGAAACAAGTTTATACAAATACTTTCCCAGTGTTGTTGGGAAATATTTGGGGGAAAAAAAAGATTTTTGTTACACAATCAGTTTGAGAATAAATCTCCACATGAGATTTTGTTAATTAACTTGCAAATTAAGATGGATAAAGAAGTAGCATTTTCATAAGCTTTTAAAATAGTTTTGCTACATTGTGTATACCACCAATTAAGAATCATACAGAAAAGAAATCAAAGGTAAGAAAAGATGTTCCAGGGTAGGTACTTCTTCCCAGAGGAGATGACTTGTTAGCCTTTTGTCCTTGCTTTTCCTATGAGGACCTGTTCCCTCTAGTTAGTAGCCAAGGGTCTTCCAAAGATGTTTCTGTACCATCTCTACTACATAATCATGTAAAAACTCACAGGAAGTAAATGTGAAAGTTTTTAGCCGCAAAGCAAAAGGGAGAAAAATCTTACTTCCTAAATAAGGATAAGCATAAACCTTTTGTAAAAAATCACTTAAATCAGTAGATTATTTGATTTACTTTTTCACTAAAGAAATCTAAACAATGAAAACACATTTTGAAAAGAGATGAAGCATAAACAAATTAAGCATACTACTGTTAAATAAATCTTTGAATGATATGGATACACACAAAAGTTGAGTAAGAAAAAGTCAAAAATTAACCTCTAATTTAAACACCAAATGTGGCTGGAACTAATGATCAATCAGGACCACATTTTACAGTAAGAATAAATAGAAAAATAAAATGATTATCACATTGGACTTATACATAAACAACTAATAGCATTATATAAATTTAATTTTACAAAAGATAAATAATATATTATCTGCTTAATAATGTTTTAAACTCATGAGTAATAAACAAAAATAAAGCTTAGAAATTTAAGACTGAAAAGTTTGTTCCCTGCTGTGTCTTACTATTAGGTTTACAATCTACTAGAGGGAAAAAAAGAACAATAGTCTAACCTTCTGATGAAAGGTAACTTCTAGTTTTCTGTATTTCCTACAATGAACATTACCAGGGAATCTCAAACATATCTTATTACTAATGCCATAATCCATGTTTAAATGGTGATACTAAGCAACACAGAAAAGCAGATTGCATTAGGTAAAGAAGCATTAAAATATTAATCTAGGAAAACAAGTTAAAATTTCACTGTTTTTGGAGGTAGAGATTCTTATCTTTGTAGTAACTTTCAGAGGCACATGAAAAAGGAGAGAATCACCCAGTAACTTTGACTTCTATTACTTTAGATATAAGTCAGAATCACTGAGAATTTCTTGAAAATATATTATGTGGATAAATGCTTGTTGAAATGAAAATTAGTACACAAAATGCTAATGATGCTAGAACAAAGTTTTGTGTTTTTCTTTTCAGAAAAGCAAAACAAAAAGAATAATTAAAAAACAGAGATAATGAAATAACCACAATAAGGTAAAACTAAAGATATTACTTTCTGTCTCCAAACCTCTATTATAAATAAATAATATCTTTGAAACTTTAGCCAGAAATAAAAAAGCCAAATAACATCAACAACCAGGATTTAGGAAGTTTGACTGAAGAGATTCTCAATGACAACTTACTGAAAATAAGAGATAAAAACTTTCTTTCATTCACTGCGAAGTGATTCTGACAAATGAGCCAGTACTACTTAATCTGTACAGAAAACAATGAGCCAAAAATGGTTTAGCTCTAGTGAATATTAATGAAGTGACTCTTCGCTGATGCCACCCATATTTAAATGTTATTTACTTCAACTCTGGCACTTCTTTTCATCATTGTACTTGATATGGGTTAATCAACAGGAGGGTTTATGGAATAGAAGCAATTTGAAAGTCTACGCCATATATTCTTAAAAACTTGAGATCACTTGGACAAACTAATCAGGAATAAGATTGGAAGTTATGCATTAGATATGATTAGTGTCTGAAGATACTCTAAGAACTTTGGTGAAGAGTCTTGTGTGCCCTTAGGAGTTTGATTGAAATGGCTAACCTAGAAAGATTTGGAAGCATATTTAGGTAGAGAATAAAATGAGTCAACTCAATGGGAGAAAGTACCCACCTGGAATAGACACATTGGTTAGGTACAATCTTAAAAGTATATTTCTTTCCTTCCTTTTGTTTTTTTTCTTGAGAAACAGTTTTACTCTTGCTCTGTTGCCCAAGCTGGAGCAAAATGGCATGATCTTGGCTCACTGCAACCTTCACCTCCTGGGTTCAAGCAATTCTCGTGCCTCAGCCTCCCAAGTAGCTGGGATTACAGGTGCCCACCACCACTCCTGGCTAATTATTTTTGTATTTTTATTAGTGAAGAGGTTTTACCATGTTGAGTAGGCTTGTCTCAAACTCTTGACCTCAGGTGACCCACCCACCTCGGCCTCCCAAAGCGCTAGGATTACAGGCATTAGCCACTGCCCCCTGCCTTAAAAGTATATTTCTGTTTTTATATATACTTTAAGTTCTGGGGTACATGTGCAGAGCATGCAGGATTGTTACATAGGTATGCATGTACTATGGTGGTTTGCTGCCTCCATCACTCTATCATCTACATTAGATATTTCTCCTAATGATATTCCCCTACACCCCACCCCCTGCTATCACTCCCCTAGCCTTCACTCCCTGACAGGCCCCAGTGTGTGATGTTACTCTCCCTGTGTCCATGTGTTCTCATTGTTCAACACCCACATATGACTGAGAACATGCAGTGTTTGGTTTTCTGTTCTTGAGTCAGTTTGCTGAGAATGATGGTATCCAGCTTTATCCATGTCCCTGCAAAGGACATGAGCTCATCCTTTTTTATGGCTGCATAGTATTCCATGGCATATATGTGTGACATTTTCTTTATCCAGTCTATCACTGATGAGCATTTGAGTTGGTTCCAAGTCTTTGCTATTGTGAACAGTGCCACAGTAAACATACATGTACATGTGTCTTTATAACAGAACGATTTATGATCTTTTGGGTATATACTCAGTAATGGGACTGCTGCGTCAAATAGAATTTCTATTTCTAGATCCTTGAGGAATTACCACACTGTCTTCCACAATAGTTGAGCTAATTTACATTCCCATCAACAGTGTAAAAGTGTTCCTATTTCTCCACATCCTCTCCAGCATCTGTTGTCTCCTGATTTTTTAATGATTGCCATTCTAACTGGTGTGAGATGATCTCGGTGTAGCTTTGATTTGCATTTCTCTAATGGCCCGTGATGATGAGCTTGGTGATGAGATAATCATGTGACAGAAACTACATGATTATTTCAATATATGCAGCGAAGTCCTTTGACAAAATTCAACAGCGCTTTATGCTAAACTCTCAATAAGCTAGGTATCAACTGAATGTACCTCAAAATAATAAGACCTATGTATGACAAACCCACAGCCAATATCATATTGAATGGGCAAAAACTGGAAGCATTCCCTTTGAAAACTGGTACAAGACAAGGATGCCCTCTCTCACCACTCCTATTCAAATTAGTATTGGAAGTTCTAGCCAGAGCAATCAGGCAAGAAAAAGAAATAAAGGGTATTCAATTAGGAAAAGAGGAAGTCAAATTGTCTCTATTTGTGGATGATATGATTGTATATTTAGAAGACCCCATCATCTCAGCCCAAAATCTCCTTAAGCGACTTCAGGAAAGTCTTAGGATACAAAATCAATGCGCAGAAATCACAAGCATTTCTATACACCAGAAATAGACAAACAGAGAGACAAATTATGAGTGAATTCCCATTCACAATTTCTACAAAGAGAACAAAATACCTAGAAATACAACTAACAAGAGATGTGAAGGATGTCTTCAAGAAAAACTACAAACCACAGCTCAAGGAAATAAGAGAGGACACAAACAAACAGAAAAAAATTCCATGCTCATGGTTAAGAAGATTCAATATCATGAAAATGCCATACTGCCCAAAGTAATTTATAGATTCAGTGCCATCCCCATCAAGCTGCCATTGACTTTCTTCACACAACTGAAAAAAAATCACATTAAGCTTCATATGGAACCAAAAAAGAACCTGCATAACCAAGACAATCCTAAGCAAAAAAAAAAAAAAAAAAAAGCTAGAGGCATCATGCTACCTGACTTCACACTATACTACAAGGCTACAATAATCTAAACAGCATGGTACTGATACCAAAACAGAGATATAGACCAATGGAACAGAACAGAGGCCTTGGAAGTAATGCTATACATCTACAACCATCTGATCTTTGACAAACCTGACAAAAACAAGCAATGGGGAAAGGAATACCTATTTAATAAGTGGTGTTGGGAAAACTGGCTAACCATATGCAGAAAGCTGAAACTGGATTTCTTCCTTACACCTTATATGACAATTAACTTCAGATGGATTAAAGGTTTAAACATAAGGTCTAACACCATAAAATCTATAGAAGAAAACCTAGGCAATATCATTCAGGAGATGGGTATGGGCAAGGACTTTAAGACTAAAACACCAAAAGCAATAACAAAAGCCAAAATAGACAAATGGGACCTAATTAAACTAAAGAGCTTCTACACAGCAAAAGGAACCATCATTAGAATAAATAGGCAACCAACAGAATGGGAAAAATTTTTGCAATCTACCCATCTGACAAAAGGCTAATATCCAGAATCTACAGAATACTTAAACAAATTTACAAGAAAAAAAAATAATAACATGGAGTTTCACTCTTGTCACCCAGGCTGAAATACAATGGCACAATCTCAGCTTACAGCAACTTCCACCTCCCAGGTTCAAGTGATTCTCCTGTTAGCCTCCTCAGCAGCTGGGACTATAGACATATACTACCAAACCTGGCTAACTTTTGTATTTTTAGTAGAGATAGGTTTTCACCATGTTAGCCAGGCTGGTCTTCAACTCCCGACCCCAAGTGATCCACTGGCCTCAGCCTCCCAAAGTGCTAGAATTACAGGAGTGAGCCACTATGGCTGGCCAGTAACCTCAAATTAAAAAACATGTTTTTTAATTTGAGGTTACTGGCCAGTTACTTACTTACTTTTGTGAATACACAAAACATAGAAAGTAAGAAATTAAAGCATATCGCAAGAGAAAATCACTTTCGTTAAAAGGAAGAAGGAAGGAAGGAAAGGAGCAAGAGAAGATCACAAAACAACCAGAAAACAAATAACAAAATTGCAAGTGTAAGTCCCTACTTATTAATAATAACATTAAATGTAAAATAACTCTCCAATCAAAAGATATTGCTGAATAGATGAAAAAACAAAATGTAGTGATCTGTTGGCTATAAGAAACACACTTTACCTATAAAGATAAACACAGACTGAAATTAAAGGGATGGAAAACATATTTCATGCCACTAAAAAACAAAAGAGAGCATGAGTAATTACAGTCATACCAGACAAAATAAATTTCATGACAAAAACTTTAGGAAGAAACAAAGATTATGATGAAATGATAAAGAGTTGATTCAGTAAGTGGATGTAACAATTCTAAAATATGTATGTACCCAACACTGGAGCAAATATTATTAGAGCTAACGAGAGATACACACCCCAATACAACAATAGCTGGAGGTCTCGACACCCACTTTCAGCATGGGACAGGTCATTCAGACAGAAAATCAACAAAAACACACTGGACTTAATCTATGCTATAGAACAAATAGACCTAATGATAACTACAGAAAGTTTCATCCAGTGGCTGAAGAAAACATTCTTTTCCTCAGCACATGAATCATTCTCAAAGACACCATATGTTAAGTCACAAAACAAGTCTTAAAACATTCAAAAAATTAATATAATATCAAGCATCTCTGATCATAATGGAATAAAACTAGAAATCAATAACTAGAGGAATTTTGGAAACCATACAAACACATGGAAATTAAGCAATGTTCCTCTGAATAAATAGTGGAACAATGAAGAAATTAAGAAGGAAATTAAAAATTTTTTGAAACAAATGATAATGTAAACAACAGCCCAAAATATATGGGATACAGTGAAAGTGGCACTAAGAGGGAAATGTGTAAGTGCCTACATCACAAAAGAAAAGCTTCAAATAAATAACCTGATGATGGATTTTACAAAACTAGAAAAGGAAAAGCAGATCAAATCCAAAATTAGTAGAAGAAAATAAATAATAAGAAACCAAGCAGAAACAAATAAATTGAAAATGAAAAACAATAACACAAAGGGTCAATGAAACAAGAAGTTGGTTTTTTGAAAAGACAAACAAAATAAACAAGGTTTAGCCCAACTAACAAATTTTAAAAAATGAAGACACAAATAAAATCAGAGATGAAAAGGAGATATTACCACCAATACCACAAAAATTCAAAGGATCATTAATGGTTACTATGAGCAAGTATATGCCAATAAAGTGGAAAATCTAGAAGAAACTGATAAATTTCTAGACACATACAGCCTACCAACATTGTACCATGAATAAAAAACCTGAACAGATGAATAACAAGCAATGAGATCAAAGCTTTAATAAAAAGTCTCCCAGTAAAGAAAAGCCCAGGCTGAGCACGGTGGCTCACACCTGTAATCCCAGCACTTTGGGAGGCCGAGGTGGGTGGATCATGACGTCAGGAGTTCAAGACCAGCTTAATCAACATGGTGAAACCTCGTCTCTACATATATAAAAAAAAAAAAAAGCCCAGCACCCAATGGCTTCACTGACAAATTCTACCAAACATTTAAAGAAGAACTAATACTGATTGTATTTAAACTATTCCAAACAAAGAGAGGAGGAGGGAATACTCCAAACTTATTCTATGAGGACCAAATTACCCAAATATTAAAACCAGACAAATATATATCCAAAAAAAAAAAAAAAGGAAAAACTACAGACCAGTATCTCTGATGGATATTGATAGAAAACTCTCAACAAAATACTAGCAAACCAAATTCGATGATACATTAGAAAGCTCATTCATCATGAGCAAGTGGAATCTATCCCTGGGATGCAAGGATGGTTCAAAATATGCAAGTCAGTCAATGTAATATGTCATATCAAGGGAATGAAGGATAAAAAGCGTGTAATCATTTCAGTTGATGCTGAAAAAGCATTTGATAAAATTCAACTTTTCTTCATAATAAAAGTTCTCAAAACCTGGGTATACAAGGAACATATGTCAACATAATAAGAGCTATATATAGCAGGCCCGCAGCTAATACCATACTGAATGGGAGCAATTGAAAGCCTTTCCTCTAAGAGCTGAAACACCACAAGGATGCCCACTTTCATCACTATTATTTAACATAGTTCTGAAAGTCCAACCTAGAGTAATCAGAGAAAAGAAATAAATAAAGGGCATCCAAATTGGAAAGGAAGAAGTCAAATTATCCTTGTTTGCAGATGATATGATCTTATATTTGGAAAAACCTACAGTTTCCACCTGAAAACTATTAGAACTGATAAACAAATTCAGTAAAGTTGCAGGATACAGAATTAACATACAAAATTCAGTAGGAATTCTATATGCCAACAGTGAAAATGCTGAAAAATAAATGTAAAATGTAATCCTATTTACCATAGCCACAGATAAATCACATGCCTAGGAATTAAAGAAGTGAAAAATATCCTACAATGAAAACTATAAAACATTGATGCAAGAAACTGAAGAGAACAGAGAAACATGGAAAAATATTTTATGTTTATGGATTGGAAATAGCAATATTGTTAAAACGTCTATATTACCTAAAGCAATCTACAGTTTCAATGCAATTCCTATCAACGCTTCTGTGAAATTCTTCACAGAAATAGAAAAATTAATCTCAAAATATATATGAAACTACAAAAGACTGAATAACAAAATCCCCCCTGAGAAAAAGGGGCAAAACTAGAGGAATTACATTTCCTGACTTCAAATTATACCACAGAGCTGTAGTTACCAAAATAGCATAATACTGGCATAAAAACAGATACGCAGACAAACGGAACAAAATAGAGAACCCAGAAAATAATCCAAACATCTACAGTGAACTCATTTTGACACAATGCCAAGAGCATACACTAGAGAAAAGACAATCCCTTCTTCTATAAATGGTGCTGGGAAAACTGGATATCCATCTGCAGAAGAATGAAACTAAATTATTATCTCTCACCAAATACAAAAATAAAATCAAAATGAATTAAAGACTTAAATCTAAAATCTCAAAACTATGAAACTGCTAAAATAAAACATTGGGGAAACTCTCCAGAACACTGGTCTGGAACAAAATTGTTGAGTAATACCCCACAAGTACAAGGAAACCAAATAAAAATGGACAAATGGGATCATATCAAGGAAAAAAGTTTCTGTACAGCAAAGGAAAAAAATCAACAAAGTGACGAGACAACCCACAGAATGGGAGAAAATATTTACAAACTATCCATCTGACAAGAGATTATTAACCAGAATGTATGAGAAGTTCAAACAATTCTATAGGAAAAAATTCAATAATCCGATCAAAAAAATGGACAAAAGACTTGAATGGACATTTCTCAAAACAAGATTTACAAATGGCAAACAGGCATATGAAAAGGTGTTCAACATCACTGATCACTGGAGAAATGCAAATCGAAACTATAATGAGTTATTATCTCACCCCAGTTGAAATGGCTTTTACCCATTGTCAGGCACTAGCAAATGTTGATGGAGATGCAGAGAAAGTGGAAACCTCATACACTCTTGGTCAGAATTTAAATTAGTATGGCCAATGTGGAG
Organism: Sapajus apella; assembly: GCF_009761245.1. Lineage (NCBI taxonomy): Eukaryota > Metazoa > Chordata > Mammalia > Primates > Cebidae > Sapajus > Sapajus apella. The sequence continues at coordinate 48,201,646 of NW_022436941.1, forward strand.
AACAGTTTAGAGTTTCCTCGAAAAGCTAAAACTAGAGCTACTATATGATCCAGCAATACCATCACTGGATATATACCCCAAAGTAAAGAAATCAGTACATTGAAGAAACGTCTGCACTCCCATATCTACTGCAGCACTGTTCACAATAGCCAAGATGTGTAAGCAATCTAGTGTTCAGCCATTAAAAAAGAATGAGATGTCATTTGCAACACCATGGACAGAAAGGGAAGATATTATGTTAAATAAACTAAGCTAGTCAAAGAAAGACAAACATGGCATGGTCTCACTTATTTGTGGGATAAAAACCAAAACAATTGAACTCATGGAGATATAAAGTAAAAAGTTGGTTACTAAAGGCTACGAAGCATGGGAAGGTCACTGGTGGTGGGGATGGTTAATGGGTTAAAAAAAAAAGAGAGAGAAAGAATAAGACCTAGTAAATGATAGCACAACATGATGACTATAGTCAATAAAAACTGTACATTTTAAAGTAACTAAAAGGGTATAACAAAGCATAAGTCCTTGAGGAGTTGTATACTCAACTTTCTATGATTTGATTATTGCACATTGCATGGCTGTTCCAAAATATCTCATGTATCCCATAAATATATACACTTACTATGTGCCCACAAAAATTAAAGATTACCTCCAAAAGTTTGAATATCAAGTAGAAATTAGCATATATTTTTAATTTAATAGAAGCATATTTTTTAAATGCCAATATCCAGTTTTGAGCTAAAAATGATTGTTCAAAATCAATTAATGTAATCTACCATGTTAACAGGTTAAGAAGAAAATCACATGACTATATCAATAAATGCAGAAAAAGCATTTGACAAAATCTAATACCAATTTATTATTATAACTAGGAATAGAAGGGAACTTCCTCAACTTGAAGAATACCTCTGAATTACCTACAGCTAACATCATATTTAATGGTGAAAACTTGTAGCTTTCCCACAAATATCAGGATCAAGGTGTTTCCTCTCATTAGTGCTTTTCAACAGCATACTGGAATTCCTAACTAATTCATTAAGATCAAAAAAGAGAGTTATACTTTTTGGGAAGGAAGAAATAAAATTATCTTTTTCTCTCACATGACATAAACATGAATGTAAAAATTCAAGATGATCAACAAAAGAACTCTGAAACTAGTAAGTCATTATAGGAAATATGCAAAATACATACTTGTTATATAAAAGTCAACCACTTTCCTATATGTCAGTAAAGGCCAAATGCAAATTGAAATTAAAACTATTATGCTATTTACATTAGTGCCCAAAACATGTAATACTTTGATATGAATCTAAAAATATAGTATAAGATCTATATGAGGAAAACTATAAAATCTCATGAGAGATTGCAGAAGAACTAAATAAATAGATATTATTTCATGCTGAAGACTCAAAATTGTGCAGAGGTCAGTGTTTTCCAACTTTATCTCTCGATTCTATTCAACTCTAATCAAAATCTTGGCTGGTTATTTTGTGGATATCAAGAGCTGATTCTAAAATTTACACAAAGACGCAAAAAATATGAGAATAGGAAATTCAATATTGAAAGAGATGAACAGAAGACTGACTTCAATACATATCATAAAGCTACAGTATTCAAGGAAATGGGATACTGGCAAATAAGCAAACATACAGATCAATGAACAGAGTAGAGACCTCAGAAATAGACCCACATACAGTCTGCTGATCTTTGACAAAAGAGCAAAGGAAGTACGATGGAGCAAAGGTAATCTTTTCAATAAATGGTGCTAAAACAATTGAAAATTCACATTCAAAAAAATCTAGACAAAGAATCTAGACCATTCACAAAAAAATTAATTCAAAATGGGTCATAGACCTAAGTGTAAAATGCAAAACTGTAAAACTCCTAGAAGATAATATAGGAGACCATCTATATGATCTCAGATATGGCTATAACACTTTAGATCTATAATTAAAGGCACAATCCATGAAAGAAAGAACCGATAAGTTGGACTTTTTTTAAATTGAAAACTTATACTGTATAAAATATACCTTCAAGAGAATTGAAGGATAAACCAGACTCAGAAAATATTTTCAAGAGACCTACAGATGACGACTATCCAAAAAACCTTAAAACTTAACAATAAGAGAATGAACAATTTATTTAAAAAAAGATCAGAGACCTTAACAGACACCTCACCAAAGAAGATATACAGATGGCAAATAAATATATAAAAAGATGTTCCTCATTATATGTCATCTGGGAAATGCAAATTAAAATAATGAGATATAACTATTCACCTGTTAGAAAGGCGAAAATCTAAATGCTGACACCACCAAATGCTGGAAAGGATGTAGAGCAGCAGGAACTCTCATTTATCTCTTGTGGAAATGCAAAATGATACAACCACTTAGGAAAAGAGTTTGCCAGTTTCTTACAAAACTAAACATAATCTTACAATATAATCCAACAATTGCACTCTGTTTACCCAAATGAATTGAAAATTTGCGAACCACAAAAACTTGAACATGAATGTTCACAGCGGCCTTATTTATAATTGACAAAACTTGGAAGGAATCAAAATATTCTTCAGAAGGTGAAGGATAAACTGTGGTACACCAGACAATGGAATATTATTCAAAACAAAAAAAAAAAAAAAAAAAAAAAAAGAGCTATGAAGTCATGAAAGACATGAAAGAAACTTAAATGCAATTATAAGTGAAAGAAGCCAAAGTGAAAAGGTTACGTATACATGATTCCACTTACATGAGCTTATGGAAAAGGAAAAATTACGGAATTATAAAAGGGTCAGTGGTTTCTAGGAGTTAGCAGGGAAGGAGTGATAAACAGGGAAAACACAGAGGGTTTAAGGCAGTAAACCTATTCGGTATGCTGTTAAACAGTGGTGAACATATGCTATTAGACATTTATCAAACCTCATAGGATATATAGCACTAAAAGTGAACTCTAATGTAATGCATGGAGATGCATCAATGTAGGTTCATCTATTACGAAATATGTATCACTGTGGTGCAGGATGTTGATATGTACAATTCGAGAGGCTGTGCATGTTTGGGGACAGGGGCTATATGGGTACTCTCTGTATTTCCTGCCAAATTTTACTGTGAGCCTAAACTTCTCTTTAAGAAGTTTATTAATTTAAAAAAAATTGTAGTTAAAAATTTTTTATCTATTACTGTGTGACTTCTTATGCTTCTGTGATGCAAAAATTCAAAAGTCAACAGATACAGATTTAATTTCTACTTGTGTGACTTTAGGCAAGTTATTTTACCTCTTTTATACTCAGATTTCTGATACATTAAATGGGGTTTAAAAGTATAATTCTGGGCTCTTTGTAAGTTATCAGTGGAAATATTATCACTGTAACTAATCATATCTTTAATTTCCTATTATTATAACATTATTCTTACTTCTGAAAATAATAGATGTAAAGTTATTCATTTCATTTTGAATGCATTTTTACTGTTATTTCTGTTTTTTTAATCTGTAATTCTGCGTATGAATTTGTTGGATAGACATTGAGCATTTGCAATCTGAAAATCAGAAGTCCAAAATGCTCCACAGTCTGAAACTTTTTGAGCACTGACATCACATAACAAGTAGAAAACTCCACACCTGACTTCATGTAACAGGTGGCAGTCAGAATGCATGCACACAACAAAAAGTTTATTTAACATTCCCAATAGAAAAAAAAGACTTTTTCCAGACCCCTTAAGCTGTGATGTATCTTTTATTTGCATGCCCAGATTTCTCCACATAAGCACTCTCACAAAGGGTAGTAATATGGCACATGTCCAGGTTGAATATACCAACAGATTGTTCCCATGATGCCCTGTGTGGGGGCTAAGTCCTACATGAATTACTTATTGCATTTTTTTTTGCTTGTGGCATAAAGATATTATTGAAAATATCAAAAAGGTCCACAGATACCCTTATGGTAACAGTAATAAGAAAAAGAGTAAGCATTTATGTTTATCTATAGCACAGAAAATCAAACTGATGGAGACATTGGACTGTAGCATAAGTATGAAATGTTGTTAACAAAAACATTTCATACTTTGTGTCAGAATGACCAACATATATGGACAGAGGAAAGAAGGATAAATTCTTTAAGTTTTATCATGACAGTGATAAACAGAAGTTAGTAAAAAATAGAAAAACACTGCATAATGCTAAAACTGAAGATCTTGATTGTGTATTAAAATAGTGAATCTGTTACTGTCATAGTGAACACATGACACTTAATGGTATGCAGATTATGAAAAAAGCAAACATCACAACAAACTAAAAAATGGAAAAGAACTGTGAATATTCAACAGGATGGTTAAAGAAATTTAAGAAATAATAGCATTTCATTTTTTAAAATGTGTGGTGATAAAACATCTGCTGATTCCAAAGAAGCAGATTTACATTGACAGGTTTGCCCAGGTCATCACTGATAAAAGTCTGATGACATAGCAAGTTTATACAGCTAATAAAACACCTTTGTTTCAGTATTATTACCCCAGAAAGACACTGACTAACAGCTCGCAACAGAGCCGTTTTAGGAATTAAGAATGCCAAGAACAGAATAATTGCTGAGATGTGCTAATGCAGCAGGCATGCATAAGCATAAACTTGCTTTGATAGGAATAAGCTTGTATCCTCATTGTTTTAAAGGAGTAAATTTTTTACCAGTTCATAATTATGCTAAAAAAAAAAAAGGCATAGATCTCCACAGCCATCTTTTCTGATAGATTTCACAAATGTGTTGTACCAACAGCTCATGCTTACTGCAGGGAAGCCAGACTGGATGATGACTGCAAGATTCTGTAATTCCTTGACAACTGTTCTGCTCATTCTCCAGGTAAAATTTGTATCAAAAATAATATTTATGCAATGTACTTTCCCCAAATGTGACTTCATTAATTTCATGTGACCAGGATATCCTTAGATCAATGAAGAGTAAATATAAAAATACTTTCTTGAATGCCTGCTCACAGCAGTAAACAAAGGCATGGGTGTGAAAGATTCTCAAAGGAGTTTTATCATGAAGGATGCTATATATGCTGTTGCCAATGCTTGGAACACAGTGACTAAAGACAGAGTTGTGCATGCCTGGCACAATCTCAAGCCTGTAACTATGTTCTGTGATAATGATAAACAAGGTGGTGACTTTAGAGGATTCCATATGTCAAGTGAGAAAAAAATGATGTCTAACATCCTTAAATATGTAAAAATGTATCTTCAGAGTCTCTCAATAAACTGGAAGAAGTGAATACCAAGAAAATGTTTAATGGATACATAATATTTGTACACTTATGTAATTTAATAGCTACATGTGCTATTTTGATAAAAGCATTCAATATGTAATGATGAAATCAGAATATTTTTGTTTCTAAAAGTCATCAGATGGCTGCCCCTTCCAAACCAAATTATATCAGATAGCCAACTGTATTCCCATCAAGGGTCTCTAGATATTTTAAGCAGTAAATAATTTAATTTAGGAAATTAAAATTTTGTAAACATTGTAGAAAGAGTAAAGATATATGTTCTAAGTCTATAAATGTTTTCTAGAATGATACTCAACTGACCCATCCTTGATAATAGCTATTACCTCTGGGGTTATATGTTGGAATCAAAAAGCTATCGCATGTAGGGGGGGCATTTAGTCTCCATATTCAGGTAGATCTCTAGGCAACTGGAGTTTGGCATTGTGGAATGTCCTCTAATGTGAACTTTTATTGACATCTTTTGAATGTCTTTTTTTTTTATAGCTTCTAGATATGTAGATATACCTGTCACTTACAAGTTTGGTAGGAAGTGATCAGTGGCTGACCCCTTTGTGACACACGAGCACTCATGAGTGTAGGTTAGAGATGGAAGTTTTTCTCATACTGCATATGGGAGTCACAGAACAAGAACTGAAAATACATTATTTCAAGTGTAGCAAAGCCACAGTGGACAACTGCTTGCTAGATACTGACAGCCAAGAAAGGGGTTATACATAACGATGCAATCTTTACATGAAGATCTAACTATTACCCCATTAGACAGTGTATATAGCAAACGGTAAGTCAGGCACATTTTTAAACACTCTGTTTGGACTGAATGCTTTTCATTTTAAAATGAGGAAAGGGACAAGGGGAATGAAGGAGGGAAGGAAGGAAGGGGGAGCAAGGAAACAGGGAGAGAAGAAAGAAAGGAGAGAAGAAAGGGTGACAAACACAAGATTTATGTATACAGGATTACTGCAAAAGACCTCATGAAGTTCTACTATATGATCTAGAAGAAGATATCTCTGAACATTATTTGCTATTGGAAAGAGAGAAGGGTGTAGAAAACACTTGGAGGCTTTAGAGTTAAAAATCGTGGTAGATAACATATGTGTGATATTGTTTTTTCCAATCACCAATTAGAGAACTCATGGAGATTCAGCAATAACCCAAAATGAACCAAAGAAAAGACTACAGACATAAATCTGGGTGAGAATTCTGCTTGATAAGTCATGACACATTCTTGTGATACATACAAAACAATCCACATTCTGGACCAAAATAAATCCCCTAAATAAAATAGGATATGAAAAAAAAAAATCAGAACACAGTGAACAGCCCTATCTCCAGCATGCATTGGCTTCTCTCCCTCTTATACCTAAGTAGAACTAGATTGATCCAAATGTTATGTTCAGAAGTATAGAATTGAAAAAGCAAGAAGTAGCACTGGGGAAGAAGAAAAGGAATTAGATAGGATATAGCTTTTTATGTTCTAAGAAAATTCCAACAGTAAGTGAATGTTGGAACAAGAGAATCTTAGCATTGAGGCAGCAGATGATCCAAGTACAGTTTACAGAACTACTCTACGAATTGCAAATCAAGCTTAGGCTGGTGCTTCAGGCTGAGATTTAAGAGGATAAACCACCTACTACTCAAATACTGACAGGAGCTGTGAGACCTGGTATCTACCCTAAGGGCAAACACTCTACCCATTCAAGGCAAATAAAAATACATCTGTGAATTACCACAAGAGCATAAAGAAAAAGAAAATTATGCCTAATAGTCACAGGAAAAATATAATGTTGAAAATAAACTTCATAAGAAAAATAGATAGACTATATATTTTTCTTAGCAAGCAGCAGCTTGTTGTCTTCGAAATACTGCAAGAGGAAATGAGTTACATGAAGCAGGAACAAGAAGCCTTAAGGAGAAAACTGACTGAGTTAAGATGAAAGGCGGGGTGGAGGGGCCTGGCACCATCAGAGTGGCATAATAAAAATCCACATTGGAGGTAGTCCCAATTGGATTTGATTATAGAAAATCAAGTTAGTCGTATGGAGGATAAATTTGAGAGGCTTACCCAGAATGCAGAAAAAAGGAAATGATGAAAAACTAGTTAGATATCATGTAAAAAGATAAAGAACTGAAATCCAATCCAAAAATTAAGAATTATTAGTTTTTCAGAAGAAGAAACAAAAGGAACTGTATACAGAATTATTTCTTGATCTAAAACAAACAAACAAACAAAAACAAGCAAATAAATAACACCTGAAGTCATATAAATCAGCTAGTCAATTTAAGAGTAGCGTAAGCTAAATAATGCCTCCCTCCCAAAGATATTTACATTCTAGTCTCCAAAATCTATGAATGTCACCCTGTACAAAAAAGGGACTTTGCAGATATGATTAAATTAAGGATTTTAAAATGGGGAAATTATCCTGGATTATCTGGGTGGGCTCTAAATGTAATCATAAGTGTCCTTAGGAAAGGAGAGTAAAGGATATTTTACCACAGAAATGGGGAAGTCAGTTTGACCAGGGAAGCAGAGATTGGAGTGATGCAGCCACAACCCAAGAAATGCCAGCAGCTGCCAGAAACTGGAAGAGGCAAAGAACAGATTCTCCCCTGGAGCTTCCAAGAAGGAGCAAAGCCCTCCCAACAAACTTTTATTTCAGCCCAGTGAGATTTATTTTGGATTTCTGTTTTCCAGAATTGTAAAACAAAATATACGTGTTGTTTCAAGCTGCCACATTTTTGGCAATTCATTGCAGTAATAAGAAACAAATGCAGATTAAGATATTAATTTATTTAACACTTCTTGGAAAATTTTATAACTCAAGAGAGAAATTAGGCCTAAACGTATCCAAGAAGAAAAGCAAAACAAAAATTATCAAATAAACTTTTAAAAAATATATATGACTGATCCCATGATTCTCCTGCACAAACTAAACTTCAGAATACAATAAACAAAGGTGCAGTTACAAAGAACTCCAAGAATTGCACTTATAGCCAAGTTAACATTCAATTTGTCCATATGAAAAACTTTAACTGAAACTTGCTAGATCTCGGCAGATATATTTCTGAAAATAATTAAAAACAAAATGCTCAATACCTGAAACTATAGTATAAAGTGCTTTCAGGAGAGCATTGAAACTGGTAAACCAAACGATACACCTAAATATTTACAATTGATACCATTGACAATCAGAATGAAAATATAAAAGTTAATGTAATTATAATCTGAATAACAATCTAAGATCCAAAATTTATATTATGTCTATATGATTGGGAAAACAAAGGTAGATGATAAATGTATGCTAAATTTCTTATTTTGAATGTGGAAAAAACAAATGCCATTCTTATCACATTTATTTGCTTTTTTCCCATTTTTAGTTTATGAAAATTTTCAAATACAGAAACGGCAGAAGACAAATATAATGTATATCTACATTTATACCATCTAGATTGATTGATAACATTTTCTCATATTTGCTTTACCTTAAATGTTTTACTTTTTCAGAGACACACACACACATACTACATATGCAGTTATGTGTCACATGTTTCAGTCAAGACTAGAATGCATATACAACAGTGGTCCCATAAGATTATAACAGCGCATTTTTACCGCACCTCTTCTATGTTTAGATATGCAAATTCCATTTTGTTACAATTGCCTACGGTGTTTAGTACAGTAACATGCTGTACAGGTTTGTAGCCTAGGAGCAATAGGCTATACCATATAGCCCACGTGTGTAGTGGGCTATAGCATCTAGGTTTGTATAAGTATGCTCTATGATGTTCATATAATGATATTGCCTAATGATACATTTCTCAGAACATATCCACATCATTAAGCCACACATAGCTGTGTGTGTACATATGTGCAAGTACACACACACACACACACACACACACACACATATATATATATATAATTTGCTTCCTCCTTATTTTTTACCAGAAAAGTAAAATTTTATGTAAGCTTTCACTATCTTTTGAAAAGAAAAAGTGTTTGATGATCGATTCGTACTACTATAGAGGACCTCCCCAACTACATAATACAAAATAAAACATTGTAATTCTTCATTTTGTGCCTGTAGTACAGTTTATTCAGCTTGCTCCTGTTGATGGGCATTTAGCTGGTGTTTTGCTCTTATAAATAAGCTACATAAAAAAACCTGTGCATTCGCTGTTTTATATTTGTGGAAGTTTATCTTAAAGGTGGATTTCATGAAGTGGAATTCCTGAGTTAAAAGGAGAATCATAGGTAATTTTTCTTGATAGTGCCAAGTAATCTGCCAGTGGATTCACACAATTTTTCACGCTTATCAGAAATATGCAATAACTATTCTCCAAGTCTTTTCCAACTGAGTATGGGGATAAACTTTTGAATTTTTGCCAACCGGCTAGTAAGAAGTGGTATTTCAGTGTAATTTTGATTTACACTGTTCTTTGTGTAAGTGACATTGGGACTGTGTTTATGTTTTTAAGGATCATTTGTCTTTTCTTTAAGTTGATTCTCATATTTATTATCTTTTTAATTTTTATGAACTCATTATTTACTTCAGGATTATTCCTTTATTTATGAAAGAAGTTGGAAATATTTTCTCCTATTTCATCACATTCATTTTACTTATGGAGCTTCTCTTCCAACTCTTACCTAAGTATCCCCTGTCACACAAGCTTTTTATTCTTCAGGTATTTGAATTTATCAGCCCTCTTTCTGTTTCCGAGTTTTGAGTCAGCAATTATCAGAAAGGTCTTTCATATTCCCAGATTATAAAGGAATTAATGCATATTTTACTCCACTGAACCTATGGTTTCATTTATCTTACACATAGATTACTGACCCATTTCTAAATGGCTATTCAGTTATCTCAAAAAATTTTTTAAAGTCTGTATTTTCCCCCACATATTTTAGAATTCAATTTTACCATATACCACATTTTATTTTATATTTATCCTTCATCTATTTTTTCTACTTTTGGGAGGTTTAGATCTGTCTGTTCTGCATTACTTGTTTTTTCACACACAAAAAAAATTGTTCGGACGGCATTTAATTTATATATTAACTTGGGATGAATTGACATATTTATGATGTTAAATTATGCTACCAAAAAATATAAATGTCTTTCCACATATTCAAATCTCCTATTGTGATACTCAGGTTTAGTCTAACTCTTTGTAAATTTGATACTTTTCTTCTTTGTGTTTCTGGGCATTTTATCTTTTGTCCTGCCTAAATATTCTCTTCCATTATTTGTTCTAATGGGTTACCATTTGTTAAATGAAATTTTTTACTTTTCTATCTTATTCTGCTACCCCTCTGAATACTCTTACGGTTATGTATTGTATTGATTTTCTTAGGTACATTATCCTGTCATATGGCAATAGACATAATCTTACCTATTCTCTTCCAGTGCTTATTTGTCTCAACATCCGTTACCTGACAGCATTTACCAGCACTTAAAATAAACCTTCGAAAAAGCACATTTGTAATAGCATTCAAACCTTCGATCTTTTTTACTTTGGTGGAAAAGTGTCTACTGTTTCCACATTTTTTTTTAAATGCTGACTTTTGGAATAAGGCATATATATATTTTACCATATTAATAAAGCATCCATTGATTTCTCTTCCATTAACTGTTTTGGTCTGTTGATATTAAATTAACAGTTGGTATTGAATTCTGTTGAATGCCTTTTCAACATTAGCAGAGGTAATCACAACATTACATTTCTGAATTAATATGTGAACTATATTGATTTATTCAAATTGAACTATCCTCACATTTCTATAATAAACTTAGTCATGATTTATTATTTCTTAATATGCTAGAAGTATGTTAGCTAATATTTTATTTAGGATTTTTCTCACTCTAATTTTCACTTTTTGTACAATATAAACATTGTATGTAGTTATCAATGTTTTCTCTATTCAAAATATATTTGGACGTGACTTTTTTTCATGCTCTAAAAAAAGTAGTACTGGAATTATCCGTTTTGGGCTAAATGTGTAGAATTTTCCTTGATAATATTTTACTATGTTGCTTTTTTTGTGGAATATGAGGCTGAGATAACATGTAATCATACATTTTAGAAAAATGTATCTATTGATTCAATGATAATTTGTCAATTTATTGTCTGCTTGAGTTGATTTGGATTATTATATTTTGCTATGATATTATGTAATTATTTTGGTATCTAAAAGTATTTATAAAAATGTGCAAAATAGCCTGATGTTTTCATTTCTTTAATTTTCTGGATTTAAATGTTTATGTTTATCCTGTAATATCTCATTTTGTGTATTTTTACTTTTATCCTTTTAATTTTCTTGATCAAATTAGCTAAGAGTTATTCTGTTTTGTCTATTCTTTTTAAATAGTCTATATTTGATTCATTTATTTCTGTTATTTTTCTATTTTCTAATTATTTTATTTTAATCTTTATTGTATTCTTTCTTTTCATAATATTTTATTATCAAAAATTTGATGGCTTTATTTTCAATCTTTTATTTATGTCAGTTTAACATAAATAATAATATTCCAGTTAGTGTTTTAATTTTATTGCACAGAGCCTAATATGCAGCGCTCTGCTTATCTTTTTTAAAAAATACTGTATGCAATGTTCTAGTCAACAGCTTTTTATCAGTTTTCAATTTCCATGTAAAGAAAATTGTGTTTTAAAATTGTATTATTTATTTTTAACTTTAATATTTTTTGTAATGAATAGATATCATTTTTAATATTTTTATCTATTGAATGTACTGAGATTTTCCTTTGTAAGCTAATATTCACTCATTAAAAATTTCTCTGTGTACTCTCACTGGTGTAAGAACAATATTTTAAATTTTTTTACTTATTTCTTAGATTTTTCAATATTTTTACTTCTATTTTACTTAATTTTTCCATGAAAGCTGTGCCACAGTTCAATTTTTGATGTGTGTTTAAATCTATTTCTTTCATGCTTCATGAAGGTTACTATGTCTTGATGCATAGATGTTTATAATTATTTTATCTTCATTTTAAACTGTGACATTTAGCATTAAAAATTTTTCTTTGTGTTAATCAAAGCCATTAACATTTTTTTCTGAATTCTATATCGGCAAATATCAAACACAAGCCATGCCTTCTTTCTTTGTATTTTTTTTCATTTTTCTAGTATAGCTTTGCTTACTCCTTTATTTTTATTCATCTTGAAATTGTGTTTGGCTTATAGTTGGGCTTTGCTCTGGAAACCAATCCTAAACATGTTTATCATGCTAGATAAGTTGAATCCTACCCAATAATGTTAAATATTTAGGAAACACAGTTATAAGAATGTTTAAAAATAGAGTAACAGCTAATAAAATTAACAAAAATAATAGCTTATTTGTCATAGAGAGTCTCCAAGAAATCAATCCAAAATCTCTTGTAGAAAAAAAAAATTAAAGAGCTTCTGAACTTAAACAGACTAGGATTCTAAGCTACCGCTTACTATCCAAATACCTAGTAATGTAATTCTATCTTAAAATCCTTATCTCTAAATGAAGATAACAATAGCATACACATTTTAGTGTTGTGTAAAGGTTTAAATGACATAATAGTGTAATAGTGTTTGGCACATAGTATTTACTATTATTTCTAGCAAAGTATAATAATAAATGTAGAGAAGAGAAAAACAGATACACAAATTAATCAGTTGTAAGAAATGAAAGTGAATAAATATGAGTGTGACTGGATTTAAAAGTATTGTGTAATTATATGCTGTTTACAACATATCCAAATAATGCAATAAAGAATAGAGATTACCTACAAATTTATTAATTACTTCTAAAAAATGTCTTAGCCTATAAGAAGATAATCACAAGGAACTCCACTAATATAAGTGAGATTAACAGTCTTCTTGTTCTTTAGTAGACTAGATAGATATGAATATGGAAATAGAGGGATGGATACTAAAATTAACAAATGGCAAAATAACAAAACTCTTCATTTAAAAATAATACTGTTTTACAATGTGTACTTGTGTAAAAAGTGGGGCATATAATCAGACGTAAAAGAAAAGCTTTAAGAAATTTCTAATCCAAAACTTTAGAAGTATTTTTTGATATAATGCCTTAAACTTTAATAACAGAATTTCAAATAAACCAAAACATCTCAACTACTTTTTAATTTTTATAAAAATATTCTCCTAGTCGTCCTTAAATCCACAGTTAAATCATGAAAATATTTTTCTCAATATAGTAAACATTGAGAAGTGTTTAGCCAAACCTGAAATATGGGACACATTCAAAACATTTATGAATAAATATGGAAGTCAAATATAAAAACACATAACTACAAACCAGAAATGAGGAACAAGGTAGGAGGTACTGAGAAAGAACAGGAAAAACTTAAAAAAAAAAAAAATAGAGTAAGCACAATGAATTAGTCTGTTTTCATGCTGTTAATAAAGACATACCCAAGACTGGGCAATTTATAAAGAAAAAGAGGTTTAATTGACTCACGGTTCTACATGGCTGGGGGGGTGCCTCGCAATTGCAAAGGAGGAGTGAAGTCACTTCTTACACAGAAGCAGGCAAAGGAGCTTGTGTGGGGGAACTCTCATTTATAAAACCATCAGATCTCGTGAGACTTAATCACTATTATGAGAAAGGTATGGGAGAAACAGCCCCCATGCTTCAGTTATTTCCACCTGGCCCCACACTTAACACGTGGGGATTATTACAATTCAAGGTGAGACCTGGGTGGGGAAACAGAGCCAAATCACCTCACACAACAATACATTTTATCACCAATTCTTCTATTTTTAGAGGAAACCAAAACAAAATAAAATATGAACCAATGTAATTAACTTTTTCAGAAGCAAATGAAGTCAAGAATAAAAAATGGAAAACAATCTAAAAAAGAACTTGAAAGGAAAAATAACCACATGTTGAGTAGATTTATAATGTTATAAGAATACATTAGCTATAAGCCTTTTCTAATAAACTTGGCCCTTTCAAAGGAATGGAAAATATAGATTATCATAATTGAAGCTATTGTTCCAATTTTAATCATTAATGTTTTATTTTGTTTCAGTTTTAATCTTTAATGTGTAAATCTTTGTTAGATTTAAAGATATGATTAATCATGAAAAAGCTTTGAAAGCTAACAAAGTCTTATCTAAAAGGGTGCAGTAAGCAGTATTATGCCCTACTAAAGATGTCCACATCAGAATCCTCAGAACCTGTGAATATGTCATGCTACATAACAAGGTGAAATTTAGGTTACAGATGGAATTAAGGTTGCCAATCTGCTGACTTGAGATAATCTTATATTAGTCTATGGACCTGCTATAATTATAAAGATGCTTATAAGTGACAGAGGAAGGCAGGAGCATCAAAAATCAGAAAAGGAGATATGTCGATGATGGAAGCAGAGGTCTGATGTGTTCCTTGATTGGAGCATGAAAAGGGATTGTCAAAAGCTAAAGAATGTGGGCAGTCTTTATAAGCTGCACAAATCAAGAAAAGTGATTCTCCCTTAGAGACTCCAGATGGAATGAAGCTCTGCCAACACCTTGATTTTAGCCTAGTGAGACCTATTTCAGACTTCTAACCTCTGGGATAATAAAAAAAATACATGCCTGTTGCTTGCAACCACTAACTTTATAATAATTTGTTACAACAGCAATATGAAACTAGTACAAATGACAAGATAATATATTTGTGTTGTTTGCAGCCACTGCTTGTGATAACTTGTAGCAGGAGCAATATGAAAGTAGAACAAATGATTTCAAGTCCAGAAGTCAGACAGATAAATAGATGATGATAGAAAAGTAGATAAATACATTTAAAAACTCCAATATCATACATGAAGCAGCGTATCTGCAAACATATGTATACCTATGAATTTAGAACATGCTAAATGTAGCATATAAGACAAATGGGAAAGGAGGAAGGACATTGCACTATTCCGCACTGTGCTACTTTATAAGTGAGTATAGAGTGAAACTTTTTACAATGTAGTGAAATGTTTTCTACCTACACAATACCTGAAATTAAATCCTAGAAGGATTAAAAATGTGAAAGTTTTTTAAAAATAGAACCATAAAAATACTAAGAAAAATATTTGTAAATACATGTAAAGTTGAAGAGAGGCTTTTCACTTTGTACAATGTGCTACAAACCATTGGAATTTTTCTATACATCAAAAGACAAGTGAGAAGCAAAAAAAAAATTGCTTTATGTGTAACGTTATTAAATATAAAGCTCTGACAAGTCCATTTATTTGCTCAAAATCTAAAAATAAAGTATTTTTAAAAGGATAACTTTCAACAAATTAAATTTAGCAGAGTTTAATTGAGCAAAGCACAATTCATGAATCAGAGTCCTTAGAACCAGGGGAGGTTCAGAGAACTCCAGTATCCAATAATGGGTAGGGAGTATTTATAGACAGAAAATAAAAGTGAAGTACAGCTTAATTGGTATAGCTTGGGGTTTGATTTATTAGACATACTCTGATTGGTTGGCAGCCTGTGATTGGCTCGGACTTGGCTATTTGTTATGTTACTAAATTAGGTTTTCAGCTAGTTTATGTACTAAGGTAGGTTGCAGTTCATTATGTAGGAACTGAAAGTATGAAGACTGCCTAAGTACAATGGCCTCCTGCTTATTTAATTTTTTTTTTTTTTTTTTTTGGGACGGAGTTTCGCTCTTGTTACCCAGGCTGGAGTGCAATGGCGCGATCTCGGCTCACCGCAACCTCCGCCTCCTGGGTTCAGGCAATTCTCCTGCCTCAGCCTCCTGAGTAGCTGGGATTACAGGCACGCACCACCATGCCCAGCTAATTTTTTTTTGTATTTTTAGTAGAGACGGGGTTTCACCGTGTTGACCAGGATGGTCTCGATCTCTTGACCTCGTGATCCACCCACCTCGGCCTCCCAAAGTGCTGGGATTACAGGCTTGAGCCACCGCGCCCGGCTATTTAATTTTATAATAGCATTTCACAATGAAGTATATACATGTTTAATAAATGCATAAATTTTTTAACCTTCTTAGTAAGAGAGTTGCCAATTTAAGTCACAATAAAGCATACATTTTTGCCTTATAAACTAGCAATGATTGTAAAATAGGAAATTGGGCATTTTTGACCAGAAAACGAGAATCTCATAAAACTGCTGGTGGAGGTATACATTTATATTAGCAATCTTGACCAAAAAAAAGGCAATATTTAAATATTTAAAGGTAAGCCTGTGCATTGACTTAAAAATTCGCATTTACAAATTCATTTTATGAAGATGGTTATTGATATGATCAATTCATCTATGATCGATGGTAAAGCTCTAAGTGAAGATTTTCAAAATAGCAAAAAATGAAAAAGAAGGAAAATAAGAGGGGGTAGGTAAAATAAGTTATGATACAATGCTTGTTGGTATAGTATATACCAACATATATAAAATATGTTGTATATAAAAATATGTTATAGAGCAGTGTTTAATAAAATTTGAATATGTGAGGGCAGGGAATTCATTTTTATTTAAAAAATATAAAAAACTATACACCAAAGTGGCCATGCTCCAAAGTGTTAGCAATGGCTACCTCTGAATTATAGGTCACTCTTATTTTCTTATTATTATTTACTCTTCATATCTACTTTTAAAAAGATGTATGACTAAATTTATGTGAAACTAAAACATTATGAAGAAATAAACACCTAGTACAGTAATAGCTAAAAACACTCTATTGAGATGGAAATAAATGGCTGATTTTAGAGTAAATTACATAGAAATAACATTCTGTTTCTTCTGCATTGCTACTCATGTGGGGAAAAAACAATACTATCTAATGATTAAATTTGTAACACGGAGTGCTTTGCCTTGGCGATTAATTGTTAAGAGACAAAATCCACACTTTACACTTTCAAGTAAATTGTTTTTGAACCTGCCATATACAGATATTTCTTCTTAGAAATATGGTGCAGCCATGTAACATTCCTATAACCTGTTTTACTACCATACAGTCTCTTTCAACAGTCTGAACTATTCTGTTCTAAAAGTTCTTAGATCCTGGAGCTTTATTTTGGATTCATGCTACCCAAGAGAACTTGTCATTTCAACTCATATGAGTTACGAAGCATTTGCCTCAAGTGTGTGTTTTACTTTGTATATATATATTCATAATTCTCATATTAGAAAGTGATTTTCCCAGTAACAAAAGTAGCAGAACTGGTGCCAATAACCTTTGAGCTGATCAGTGATAGTCTGGTGTATTTCCAGTCTAATTAATAAAAGACACACATCCAAAAGGATTAACTTTCAGATTAGTTTAAGATCAGTGTGTTATTAAATCACTGGATAGTAGTTATCTTTCTGAATGTGCATGCTTTAAAAATAAATATTCTGTCAGCAAGCACTGCTAAATTTGTCCTCAACATCCATATTAAGCAATTTATATTCTTCCCTCTTGCTCCATTGGCAGTGATATTTAGGCTCTATGCGCCGAACTTCTCACGTGCAAATTTGTCATGTGAATTTTGTTGTTTCTTCATCGTTGCTTCACCAATTCTTCTGAGTCTTTTTTATGTCCATGCCCTCTTTCTCTTGGGCCTTTATATTTTTGTTGCCCACTTCTCCAGTTGCCAAAATCTCATTCTACATCATTTTCTTTGGATCTCAGCTAATTGGAGTCTTTGAAAAATGCAGCCCAGCTGCCAATGATTAATCAGGTAAACTGCCAAAGCCTGGTACAACCTGATTTTGCTTCAAAGCCTCTGCCCTCACTGCTTTCTTTCAGCTCTAAATTGTGATTTTAAAAACATGTCGTAGCCTGCATTTATCTTCAAATTATTTTAGTCTGAGGTACATATTTTAAATAAATTTAATTCAGTTGTAATTACACAAAGGAAGCTCTCAGAATATGTTAACAAATTTATTCATCATTCTATAGGTATGAAATTTGTTAATCATCCTATGGGTAAAAAAAATTGGTCCATCCAGGAAGGGGTAACAAATTATTCAAGTAAGACATTAACAAGGATTAATGCCTCAACCAAGTAACAAGGGATACCAAGAGTGATGCTTCTCTTAGGAAATTCAGTAATGAAAAGGATCAATGGAAAGCAAATTGTAGAAGGGTTTACTTGTTCATTTTAATGAAGAAGAGACTATTGGAGACCCTTAACTCATATTAAATAAGCAGTTTCATGGAATGTCTATATCTAATATTGGTCTGACGTGGCCTAGCTCTAACTTTTTTTGTTTTAAGTTTCCTTCCACTTTACTTTCTAGTCAGGAATCTGAGTTTTCAAGTATCTCACAATAAAAACGCACTTGGTGAATCGTCTATTTGTCTTGTATTAGCATTATTTTGCAGTTTCTACAACACAAATGATTGTCAAAACATACTTCTTCAAAATACAAACATACTAAGAAGACTTCACTTTTTTTAATCCATAGGATTTCATAGTATAAATTTATTTTAGATTTGATTAACTATTCATTTACTCAAGTTTATACCTACAAAAAGTAAAATAATCAATATCTCATCACTAATTTAGTCTATTTAAAATGTTCTCTACTATTATAAGAAAAAATGTATTTTTTATAAAGCTAGTAAATGATTAGCAAATGTAGATGAGTGATGATCACTTTATTGATTTTTTATTAACAAATCGGCATACTTTTAGATTCAACATAAGATACTAGTGATTGAAGCAGCAATTTTTTAATTGACTTTGTAAATATTAGTAACTAGTGATTTATTTAAGCAGATATTTCTATGCTTACATGTTGTACATGTTTCTAGGCTATGGTGGTCCTTTAAATTTACCACATTTTTCTTTTCATTTATTTATTTATTATACTTTAAGATATGGGATACATGTGCAGAACATGCAGGTTTGTTACATAGGTATACATGTGACATGGTATCTACATTAGGTATTTCTCCTAATGGTATCCCTCCCTTTCCCCCCATACCCTGATAGGCCCCGGTGTGTGATGTTTCCGTCCCTGTGCCCATATTTCTTATTGTTCAACCCACTTATGAGTGAGAACATGAAATGTTTGGTGTTCTGTTCCTGTGTTAGTTTGCTAAGAATGATGGTTTCCAGATTCATTCATGTCCCTGCAAAGGACATGAATGCATCCTTTTTTATGGCTGCATAGTATTCCATGGTGTACATGTGCCACATTTTCCTTATCCAGCCTATCATTGATGGGCATTTGAGTTGGTTTCAAGTCTTTTCTATTGTGAATAGTGCTGCAATAAACCTATGTTGCATGTGTCTTTATAATAGAATGATTTATAAACCTTTGAGTATATACTCAGTAATGGGATTGCTGGGTTAAATAGTATTTCTGGTTCTAGATCCTTGAGGAATCACCCCACTGTCTTCCAAAATGGTTGAACTAATTTATACTCCCATCAACAGTGTAAAAATTTCTCTACATTTTCTGCAGCATCTATTGTTTCCTGACTTTTTAATGATCACCATTCTAACTGGTGTGGGATGGTATCTCATTGTGGTTTTGATTTTCATTTCTCTAATGACCAGTGATGATGAGTTTTCTTCATATGTTTGTTGGTCGCATAAATGTCTTCTTTTGAAAAGTGTCTGTTCATGTCCTTTGCCCACTTTTGAATGGGTTTGTTTGTATTTTTCTTGTAAATTTCTTTAAGTTCTTGATAGATTCTGGATATTAGCCCTTTGTCAGGTGGCTGGATAGCAAAAACTTTCTCCCATTCTGTAAGTTGCCTGTTCACTCTGCCAATAGTTTCTTTGCTGTGCCGAAGCTCTTTAGTTTAATTAGATCCCATTGTCAATTTTGGCTTTTGTTTTTCATGCTTTTGGTGTTTTAGTCATGAAGCCTTTGTCCATGCCTATGTCCTGAATGGTATTGCCTAGATTTTCTTCTTTTATGGTTTTAGGTCTTACATTAAATTAACCAGATTTTTTTACAACATAACATGAAGTTTGAAAATTTTCAAACAATTTTGTGAACAGAACCAGTGTTCATTAAAAGTTGAGTCAATTGAATTTTAAAATATTAATTATAATATAATTACATGTTATTTGAGTTTCAAAGTGCTGTGAAACTACCTACCAGATGTAAAATAGAGAGAATTTAGAAAATGCCTGAAAACTTGTATTAAGTGAATTTTAAATCTATAATTTTTATATTCAAAATCACTTAGACATGTTAAGCCTTATATTAATTGATGGTACAATAGATTTGTCAAAATTGAAAATAATTCCTACTTCATTTTTAATAACATCTTATTGAATATTATTACTACTTAGAATATATCTCCAATCATGACAATGGTAGCAAAAACTCACATAAAAGTGTATTTGATTGCATACTGTCATTAACACTGAATATGATACAAATAATGAACCCATTTAGAGTAATGCTTATAAATATGCATATAATTATAGATATGTAGATGATTGGATGGATAGGATAGAGATAGACCAAGATTTGATAAGTTCTAATTATTTGACAATCACTATGCTAAACGTTTTATACATTATCTTTACTTATTCATATGTTTAGTAAAGGTTCAATTTATAAAATTTACTAATATTATTGGCAAAACCGTAGACATATTAACACTTAATACTCCTAACATATAATGGTATGTTCTTAATCTGAGTGTAGTAAAACTCTACAATTGGTACATCATGGTTTTAGTTTTATGTTTGATTTTGTTATGATTTGATTAGCATCTATATTTCCTGCTAGACCATAAACTCCATGAGGGTAGCAGAGACTATGTCTGATTTTGTTTAGCATTGTAGCCCTTGTGCCTTGAATAGTTATTTAGCAGATGGGAGGAAAGCAATAAATACTGATTTTAAAAATGAGTAAATCAACACATGAATAATGAGTAGCTATGGTGCGCTCTCATTATGAAGACATTAATTAATTTTATTTAAAATACATATAGTTTTTCACGCATATATTCTTTAAATATTTATTATCCTAATTTTTAATTAATTACATAATAAAGATAAACATTAAAACAAATAGAGAAAATAAAAACCAAATTAAGAATATATTATTTAAAAGAAAATTTGGTTATGCAAGGATTGCTAAAATTTATTGAATGGCTTTTATAATCTAGGCATTACACGGACTGCTTTTCATAGGTTGCTCATTTTATCTTCACAAAAATTACTACTAATCTCTTACTCCTTGCATAATAGATATTGTTATTATTCCTATTTTACCAATGACTACAGAGTCTTAGACAAGTTGTCACTTTCTATAAAAACATTCCCTTGCTACAAAAAATCCCCTAAGCAATAAAAACATAATCCAACCCATGAAGTCTAACTCAGGTCCTAGATTAGGCACTATAATATAAATTTTTTTGTTTTTCCATGTAAAACTATAAAGCATGTAACCACATACGTGTACTATTTGTTTGATTAAATATCTAGAAATATCTACATTAAATATCTAGAAACTTTCACAGTTTCTCCTGAAGAATATAAAGAAGAAAATGCCTCAATGTTTAGCAACCAGTATATTTCTGTTTTTTAAAATTTTCTTAATCTATGATGTGATTGAAGACTTTTTGTGAGTTTAATGTAAATTTCCAGATAATTGCTAGATTAATTGTTAAGCTGATCCTATTAGTCTGCATATCATTTTCTATATGCATGTTAAAATGCTGCCTTAGTGGGATCAGGGGAAGACGGCCGACTAGGAACAGCTCAGGATTGCAGCTCCCAGTGAAAGTGCAGAGGATGAGTGGATGCCGCATTTCCAGATGGATTTTTATTGCCCACAGACCAGGAGATTCCCAGGTGGAGGAGCCCCATGGGTCTCCAGTGTGGCTGTTTCGGCTGGCGCAGCTGTTTCGGCCTGCGCTGCTTTGCCCGCGCCCTGGCGCAGCAGAGCTCCATACAAAAGGCACTGGTTCGGGTGCCCTCTTAGCTGGCGATTGGAGTCCTGAGATGGCAGAGTCGCCCATTCATCTGAAATAGTGAGCCACGCCAGGAGATTACTAGGCAAAAAAACCGCCAGGAATCTCAGCACCACTGTTTCAGCCCACTCAGTGAGTCACGGCAAGGGAGATCCCAGTGCCTTTTCAACAGGCGACTGAAACACTGGGAGAGAGTTGACCATTAAACAACAACAACAAAAAAAGACTCTGAGTTAGGGAGCCAGGTGATCAGACTTGACTGGTCCAAACCCCGCCGCCACAAAAAAAAAAAAAAAAAAAAAAAACAGTAACTGAAAACGCTCTGGGTTGAGAGTTTCACAGCAAGCACAGCTGAACCTGGGATGGTCCGGCTCTGTAGGGGAGGGGCTTCCGCCATTACTGAGACACTCCACCACTACACAAGCAGTCTGATCATCGCTAAGACAGACTGCTGTTGCTGAGGCAACCTACCACTACAGAGAGAGTCCGCCATAACAAAGGCAGGCCACCATTGCCAAGGCAGTTCTAACTACACCCATATAAACAGGACTGCAGGGAAGATCACACAGCAGCTGGGCGGAGCCCACAGCAGCTCAGCAAAGCCTCTACAGGCCGACAGTGACTAGGCTGTCTCCTTGCTGGGCAGGGCAACCCTGAAAGAAAAAAAAAAGGCAGCAGCACAACGGAAACTCATAAATAAAGCCCTAACTCCCTGGGACAGAGCACCTGGGGGAAAAAAAAAAAAAAAAAAAAGGGAGTTTATGGGTTCTACTGCAGCAGACCTAAACGTACCTGCCCAGCAACTCTGAATGAACAATGTAGCTCACAACTCAGGACTTGAGCTCCAATAAAGGACAGACTGTCTCCTCAAGCAGCTCCCTGACCCCCGTATATCCAAAGAGTCACCTTATAAAGGAGAGAACAGACTGGCATTTGGCGGGCATCCTTCTGGGACAAAGATAGCAGAAGAGGAAACTGCTAGCAACCCTTACTGTTCTGCAGCTGCTGCAGGTGATCCCTGGCAAGCAGGGCCTGGAGTGGACCTCAGAAATCCTACAGCAAAGGGGCCAGACTGTTAGAAGGAAAGCTAAGAAAAAGAAGTAACTTCAGCATCCACAAACTGGAAGTTCACTCAGAGATCCAATCTGAAAGTCAGTAACTACAAAGGCAACAGGTAGATAAACCCACAAAGATGGGAAGAAACCAGCGCAAAAAAGATGAAAACGCCCGAAACCAGAACACCTCTCCTCCTAAAAGGGATCACAACTCCTCACCAGCAAGGGAACAAGGCTGGATGGAGAAGGAGTGTGAAGAAATCACAGAATCAGACTTCAGAAGGTGGGTAATAAGAAACTACAGTGAGCTAAAAGAACATGTCCTAACCCAATACAAAGAAACTAAGAACATTGAAAAAAGATTTGATGAAATGCTAACGAGAATGGACAACATAGAGAGGAATATAAGTGAATTGATGGAGCTGAAAAACACAACACGAGAAATTCGCGAAGCATGTACAAGTTTCAACAGCCGAATAGACCAAGCAGAAGGAAGGATATCAGAGGTTGAAGATCAACTCAATGAAATAAAATGAGAAGGCAAGAATAGAGAAAAAAAGGTAAAAAGGAAGCAATAAAGTCTCTAAGAAATGTGGGACTATGTGAAAAGACCTAATCTACGTTTGACAGGTGTACCTGAATGTGACGAGGAGAATGAATCCAAGCTGGAAAATACTTTTCAGAATATTATCCAGGAAAACTTCCCCAACCTAGCAAGGCAGGCCAATATTCAAGTCCAGAAAATACAGAGAACACCACAAAGATATTCCACAAGAAGAGCAACCCCATGGCACATAATCATCAGATTTACCAGGGTTGAAATGAAGGAGAAAATGCTAAGGGCAGCCAAAGAGAAAGGTCAGGTTACCCACAAAAGGAAGCCCATCAGACCCACAGCAGATCTCTTAGCAGAAACCCTACAAGCCAGAAGAGAGTGGGGGCCAATATTCAACATCCTTAAAGAAAAGAACTTTCAACCCAGAATCTCCTATCCAGCCAAACTAAGCTTCATAAGTGAAGGAAAAATAAAATCCTTTGCAAATAAGCAAGTACTCAGAGATTTCAACACCACCAGACCTGCTTTACAAGAGCTCCTGAAAGAGGCTCTACACATATAAAGGAACAACCAGTACCAGCCACTCCAAAAACATACCAAATGGTAAAGAGCATCAACACAATCAAGAATCTGCATCAACCAACGAAAAAAACAGCCAGCTAGCATCAAAAATGGCAGTATCAAATTCACACATAGCAATATTATCCCTAAAGGTAAATGGGCTAAATGCCCCAATCAAAAGACACAGACTGGCAAATTGGATAAAAAGCCAAAACCCATCAGTGCGCTGTATCCAGGAAACCCATCTCACATGCAAGGATACACAAAGGCTCAAAATAAAGGGATGGAGGATGATTTACCAAGCAAATGGAGAGCAAAAAAAAAGCAGGAGTTGCAATTCTCATATCTGATAAAATAGACTTTAAAGCGGGCCAGGCGCGGTGGCTCAAGCCTGTAATCCTAGCACTTTGGGAGGCCGAGGCGGGTGGATCATGAGGTCAAGAGATCGAGACCATCCTGGTCAACATGGTGAAACCCCGCCTCTACTAAAAATACAAAACATTAGCTGGGCAAGGTGGCGCGTGCCTGTAATCCCAGCTACTCAGGAGGCTGAGGCAGGAGAATTGCCTGAACCCAGAAGGCGGAGGTTGCGGTGACCCAAGATCGCGCCATTGCACTCCAGCCTGGGTAACAAGAGTGAAACTCCGCCCCCCCCCAAAAAACAAAACAAAACAAAACAAAAAAATAGACTTTAAAGCAACAAAGATCAAAAGAGACAAAGAAGGACATCACATAATGGTAAAAGGATCAATGCAACAAGAAGCGCTAACGATCCTAAATATATATGCACCCAATACAGGAGCACCCAGACACATAAGGCAAGTTCTTAATGACTTACAAAGAGACTTAGACTCCCACACAATAATAGTGGGAGACTTTAACACCCGATTGTCAGTATTAGACAGATCAACTAGACAGAAAATTAACAAGGATATCCAGGATCTGAACTCAGACCTGGACCAAGCAAACCTAATAGACATTTACGGAACTCTCCACCCCAAATCCACAGAATATACATTCTTCTCGGCACCACATCTCACCTACTCTAAAATTGACCACATAATTGGAAATAAATCACTCCTCAGCAAATGCAAAAGAACGGAAATCATAACAAACAGTGTCTCAGACCACAGCGCCATCGAATTAGAACTCAGAATGCAGAAACTAACTCAGAACCACACAGCTTCATGGAAACTGAACAACTGGCTCTTGAACGTTGACTGGATAAACAATGAAATGAAGGCAGAAATAAAGATGTTCTTCTAAACCAACAAGAATGAAGACACAACATACCAGAATCTCTGGGACACATTTAAAACAGTCTCTAGAGGAAAATATATAGCAATAAGTGCCCACATGAGAAGAAAGGAGAGATCTAAAATTGAGACCCTAGCATCAAAATTGAAAGAGCTAGAGGAGCAAGATAAAAAAAACTCAAAACCAAGCAGAAGACAAGAAATAACTAAGATCAGAGCAGAACTGAAGGAGATAGAGACACAAAAAACCCTTCAAAAAATCAATAAATCCAGGAGCTGGTTTTTTGAAAAGATCAACAAAATAGACAGACCACTAGCCAGATTAATAAAAAAGAAAAGAGAGAATAACCAAATTGATGCAATAAAAAACGATAAAAAGGATATCACCACAGATTCCACAGAAATTCAAACCATCATCAGAGATTATTACAAACAACTCCATGCACACAAACTAATAAACCTGGAAGAAATGGATAAATTCCTGGACACTTGCCTCCTGCCAAGCCTAAACCAGGAACAAGTTGAAACCCTGAAAGAACCAATAACAAGGGCTGAAGTTGAGGCAGCAATTAAGAGACTACCACCCAAAAAAAGCCCAGGTCCAGATGGGTTCACAGCCGAATTCTACCAGACATACAAAGAGGAGCTGCTACCATTGCTTCTGAAACTATTCCAAATAATCCAAAAAGAGGGAATCCTTCCCAAAACATTTTATGAGACAAACATCATCCTGTTACCAAAACCCAGCAGAGACTCAACAAGAAAAGAAAACTTCAGACCAATATCCATGATAAACATAGATGCAAAAATCTTCAATAAAATACTGGCAAGCCAATTGCAACAGCACATTAAAAAGCTTATCCACCATGAACAAGTAGGCTTCATCCCAGGGATGCAAGGCTGGTTCAACATACACAAGTCTATAAACGTAATTCTCCACATAAACAGAACCAAAGACAAAAAAAGCATGATTATCTCAATTGATGCAGAGAAGGCCTTTGACAAAATTCAACAGCCCTTTATGCTAAAAACCCTCAATAAATTAGGTATTGATGGAACGTATCTCAAAATAATAAAAGATATTTACGACAAACCAACAGCCCATTCAAAAACTGGAAGCATTCCCTTTGAAATCTGGCACTAGACAAGGATGCCCTCTCTCACCACTCCTATTTAATATAGTACTGGAAGTTCTAGCCAGAACAATCAGGCAAGAAAAAGAAATAAAGGGTATTCAAACAGAAAAGGAGGAAGTCAAATTGTCTCTATTTGCAGATGACATGATTGTATATCTAGAAGACCCCATCATCTCAGCCCAGAATCTCCTGAAACTGATAAGCAACTTCAGCATAGTCTCACGATACAAAATCAATGTGCAAAAATCACACGCATTCCTGTACACCAATAACAGACTTAAAGAGAGCCAAATCAAGAACGAACTGCCATTCACAATTGCTACAAAGAGAATAAAAAACCTAGGAATACAACTAACAAGGAAAGTAAAGGACTTCTTCAAGGAGAACTACAAGCCACTGCTCAATGAAATAAGAGAGGACAAAAACAGATGGAGAAACATTCCATGTTCATGGTTAGGAAGAATCTATATAGTGAAAACGGCCATATTGCCCAAAGTAATTTACAGATTCTATGCTATCCCTGTCAAGCTACGAATGACCTTCTTCACAGAACTGGAAAAAACCACCTTAAAGTTCATATGGAACCAAAAGAGAGCCCGCATAGCCAAGTCAATTCTAAGCAAAAAGAACAAAGCAGGAGGCATCACACTACCGGACTTCAAACTAGACTACAAGTCTACAGTAATCAAAACAGCTTGGTACTGGTACCAAAACAGAGATATAGACCAATGGAACAGAACAGAAGCCTTGGAGGCAACACAACATGCCTACAACCATCCGATCTTTGACAAACCTGAAAAAAAGAAGCAATGGGAAAAGGATTCCCTGTTTAATAAATGGTGTTGGGAAAACTGGCTAGCCATGTGTAGAAAGCAGAAACTGGGCCCCTTCCTGACGCCTTACACTAAAATTAACTCCAGATGGATTAAAGACTTAAACATAAGACCTAACACCATAAAAACCCTAGAAGAAAATCTAGGCAAAATCATTCAGGACATAGGCATAGGCAAGGACTTCATGACCAAAACACCAAAAGCATTGGCAACAAAAGCCAAAATAGACAAATGGGACCTAATCAAACTCCACAGCTTCTGCACAGCAAAAGAAACAGTCATTAGAGTGAATCGGCAACCAACAGAATGGGAAAAAATTTTTGCAGTCTACCCATCTGACAAAGGGCTGATATCCAGAATTTACAAAGAACTAAAACAGATCTACAAGAAAAAAACAAAAACAAAAAAACATGAGGCCAACAAAAAAAAAAAAAAACAAAGCCCATTCAAAAGTGGGCAAAGGATATGAACAGACACTATACCAAAGAAGACATACATGAAGCCAACAAACATGAAAAAATGCTCATCATCACTGGTCATTAGAGAAATGCAAATCAAAACTACATTGAGATACCATCTCGCGCCAGTTAGAATGGCGATCATTAAAAAATCTGGAGACAACAGATGCTGGAGAGGATGTGGAGAAATAGGAACACTTTTACACTGTTGGTGGGAGTGTAAATTAGTTCAATCATTGTGGAAGACAGTGTGGCAATTCCTTAAGGACCTAGAAATAGAAATTTCATTTGACCCAGCAATCCCATTACTGAGTATATATCCAAAGGATTATAAATCGTTCTACTATAAGGACACATACACATGAATGTTCATTGCAGCACTGTTTACAATAGCAAAGACCTGGAACCAACCCAAATGCCCATCAATGATAGGCTGGACAGCGAAAATGTGGTACATATACACCATGGAATATTATGCAGCCATCAAAAATGATGAGTTCGTGTCCTTTGTAGTGACATGGATGAACCTGGATACCATCATTCTCAGCAAACTGACACAAGAGCAGAAAATCAAATACCGCATGTTCTCATTCATAGGCAGGTGTTGAACAATGAGAACACATGAACACAGGGAGGGGAGCACTACACACTGGGGTCTGTTGGGGGGGGGTGGGGGGAGGGAGGGGGGGTGGGGAGGTGGGGAGAGATAGCATGGGGAGAAATGCCAGATATAGGTGAAGGGGAGGAAGGCAGCAAATCACACTGCCATGTGTTTACCTATGCAACAATCTTGCATGTTCTTCACATGTACCCCAAAACCTAAAATGCAACAAAAATAAAAATAAAAAAATAATAAAAATAATAAAAATAAAAACAAAACAAAACAAAAAAACGCTGCTTTAGTAATATACTTCAAAACCAAAGGTTTAACAATTCTAGGTTGATATAGGGTTATCATTTAAAATATTTTTGTTGAAAGATAGTGCATCCTTCTTTGAGGTCCACATTCTCCAATATGCAATAACAGAGAATGTTAGTAAAATGCCAAAATATTCTGCAAAATATACAAAACAATGGATCTGTGTTCTTGTAAAGGAGCAAAGGTTGGAGATCAATTTTATTATTAGCCTTACTTGACAATATAGCCTCACTCTCCTTTGACTCTATTACAGGCACTATATTAGGTCAAAATATCCTGACTAAAGGTATAATTTAACAATGAACTTAGTAATTGTCTGGATATTTTTATTGTTATGTCTTATTTATAGATTTGGATAACCTAGGTTAAAACAACCTAGTTGGGTGTGATTTAGTTTCTCTAGCTCCAAGATTCTGTACGTAGGCTTGAATCTTTTAATCAGAGTAACCAGCATTTGACACCTGGGTGCTCATCCAAGGTTAAGGTCTTTGGAATCCTGCCTGATCCTTTCACATTTATATTTTCATGTTATTTACTTGGCTAAAGTTACTATATTTTCTATAGATCCAAGGTATAGAAATGAAGGTGTGTAAGGAATACAAAATGTATCCATTGTTTAACATTTTTTAGAATATGAGTGTGCATTGTACTGACTATCCAGTATATGATACCGTAGTGTTAGTAGAGGCTTATCTTTATAGTAGAAAATGTTTTACTACACACGTGTCCTTTCATGACCTTTTTGCAATATCTATCCTTTTTTTGTGAATATCCAAGCCCTAAGCCATAACTATATTAATTAACCACTGTATCAAATAACCATAATTTTGCTTTCTTTTTCTAATATTCAAATTCTTTCTCTGAACATACCATGTTACTATGTCTTATTACAGATATGTCCCCTTGATCTCTCCTGCCCCTTATGCAGCCAGTAGTGTTGCTGCCGTTTACCTTCCTACTTGCTGTATTTCATGTCATCCTCTTTATTACTACTACTATAGCCTTAGTTCATTTTAATCACGTCTCTCTTCTTCAAAAGTCCTCTGTGTGGTCCCTGTACATCCAATCTATGTTCTACACTGTTTCCAAAGTGATCTTTCTAAATACAAAATTGATCAGGCTTATAATTATCAATGCATTCCCAAATTTTAGGATGAAGTTCAAACTCCATAAGTTTTACTTGTTAGATTATTGGCTACTACCTATATAAGCATGGATTCCCACTATTGGCTACCACCTATAGAAGCATCAATTCCCACCCTTCCTCAGATTATAGACTCTCTTCCAGCTATATCAACTTATACTTCACTTCCAAGCCTTCCAAACCTGTTTATATATCCCCTCTAACAGAATGCTTTTGTCTATTATACCTACATATGCTGCTGACTGACACTAAACTTTTCTGGATCATCCTTTCTACTGGAAAACCTACCTAAAACACTCTGTTGATATACTCCTCACCCTCACTTGAGCATACTCTAGGCACACATTAATTGTGATTATGACATGACACTCTATTATTTATTATAATACTTGGTGATTTGTCTCTTTGGTGGACCATAAGCTTTGTATTAGACAGCCTCTAAAATGGCCCATAACAATCTCTGCCTCCTGCTGTGCATAACATTGTGAATCTATTCCCCTGTGTGTGTCTGAACTTACTGTCTTACTCCTAACAAAAGAATACAGTAAAGTAATGGGATGCCATTTCTGATAATAGGTTATAAAAATACTTCCATCTTGGGTTTTCTCTTGCTTTCTTGCGAGCTACCTTTTGGAGAGGTCCATGTGGCAAGAAACCGAGGGAGTCCTGTGATCAATAGCCAGCAAAAATGGGACCCTGGTAACAGCCACATGAATGAGTGACAAAAGTACACTTGCCCATCCAATGCTTTGAATGAAAACCCTAACCTTTGCTGACATCTTGACTAAAACTTCAAGAGATTCTTTGAACCAGAGAAAACCCAACTAATCTGCACCAAGATTCCTGACCAAAAGGCATTATTGGATAATAAATGTTTGCTATTTTAACTTGCTCAGTTCTGGGCTAATTTTTTAATGCAGCAATAGATAACTAATACAAGTACAAATTTTAAAACCATGACTTATTTGACTTTGAATCATACACACGTATAATGGATAACATGCTCAAAAAGTATTTTTGTTAATTGAGTTAATAATATTCTCTTAAACTTTTACTTCTAACTTTTACCAAATATTTGAAGCATTCAAACTGACTAAGCATTCTGAAAAATACTGTAAACTTTGTTCATTAGATAAATCTTTTCTTCAAAATGGAAAACAATCCAATCATGCAAATGCATTATAAATGAATATTTAAATAAGCATACCTAGGGGCATATATGTAGTCTTACAAATATAAAATTAAGGAAAATTCTTGGAATGCTTTTCTCTAGGTTCATACTTTGAATTTAGCCTATAATTACATTATGTAAATCATAAGTTTTATTTTAGGTTTTAAAAATCAAATGACTATCACGTAGGTGGCACCATGTCTACATATAATAAGGGTGCCCTATTTCCCTAGGCATTAATTTGACTTCTTAAGCTGAGTAAACCATCTTTTTTCCTAGAAAGAGAATCCCACCAATTATCCTTTTATTATATTTTCATAATAACAAATATTGCCTCGTGCAAGATTCCCCATTAGTGTTTTATATTTAAGTGCACAGTCTGTTTAATCCTTCAGCTTTATCATACTTCACTGATTAATCTAGTTTAAATACCATAAAAGTCCATAACCATTGCTATAAAAAAACTTATGCTTGCTTATTAAGCTAGCTACTTTGCCACTGTCAAAAGCAAGCCATAAAATTGTGCATAAATATAATGGAAGCAAACATTTTTGCAATTTGCTAGATTCTATTCTGTGCATATGAATGTCTTCAATTTAATTCAAACTCATGCAATGAAACATCTTAAATGTATTGTGTATAAATAAATTTTCATGTTTAAACTGTGCCTCTGGGTATCTGGTATGGATGCCTCTTCATTGAATGGGCCTTGACATTATTGTTCTAAGACAGAAGGAAGGCTGTTCTTGAAATGTTCTCCAAGATTTTTGTGGTGAAGAAATGACTTCAAATTCAAAGAAGTTCAGACAGGTAAAATGTACCAGATTTCTTCTGCATGTAACTGCATATATCTGTGTTTTATCTGACCCATGAATAATCATGGTTGGTATAGTAAAAGAGATTTTTACTGGAAGCTTGAAAATGAAGATGAGAAAGAAAAATACTTAAAATTTGGCACCAAGTAACACCACA
This sequence comes from Sapajus apella, assembly GCF_009761245.1. Lineage (NCBI taxonomy): Eukaryota > Metazoa > Chordata > Mammalia > Primates > Cebidae > Sapajus > Sapajus apella. The sequence continues at coordinate 48,233,859 of NW_022436941.1, forward strand.
TTGTGTCTAGTTTAGTTGTAATTGTTTCCTAGAATTGTTGCTGAAATTTTTATTGACATAAAAAAGAGCTTTAACAACTTTTCCAAAAATCCTTACCTATGGCATGTTGTCAATAAATCTTTGAAGACAGAGCACTTTAGGGGAGAAGTCGTATAACTGAAGGATTGAGCCAGATCCCCTCAAAGTCCACTCAGAGACATATTCTTAACCAATAACAGCAATGGCTTGTACGGTTAGCTTAAACCGCAGCTTGCTCATCGCCATAATGACAAATTGCTTTTAAATTTGCCCAGCACCTGATTGAGATTAATGGGTTGTTTGACTTCTTACTCAGCAGTACTACATATATACGTATATATTCATTCCCCTTTCTTGGTTTATCACTACATATTTTTCACATCCGTAAGAGAGATTAGTGTTGGGGAAATGGAAATTGTTAATACACATCCATCAACAGAAAGCAGAATGAGCAGAGATACACACAAAGAAGAACACATTTCATTTTTCATCATATTCAGAGAGAAAATGATCTATTTTTCATTCAATCAATGAATGGCTAAAAATATCCTGGACCTACTATTCCTACTTGTGTCTAAACACAATTCATAAGTCTTAATTCATTAAACTAATGTGTTTATAAGGCAGTTGAAATGTCAAAGCTCTGCTGGATTTAGTATAAACTTAAATTCCATTACCTGGCAGGCATTAATTGCTTATGGAGCATAGGGATTCTTCCCAAGGGTCTTATATGTTTCCTTTTGTCATTTTGCTAACTATTCTGTCTAGACGAACTTAAAGCCCTTAATCCACCATAGGGATCAATAAACTGCACAATAATTCAGTCCTAATAATTAGCTTTCACTTAAACACAAATGGTCATTTCATTGTGAACTGCAGTACAAAATGATAATGAAATAATTAAAAAGACAGATGAAAGAGTGACTTAATAGGAAAGAGGCCTTACTGTTCAATTAGAGGCATTACCATTCAACCTTTTTATTACTGCCACAACCTTTCAATTTTTTAAAAAAATAATACTTCAAGCTCTGCTCATTTAACCCATGGCAGTATCACTATGATACGCATGGTCTTATGATGTGAGCCTTATGCTACAGACTGCTGTGAAGCAGTTGTCTCCCTGAAATTATTAAAATGGTGAATGTTTGATTCAAAGGTCTATAAATTGTATATAAATCATAGTACTATATTGTCCTGATTTTTCACATAAAAGATTTTCCTGAGCCTTCCCAATTTCTTTTTAAACATGATTAGCTCTACATAGTTCCTTTGAACCAGCCTCAAAATTGTGTAGAACAATTTGAAGATACTGATGTTCTGAAATAAATTGTAAAGCATCTCATTTTCCCCCCAGAGAATTTCCTAGGATAGTCTACAGTACAAAAATTCTTCATATTTGCTGACCTGACAATTTAGTTATAAGTCCAAAAAGGTACAAAACTTCATTAACCTTTTAATACACTCTCACAGATGTAGAGTGATAGATATGTTTGAATCTTTATGATCAAAGCGCTAGCCTAATAGCAAAATCTTTCACTTTACCTTTGCCATGTCTTGCTTTCATTTTAATTCCTACTCTATCCTCACATGGATATAGGTAGGCTGTACTTCAGCTTTGCCAGTAGCTAGAGACATTCATAATCAATTTCAGCAAAACTTGCTGCTGTTCTTGCTGTTGGCACAGGGGATAGGGCCCTTGAGCTTCCCCAGTCTCTTGGACCCTAAGGTAAAATCTCCATGAAAATTCTCAGCTCATTAATCCTGATCAAACTTAGGAAGGCTCACCATAAGCCAGACATCCCAGGTGAAACATACCTGTATTTTAAAAATACTAAGGGAATGTCTCTGTAAGTTAAAAAAACACAAAAGTAAATCAGATTATGTCCATATTAAAAAGCAGACTCTATGACCATATAGAATCATAGTACCTGCCAAAGTAGGGATAAAGACTCAATAAATATTTGGTGAATGAACAAATGAAAAAGCTTTTAAGATTCAAAGGCATGCCTTTCACTTCTGTTATTCCTCTTATTGCTATTACAGGTCTATAATCTCTCAGCTATTATTTCAAAAATAGAATAAGCACAAGATTCTTCTCCACTATCTCAAGTCTGACACAGACACACTTGGTAAAAACTTGGTCTGAACTTTTTATATTTTTGTAAAATATAAAATATTTTATAGTATTTTTAAATATTTTTATGCATATCCCTTATTTCTTTTTTAAAATCTGAATCATGAATTTTAAAACATTCAGTGTCGTTATTTATATAGTGAATAGTACTGTGGATACAGAGTTCACTAATTGTAGACTACAGTGTACATATAGCCTGTACTTGGGCACAGGTCAGATAAAATTTACCATTGAAATTAGAGTAGTTAGTATCTACACAGAATAGACAAGACCAGTCATCTGCAAAATAATCTCTCAGTAGATGGTGTATAAATGTGGTACTACGGGCACTGTGGTACTTCCCAAGTTTCTATAAGTCAAAAGTTACACTGATTTCTCAGATAAATCACAAGCACTAAAAATTTTCTCAGTGATGAACTGTAACTAAAATAAAATTTTAACCATAGAAACTTGGTAACAGAAGTCAGAAATCTGTGTGAACTATATTTGAAATGAAGACTTAAGGAGCAAGAGCTGATTCATCATGGCAGTGTTTTCAAAAGTTATCACTTATGTCATAGAAAGAATAATTAGAGACACTGTTAAAACTTTTGGTTTCATCCCTGGAAATCCTGATCCACTGTATTTGGAATGGGCTCTAGAAATTCAACCAATATTGGATATATAGGCAAAATTATCTTTAGACTAGAGAATGATATCTTGACCAGTTCAGCTAGTTTGATAGCTATTCAAAATCTCATTTTACTTATTTTAACTTAATGCTCAGCACACAGTATTCTCCCCATGTAGTTTTGAGCACAAAGAAGGACCATCCTATGTAAATGACTCATATTTTGTGAATAATTAAATGAACATTATGCTTTACAGTTCAGTGTCTTATAAGTTCAAGTCCTCACAACTAATCTTAAGGCAGACCTTAAGAAGTTAATAATAATTGGATAAATTTTCAAATTGGATTTCTGGAAATGTTAACTGAGAGTCTGACTCTAAACTGTAGTAAACCCATTAGGACCTTGCTGATCTGCTCATTTCTGTCCAGACTAGCCACCTGGCCTTCTATCTTAAAGCCTATCACAACAATATCTTCATAAAATTTTATTCTGTTTCTTATTTTAGCATGATGTGAGAATGGTATATGATATTTGTCATATTAATATTGACCAGTCATATCAACTAAATCAAACATGAAATGGTTCACATAATCAGAAACACCAATTTAATACAGTGACTCAGCACTTACCAAATACTAATTTCTATGGGTGATTATTTCTAAAATAAATTCAATTAGCATTTGAAAAAACAATCTATGAATATGGAATATCTTTCCATTTACTTGTGTCTTCTTCATCTACCTTGTATACCTATATCAGAGCATCATAGTGTACCCCATAAATATGTACAATCCTTATGTGTCAACTAAAAATAAAATAAAATAAAACTAAGGACAATATCCAAAGAGTTACATTCCAAAACTAGTAACAGAAACTTATTTATAGAATTAAAACTATTTCCTTCTGAACGTGTTGTCATTCTCAGAACTCATTTTATAAATATAACTTGATTTCCACGGGGTCTTTAAACTTTTTGTCTTAATCAACTAGTACACACTTTTTATATCTTGTTCTTTTTATTGTATTTATGTCATTTTCAGCCTGTATGTGCTCTTACACTCTGAGATAGAAAACTGAGAAAGGAAATTGGTCCAGAACCCTAAGGTTCAAATATACTTGACTACTACAGTATCTTGTTCTTTGATTATAATGATTAATTTTGTGGCCACAGCTAACTTAAAATTTTTAAATATGGTATGCTTTTTATTTATTATTTATTTATTTATTTATTTTTTTGAGACGGAGTTTAGCTCTTGTTACCCAGGTTGGAGTGCAATGGCACGATCTCGGCTCACCGCAACCTCCACCTCCTGGGTTCAGGCAATTCTCCTGCCTCAGCCTCCTGAGTAGCTGGGATTACAGGCATGCGCCACCATGCCCAGCTAATTTTTTGTATTTTTAGTAGAGACGGGGTTTCACCATGTTGACCAGGATGGTCTCGATCTCTTGACCTCGTGATCTACCCGCCTCGGCCTCCCAAAGTGCTGGGATTACAGGCGTGAGCCACCGTATGGTATGCTTTGTAATCCCATTATCCATGTCCATACATTGTTCTCTTTGCCAGGAATGTCCTTCACTCCTGATGCTTACTCGTGTGAAGTCACTCAGAAGTCACATTTTCTGAGGCCTCCCTCACTTTCTCCACATTCTGATCCTAATCTAATAATCTCATTCCTCTTCTCTACTGAAAATGACTATATTTCCCAGCTTGTCAATCTCATATACTTAGCCATCCAAGCTAGAACCCTTATAACTACACTTTCTTCTTTCCTAGTTCTCTTTACCTTCCATAGCTGGCCTGATTTTGTCAATTCTGCCTTCTTCTCCAGACACCTTGAGTTTATTTTGTGAACTTTTCCCCACTCTCATTATCTCTCAGGCCTTAAATAACCTGTATGCTTCCATTTTCTTCTTGTCCAGGCCTTCCTCTCCTCTTCAATCAGTCATATTTCTAAAAAAGCGTTTCTGATCATGGGTATAGTCCAATGGCTTTAGTGAGATAAATGAGATCTTCCACAATCTGGCAATCTGGAATCTCTTTCCACTCACTGTGCAGTTTATAGTCTATATTCCAAGCACTTCAGACTTCCCACAATTCCCTAAATGCCTGTGATAGTTTCTATCATTGTTCAGATAATCTCTTCCTTCCTTTCCATAGACAGATTACAATCCCTGCTCATTATCAGGGGATCTTTGTGAATCTCGATAGAGAAATATGTACCATACTGGTTCCCATTGATTCTAGACTTGTGACTAGCATCCCATGTAACTTACTTCGGTTTACAGAATGTGGGAGATATTGAGGTAATGTATTCTCTTCCTGGGTCCACAAGGGGCTGTAGTTTCAAGGGCAAGAACTTCCCAGCTCCATGCCCCTCCCCCTGACCCTACTCCACCTCCATCTAGGGATTAGAGGCCTTTGTTTAAATTTTCTCTAGTACACCATGGAAAGAATCAAAGATCAATCACTCCAGTGGAAGTTAAAAGGAACTCCTTTCATAGGTCAAAGGGCTTGGAGAGTTAAGGAATTCCTCCCAGGTTAAAAGTCCCTGTCCCCATATCCAGCTGGATTCCATGTTTGGGTTCCCTTTCACAATCTTTGTGGAAGCTTTCTCTTTCTCATCTTTTCTCTTTCTCTGCCTAAATAAATCACTTTCCGCAAAAACTCTTTGGCATTCAATATTTACTTGCAGGTGCACCGTGCCTGGCGTGGTCCCCTCTCCTCTTCCATTCTTGGGTGAGTGAGATACCAAGAGCCTGGAGCCCACCGTGGAGTGAGTTAAACCTCCCCTGCACCCTGGTCCCGGAACCTGCAAACAGTATGATACATGCCACATCCAAACAAAGGATGAACAGTTGATTTGCATGGTTTGGCCCAGTCTTTTGCTCTTCCTTTGTAACATAAGGATGTGAATGCTCCACATTGGGCTGCTCCTCTAATCTGGCTTCTAAATCAGCAAGTATGAGAGTAGAGCTTAAGAAGCAGTAGTCTCATCCACCCTTTTAGCTTGCACTAATGAAGATGTATTTTTCTCATTGTTTACTAGAAATATTTTTAGTAATGCTCCTAGACTACTGACACCTCCTCTTTACATCTTTCTTCATTTCAAAGTGTGTAGCTTCTATAACACTATTTCGTAGCACTGCAATGTATTTGAATTATTTACTCATATGTGTGTTTCTGTCTCTTGACAAGAATGTTATTCTTTGAATGAAAAGACTGTGTCTTTTTAAAATAATTTCTGATACCTAAAATTATTTCTGGCAAGTTCTAAGGGTTCCACAATTTGCTGAATTAAAAATACAACATCTAATATTGATTTAATAAATAGGTATTTGTCTCTAGCATGTCCACTAATTGGCAGTCTTTCAAAGGAAGGGTTTATATGTTTTGAGTGCATTATCAAGATTAAATGATTTATTTTGCAGCCACTTATCCAGTACTTACTATGTATCAGGCAGTTTTAAGTTCCTTAAAAACATTAACCTGTTTTAATCATCACAGCATTATGAAGCAGGTATTAGTATTATTCTTATTTTCAGATGAACTAACCAAGATAGAGAGAAGTGAAATAATATGCCCAAGTATTCAAAGGTAGAGCTGGAATTTAAACCTGAACATCCTGAAGTCAGACTCCACTGGTTCAATCACAAGTCTAACAATATAAATAAATAATTTAGGGCCCCAATTCCCTTACCTTTAAAGAAAAGGTATAAAATCAGATGCTACCTATGTAAAAGTCTGTTGTACCTAAAATTCAAAATAAGATACATTCCAGAAGATAAAAGTTTTAATTATCTGAATTAAATTTTAATTCTGTAATAATAAATTTGAGGTATCTCTGCCATTTTTCACAGAGCCATACACCTCTGAATGTAGTCTCCTTGGGTTCATATTTCTTCTGAAAACTAAGAAATGCCCTAAAAAAAAATCTGCTTATTTTCTATTAATGAAAAAGTCACGCAGCTGCTGTAGTCCTCCATTATCTGCAGTTTCAATTTCTGTGGTTTCAGTTACCTGAAGTCAACTGGGATCTGAAAATACTAAATAAAATATTTCAGATATAATAATAAATTTTAAATTGTGTGCCATTCTAAGTAGCCATAGAAAACCTCGTGCCTTCCTGCTCATCCCATCTAGGAAGTGATTCATCTCTTTGTCTAGCATACCCACACTCTTCATGCTATGCACCCATTAGTCACTTATCAAATGTAAAAAATAAAGTGTATATAGGGCTTGGTACTATCTATGATTTCAGGCATCCAGTGGGGGCCTCAAAATATATTCCTGGTGAATAAGGAGGGACTACAGTGTTCATTAAGTAATATGCAATTTCTTGATGGAATATAGAAAAGGTTAAATGGGATATTATACCTCTAACAATATGCGCTTCAACAATTTACCTATTCACAGAAGAATTCCTCATTTGTGTGTGTGAACATAGCTTTATTTCTCAAATTAATATGATACTTTGTTCATTTTTCAAATATTTTGAAAGACGGCATAATCGTATTTTATATGTACCTAGAAGCCATAACATTTGAAAAATCCCATTCTTTAAAAGAAATGTAAGGTCAAGGAATTGAGACTACTACTATTGCCTTGTTGGAAATTAAAATTGTACTAGAGAAAGTATCATAACATTAAGAGAGTGCTAAAAGGGAAACCATAATCTAATTTACTTAAACAAGTGTAGATATTACTTTCTCTGATTGTACAAATGCGGTTTTTAGCACATAGTTGTGCACGTTATAAAGGGAACTGTAGTAACACATATGTGAGGGAAAAAAAAGCGTTAACTTATTTAGTTGGCTAAAAATAGTCTAAAATTGCTTGAAGAATCATTTCTTTGTATTCAGTGTATTTTCTCCCCTACTAATGTATGAGCTCTCTTTGTTTCACTACCCAGACATTTTGCAGGTAATTAAAGGAATATGTTATCTATGAAAGTTAAATAGTTGAGTAAGTTAAATCAATGATTTTCTACCCCTACAGCCTCATACTGTGAGAGAGTTATTAGGTACAGCTTTTCGACAGAAATGTCTTACATCTTGTCCCATACTATTAATTCACATCACAGAATATAGAACACTTTTGTTATAAAAAGGTAACCAAAATTAAAAACAACTTTTAGCCTCTATTCTTTATTCAAAAGTGAGACTGTTTAGCAGTCATATTGACATTTATGACAATTATAGGATAACTGTGTAAGATATTTATAATAAAACTGTATATACAAATTTATATGAAAGCTATGAACCTAATACAATACATTTAGTTTTTCTCCCTCAGTCCTTAAAAGAAGATACATGAAATGGAAATAATAGTTTTAAGTGGTCACCCTATAGTAAGCTAATTTATTTAATTTATTTCTATGCAAATCCCCTCTTCTTCATTACACCTATAAATAATTCATAATTACATAGGAAGAGAATATATAATCTTAACACAGATTTATAATTAACCATGGAAACAATGAGTTGTTCTGAAAAAAAGCTTTTGATGAAAGATTTTTTGTCAATTGCTATCACTGGACTTTTCTGCTTTTTTGTCCAAGGACCATTGGAAGACAGATTTTGTATTTCCCTGTCAGCTCATGTTTGACTTTTGCCATTTACATAAATACAATGTAAAAAGTCACAGAAGAGGTAATGGGTGCTTCCAGCTTTTCTACTAACATAAGAAAGATGCAAGGGCTGTAATATTCTTAGTCATTGACATTTACAACTATGGGTTTGTTTTTAGTACAGGGCAGTGAGCAATGTACTTAAGGCCTCAGAAAATGCTTTATGGCATACACTAAAGGTGAATCACTTTTTTACTAGATTTATTAGCTGGAGGAATTGCAATCTCAAGAGGAAATTTAGCCAGTTTTATCCCAAGTAGTGCTTCTTATAGTTATTTCCTCTCAAATTCTCAGCAGGACTCAAGTATTCTAAATGTCCTATTCAGGGATCCTGATTTCCTTCCCCCAGCTGGTTTCCACCACCTTGGGTACTGACAGAGTACTCATTAACAAACTAATTGATTTTTATTAATTATCTGTGGTATAATCTTTCCAGTGTTTTCCCCCCAGTATCTAAGCTTATTAACTCCAAACACATACACACACAACACACACACACACACACACACACACACACACACACACACACAACATAATTAGTCCTAAAGAAACTTTGGAATGAGAGTGAACTCAAATATACAGATTGATTGCACAAATCAAAATGTGATTGTATAAAGGTTAGATTTATAAAATTATAAATATTGAGATAAAAAGAAACAGAATTGGGGAGAATATCCATTAAAGTAGCTTTAAAAAGCAGTTCAAATATTAAAATAGACTATGCAGTTCTGTACTTAAACTGTATTTAAAAGGAAACACTATTCAAATGAAAATGTAACAGTGGAGAACAAACTCTCAGCAATGCAAGAGAACAGACACTCTTGCATATTGTCTTTCCAAACTGTTGGACACAATCTTTAATAATTAAACTCTCAACATTAAATCCATTACTAAAATGTTGTTAAAACCTTAAAAACAAATAAAAGTAAATCTAGAATTGTTAACTGAATAGCCTAAAAGGGAAGAATATAATGCTATTAATTGAAAACATGGAAGGTGGAATAAGAGTTCCCATATCTAAGTTCCTGCTCTGTTTCATTCCAGTTGCATGACTTTGGGAAAATTTATTAATGTCTCTAGGCCTCAGTTTCCTTACTTGTAATACTGAGATAATAAAAATACCTTCCTCATAGGGTTGTTGTGGAATTAAAAGAGGTGATGTTCAGTACTGTGGCTAGCACATAAACAAAGGCTCAATAAATGGCACATGTACAATGACTGTCACATTATCCTTTTAATTAATCATTCTTTCATTTATTGATGTTCCCATATCTTAACTTTATAGCTTATTTTATATCAACTTTAAAACAAAGTTACTCTAAATCAACTCATTGGCTTATACAGTTTTTTAAATTTAGCCTTTCATAGGGTCCAATGAAATTTCATCATGCTACTCCTTACCCTCTTCCACCACAGAAACACAGTTTCTTCATCATTCTTTTTTTTTTCCATTTATTTTATTGCATTTTAGGTTTTGGGGTACATGTGAAGAACATGCAAGATTGTTGCATAGGTACACACGTGGCAGTGTGATTTGCTGCCTTCCTCCCCATCACCTACATCTGGCATCTCTCCCCTTGCTATCTCTCCCCAGCTCCCCACCCGCCACCGCCCCTCCCCTATTTCCCCCCAACAGACCCCAGTGTGTAGTGCTCCCCTCCCTGTGTCCATGTGTTCTCATCACACTACCGGACTTCAAACTATACTACAAGGCTACAGTTTCTTCATCATTCTTAATATCACAGACAGCACAGCTCAGTTCCTTCTGGTTATTATCTTTACTTTGTCTTTTGATCAGTTTTCACATTCAGCCACCACTGGATCCAAGTAAGTTTTCCCTGCAAATGTCTAGGCACCGTATTGTTCTCACTATCTCCATGGCTTTACTCTGAGCTATAATCCTCGCTCAGTACTATTACAGTATCTTCTTTGTTGACTTTCAAACCATTTAGGATTAAGTCTCAAAAACTATTTTCTTTAACACTTAGTATATAGTACCTTTACTAAAATATATTAGGGACTGGCAGATGAAAAAAAAATGGCATAGAATCCAACCAGTGAGCAGTTATCTGCCCCCCAACATTTTACTGAGAGTTAGCATTTCTTTTCTCGGAAGCTCCTAATACACGCTTGCATCAAGCGGAGCCTCATGTTTATCCTCTTAAGAATATATCGCTTTATTTCAAACATGTTGTTCATTGCTAAAATTGCCCATGGTTTACTTTTTTCTTCCTCTCACCAGCTTTAATGTCAGAAACATGATCTTGGCCAAGAAATAACCTCTGCATTTATTTTGCATTCATTAATTCATTCAACTAACTTATACTGAGCAACTTTCATGCATCAAGTAATATATTAAGCACTAAGGATTTTTTTAAGCAATTGAGATGTGCTAGTCCCTTATCAGAAAAAGCAGGATTAATGAGAACTATTTGACAGCTGTAAAGGATTAAATGATATCATATGTGGACTAAATTATATCATTTGATACCTACAACTTATCAAAATTGGACAAAAATATTGTAAAATAGGGAGGTTCTGGTGACAAACACTTCTGGGGCTTCTTACTATAATGCTCTAATTAGTTTTAAATCCACAGAAACATGTTATGGTGATTTATAGGTAATTCCCTTCTAAGTTATGTAATAGCATCTACAACATCAGAAAAGCATTAAAAAGTCAAGAGCACCCGGGAAGTGTTTGATGTGCCTAGAAATAGGATTGACTTAACAGAGAGAGAAAGAAAAGGAGCTGGATAAGTAACATATAAGTAAAACATAAAATTGCATATGTAGACCAGAGAAGCTTGTGTTTTATATGTTGGTTGGTGGTGTTTAATTTTTGGTGGACCTAGTCCCCAAAATACACACACACACACACACACACACACACACACACACACACACATATATATATATATAATCTGTTCTTCATTCTCATGGAATTTCATAGACATCTAAAACCCAGATTATACATTTCTGCTTTGACAATGGGAACCCCAAAGATATTTTTAATAAGTCAAGCTAAATTATTGCAGTTTCTGAGGAAGAAAATCCTGGATGCAATATGAAAGAAAGTTGGAGCATGGATCAGGAGGAAATTTGGCCGACCAGGAGAGAAGTGAGGAGGCTATTGCAGTAGCCTAGAACAGAGAAGAAAGGCAAAATGGATAAATGTCCTCATCTAGCCTTCCAAAGTTCCCAATGCTTATCTGACACACATTGTTACTCATTAGTAGGTATATCTCTTTAATTCAAATACAAGATTCTCCTTATCAGACAAGAGTAGTATCTCTACATGGAATACTTTAATGAGGCTAAGGACATATACAATAAATGAGAGGAAAAAAATAATATATTGAACATTTCTGTGATAAAAGTAATAGAATTTGGCAATTATTAAATGTAGGGTGTGAAGGAGAATAATTAGCCAAGAATGATTCCATCGTTTCTAACTTGCAGAGAGAGAATGCAGGATGAAGATTTAATTTTGTTAGGTTATATTAATTTTGTTTTCAAATGCAAGTTATGCACCTATCTTGGCATAAATACAGATAATACATTCAGGAGAGAGGTCAGTACAAGAGAATTGTATGGCACCTGTAGTAAGTGGATGGCACTTGATATCCACCAGTGGATGAGATGCTGCAAGGAGACTATGCACAATAACATGAAAACCTAGGAATTATCTGTATTTAAACATGAGATGGAAAAGAAGGAGCCAGTAAAGAATACTTCAAAAGGATGGTCAGGTTAATGGAGAAGCAAGAGAAAATGATGACTGGAAGTCAAAGAAAGTGAGAATCCCAAGTAGTGGAAAGTGGTGAAGAGCACAGAGGAGTCAGGGCAGGTAAGACCCAAAAACTATTGCTGATTGGAGATACGTGTATTTCAGAAAAGTATTTTCAAAACAGTAGTGGAAGCATAAGCCTAATAGAATAGTGACATGTCACCTAATAGAATAGTGAAGTGTCATTTGGTGATGAGAAATGAAAATTAGAGAATATACCCAATTTTTTAATCAAGGATGACTTTGAATAGTAATCATTTTGTGGGAGGGGGAAGGAGAAGTAACTGTGATTTGTAAAGTTTGTTTTTTTTTTTCTTTTTTTTTTAAAAAGAAACCATTGGAAACTTAGATGAAGGAAGGCAAGAAGGCCTGAAGATGCAGGAAAACTTAATGTATAAAGCAATTCTGAATCAGTGGAGCATGGGCAATCCAGTGCAGAGCACCTCTGTGAAGAATGAAGGAAAGAAAGGCACCTCTAAGGAAATGTCTATATTTGAACTAAACACTAATATATGATAAAACATGCATAGTAGTCTGTATTCCTGTGTAGATCTGTGGGGTTTGATGACATTTGCATTTATTTTCCTTGACTCCTATTAGAAAATGATTACCATGAAAGCAGACAACAACACCTTTTTTGCATCCCTTTAAATATTTATCTCAGACAACTGGAAGTAAACCTCAACAAGGTAGAAATGGATGAAATTTTTTTGGTTGTTTTTGACTTGCTTATTTTATATGTCATGAAAACTCTCATTTCTGGACTTATATCCAGAATTTTCCCTTTTAACTAATTATAGAATTTTCATGTTATCTTTATTTTGACCAAAACTCAAGTAAGTCAGGTGGCCTCTCTGTCCCTATCTAGAAGCTGAAATTTTCCTCTCTATTCCATAAAAGTTCTGTTTCCTCAGTGCTCTCATTTCTACTTGTCAATGAGAATTAAAAAAAATCATCAAATAGTCTGTTCTCATACTGCTATGAAGAAATACCAAAAAGTGGGTGATTTATAAAGAAAAGACTTTTAATTGACTCACATTTTCACATGGTTGGAAAGGCCTCAGGAAACTTATAATCATGACTATAGGTGAAGGGGACGAAAGGAACCTTCTTCATAGGGTGGCAGGAAGAAGAAATGCAAGCAGGGGAAATGCCAGACACTTATAATACCATCAGATCTCATGAAAACTCACTTACTATCACACGAATAGCATGGGAGAAACTGCCCCCATGATCCAATTACCCCTACCCTTGGTCTCACCCTTGACCCATGGGGATTATGGAGATTATAATTCAAGAAGAGATTTTTGTTCAGGGACACAGTCAAACCATATCATTTTACCCTGGCCCCTCCCAAATCTCATGTCCTCACATTTCAAAACACAATCATGCCTTTCCAATAGTCCCCCAAAGTCTTAATTCTTTCCAGCATTAACTCAAAAGTCCACAGTCCAAAGTCTCATCTTAGACAAAAAAGACCCTTCTGCCTCTGAGCCTGTAACATCAAAAGCAAGTTAGTTGCTTCCTAAACACAATGGGGGTAGAAGAGTTGTGTAAATTCACCAATTACACATGAGGGAAATTAGCCAAAATAAAGGGGCTACAGGCCCCATGCAAGTTTGAAGTCCAATAGGCAGTCATTAAACCTTAAAGTTCCAAAATGATCTCCTTTGACTGCATGTCTCATATCCAGAAAATGGTGATGCAAGAGGTGGGCTCCCACGGCCTTGAGCCACTCTGTTCCTGTGGCTTTGCAGGGTACAGCCCCCCACCCAGCTGCTTTCATTGGCTGGTGTCAAGTGCCTGTGGCTTTTCCAGGCACATGGTGCAAGCTGTTGGTGGATCTACCATTCTGGAGTCTGAAGGACGATAGCCCTCTTCTCACAGTTCCACTACACAGTGCCCCAGTGAGGATTCTGTGTGTGGGGGGGCCCAAACTCACATTTCCCTTCCACACTGACTTAGCGGAGGTTCTCAATGAGGACTCCACCCATGAAGCAAACTTCTGCCTGGACATCCAGGCATTTCCATACATCCTCTGAAATCTAGGCAGAGATTCACAAACTTCAATTTTTGACTTCTGTGCAACCACAGACTCAACACCATGTGGAAGTTGGGCTTGCACCCTCTAAAGCAATGGTCCTAGCTGTACCTTGGCTCCTTTTAGCCATGGCTGAAGGTGAAGCAGCTGGGACACAGGGCACCAAGCCTCTAGGCTACATATAGCAGGGAGGCCCTGGCTCTGGCTCAGGAAACCATTTTTCCCCCCTTGGCATCTGGGCTTGTGATGGGAGGGACTGCTGTGAAGGTCTCTAACATGTCCTTGAGACATTTTCCCCATTGTCTTAGTGATTGACATTCAGCTTCTCACTATTTATGCAAATTTCTGCAACCAGCTTGAATTTCCCTCAGAAAATTGGTTTTTCTTTTCTATTCCATTGACAGGCTGAAAATTTTCCAAACTTTTATGCTCTGCTTCCTCTTGAACCCTTTGCCACTTTGAAATTTCTTCTACCAGATACCCTAAATCATCTCTCTCAAATTCAAAGTTCCACAGATATCTAAGGCAGAGGCAAAATGCGGGCACTCTCTTTGCTAAAGCATAGCAAGAGTGACCTTTATTCCAGTTCCCAAGGTGTTCCTCATCTCCATCTAAGACTACCTCAGCCTGGACTTCATTGCCCATATTATCACTATTATGGTCAAAGCCATTCAACAAGTCTCTAGAAAGTTCCAAATTTTCCCACATCATCCTGTCTTCTTTGGAGTCCTCCAAACTGTTCTAATGTCTGCCCACTACCCAGTTCAAAAGTCATTCCCACTTTTTTTGTGTATCTAAACAACAGCACTCCACTCCCCGTACCAATTTACTGTGTTAGTCCATTCTCACACTGCTATGAAGAAATAGCCAAGACAGGGTAATTTATAAAGAAAAGATATTTAATTGATAGTTCCACGTGGCTGGGAAAGACTCAGGAAACTTAAAATCATGACAGAAGGTGAAAGAGAAGAAAAGCACCTTCTTCACAGGGTGGTAGGAAGGAGAATTATAAGCAGGAGAAATGCCAGATGCTTATAAAAACCATCAAATCTCATAAGATTCACTGACTATCACCAGAACAGCATGGGAGAAAGCACCCCCATGATCCTATTACCTCCACCTTTAGTTCCACCCTTGACATGTGGTGATTATGGGGATTATAATTGAAGATGCGATTTTGGGTGGAGACACAGCCAAACAATATCAATTGGCTTTTATTAACAGAACCATGATTGATTATAATTTAATGGGACACCTATAGGTAGTAGTAGTTTAACTTAAAATAAAGTAACATATCAAGAATACATGTACAACAATGCAATGTGTGCCATACCATTTGTAATAGTATAAATCTAAAATTAGGTCAAATTTCTGACCATAGGTAGAAAGTTTAAAAATTACTTTCTTAGGATGAATATTGTACCTTCAATAATAGGTCAGTCTATTTAGTTATTTTCATGAATCTGCTATTTATGTGTATTTCAAGACCCTGCAAAATAATATATGAAATAAAAGATGTTTTCAAAAGAAGGTGCTTATTTAAAATATCTTCAAGTGAGTGAATATCAACAGTCAAGACTTCTCAGGTTCAGAACTTTTATCTTCTGTGTACAGATCTCTAGCAAAAAAAGGGCACCAGTAAACATCATTAACATGCTTTCCCATGTACATATAGCCTCTATCTATGATGATCAAAATTATTTGCTTTCTTTTACTTCTGTTTTAGCTGGAATTTAATACATAATCTTCCATGATACACTTCACCAAAATGGTTTGTGCCAAGTTACATTATTTATTAATTTATGCAAAAGTAAATTATTTTATTTATTTATTTATGTTTCCAAAATGGTAGAAATATTTAACACGAGGTCTAGCACATTAACACACTATGTATTATGTATTGTTAACCACAGGCACAGTGTTATGCAGTAGCTCTCTAGAAATTTCTCATCTTGCAAAACTGAAACTTTATACACAGTGAATAGCAAATCTCCATTTTCCCTATCCCCTCAAGCCACTGACAATTCTCTGTTTCTGTGTTTGACTATTTTAGAAACCTCATATGTATAGTCATGTACGATGCATCCTTCAGTGACTAGCTTATTTTGCTTAGCATATCCTCCAGATTCATCCATATTGTCACATATTGCCAATTTTCTTCTTTTTTGAGGCTGAATAATATTCCATTGTAAGCATATGCTATGTTTTCTTTATTTTACTTTTGATAGGAATTTAGGTTGTTTCTATATCTTGGATCTTGTAAATAATGCTATAATGAAAACAGAAGTGCAGTTAGCTCTTAGAGATTCTGATTTCAATGCTTTTGAATAAATAACCAGAAGCAAAATTGCCAGATCATATGGTAGTTCTATTTTTAATTTTTTGAGGAACCTCCATAATTGTTTTACATAGTGGCTACACCCTTTTACATTCCCACCAGCAGTACATGAAGATTTCAATTTCTCCTCATTCTTGCCAACAGCTGTCCTTTTCTTTTCTTTTCTTTAATAGTGGCCATCCTTACAAGTGTGAGGTGACAACTCTCCGTTGTTTTGATTTGCATTTCTCTGATTGATTATTGACATTTAGTATCTTTTCACATGCCTGCTGGTAATTTACTTGTATGTCTATTTTGGAGAAGTGTCATTCAAGCCTTTGTCCAATTTTAATTGGTTGTTTGTTTCTTGCTATTGATTTATTGCTATTTCTTATATATTTTGGAAACTAATCTCTAATTAGCTATATAGTTTGTAAATATCCATTGTAGGTTGTCTTTCTATCTGTTGGTTTTTTCTTTTTTTTAGTTTGATATGGTTTCACTTGCCTATTTTTGTTTTTGTTGCTTGCTGTCATATCTAAGAAATCATTGCAAAGACCAATGCCATAAAGTTTTCTTCCATGTTTTCTTCTAGACTTTTTAAAGTTTTATGTTTTATGTGTAAATCTTTAATCCACTTTTGAGTTGATTTTTGTGTATGGTGTAAGATAATCGTTTAATTTTATTTCATTCATTTCCAAGTGGATATCCAGTTTTCATTTGTTAAAGACTGTTCTTGTCTTCTTATAGCACTCCTTAAAAATCTGTTACCTATATATGCACAGGTTTATTTCTGGACTCCCTATTCTGATTTTTATGCCATTACATTAAATGAGAAAATATAATATCTTACTCAACAATCTTCCTCCATGAAATTGGAGATGGGTAACTATTGGCCAAAAAATGAGAATAATCTTGATAAAAAAAGTGGAGTGAAAGACTCATCTGTAATGCCTCTAAATATTATCTATTTTTTAAGACCTTCTATTTCTCCTTCAAATTTTGTGCAATATATCAGAAGAAATCATACATAATTTTCACAGATTTTCCACTAGAATTATCACTTAGAAAACATATTCCTAACATCTTTTAGCTGTAGTTTTTGGTGGATAAGTGAATTTCTTTGATTAGAGTAGCTTACACAGAGAGACATGGAAATCGGGTCTTCATAGATGTCACTGCTTCCTCTAGTAAAGCTGAAAACAGCACATACATACACGTCTGCAGCCAATCTACAGAATTCTAAGTACATGAGTTGAAGTAATTAAACTTGAGAAAATCCAAAACACATCCCATCTATTGACCGATTTATATATCTCTTATTGTTGATTTTTCATTTGATGCCAAATAGCTATTTTTAAGAGTAAATCCTCAAGATTACAAAAACTGGCAAACTTTTTAAAAACTACATTTTTGCCCCAGTGTTAAGCAAAGATGTATCATCTAAAAACATAAATGTAAGCAAAGAGTATCATCTAAAAATAATAAAAACTATTGATAGTCTATTCATTTTTAACTCCTAAATTTTGGCACCTCTTACTTTTCACAGTTTTGGAGGAGGAAGCAGAAGCAAATGAAACAAAATACTAAACAAAAAAATAAATTACTAAGAACTGTAGAGACTGTGAAAAATGTGCATAACAGTTTAAAAGATTTAACTTTGTAAACCAATCAATGCATTTTCTTTAGTATGTAAATGTAACCACAGTGTATAATTTTTTAATCAATAAGGTGGTAGGAAATTAAAACAGTACAACCACAAAGGAGATATAAAACAGGAAGCACAAGTCCCAGTGTTCTAATGAGCTGCATTGGGGTTTTGCTTTTGTTTTCGTTTTTTGGATCATCAAAGACAAATTTAAAGGCAATAATTGTATTTCAAAAAAATAAAACACACACAAACAACCCTTCAACTAGATTGTGTAAAATGTCCACTGATAGGAAAAGGAGGGAAAATCTTCAGTGGTAGGAAAAGAAACAAAATAGGTTCAGAAAAATACTCTGTATCTAACATCAAAGTTCTATGATAATTTTGTCAGACATAACAAATTTGATAACTACAGAAATGGCAAATTATGATTTGTGGTATGCCTGAACTTCTGTTTACTTCTTTACCAAGCATGTTGCCTCTTTGTTAGATGGTAAGATTTAATGGAATCAGGCTAATAGAAATAAGCTAATACCTTGGTGAGAATATTAGAATAGCAGAGAGGAAAATCAATGATTCTAACCAGCTAGCTCTTTTGAAAAATGTTCACTTGGGCAAGGAGCAAAGGAATTAGATATCTACCTTTGTGCTTTTATTCTTTTAGGTCAGGTAATAGTCCTAACATGGGGTGAATAGAATATCCTGATTCTATTTTACACATGACAGCCAGTCAAGTGATATATTGTTAAATTCCAGCATAATATTATTTTTCTTTACTGTACTTAATTTGTAAGTAAATTCACTACTCAAAAAAACATGCTGTTGACAGTGATTGAATGCCCCATAGAAAGAGTGCTGTTTACCTGTTTCTCTCTGCATTCTCAGTTTCAAGCGCCAACATTAAATGAAATAGTGTTCTAGTATGTGTGCGTGTGTGCCTGCATATACACATATACATATGTATTAGATATATAACAGGTTATATAACACACTTTCATGTATATAGACATATAACATAAAATATACTTTCACTCAGAAGAAAATAATTATTAAATACTAGCTTCGTTTTTCTTCTTTACTGAAACATATCAGCCAGGTCCTGGACATTCTGCTTATGGTAGCATATATAAGAATGAGAGTCAAAATAGAATGATATAAAAGAAAATAGCCATGAAAAAAAGTGAGTGCACATGTCAAAGCAAAATTGTGTGTGTGTTTAACTAATTCAAAAATGTGCTTAACCCACATTTATTGATCTCTTTTTACTGGGTTTCATGCTTATATTTGGAAATGTAAAATAGAAAAAAATAAATTTGTATAATTTAGGGAAAGTCTGTCCTTACAAGTTTTGTGGAACAATTGGAATCAATAAATACCAAAATGCTCTGGAAATGGGAACTGTTAATAAGTTCAGAATATTTATACAATTCCTTGAGTTTTAATACATGTGAAGAGAATGATGGGTCTGAGTAGAAAGTATGTTTATTGATATTTAAAGAATGGTAGTAAACTCAACTTAATGCTGTACAGGAAAGAGGACTGGAAGTCAGAGATCAACATCCTAATTTTTTTCTAGCTACATGTTCTTGGATAAATCTCTAAATCTCTTAACCTGCCTGAAAAACATGAATTATTTTAAATTGTTTCTAAAGAATTTTTCCTAGATGTATATTTTTAGGTATGCTAAAATAACATTTTGAGTAAAAAAAGTCTACTTGTCAAAGTACTGAATTTTGGGACCAAGTTTATAAATCTATACTCTATTTACGAAAAAGTATGGTTTTTTTTCCCGATAATATCAATCTACTGTTAAGAGCATATTTACCTCATTTAGGGAAATCTGCAAAAACAATTTTCCAAGAAGGCATTTTCAAAGTTATGGAAATGTCAATTTTTACATAGGACAGCTATAAATGTGAAAAGTGATTATTTGTGAAGGCTCTTACTCTAAGACTTAGTTTATATGACTTACTACTGATAAACTATTTGTATGATAAGATGTATTTTTGCAATTCTGAATTTATGATAAGATAATTTCTGGAAGTGGATTGGCATTCAGAGTATCTTTATTGACAAGCTAAATTAAAGGCTTTTTTTCTTTTTAATAGACTTTACAATATTCAACTGCTTTAGTGTATGATGAAAGAGAAAGAATATCAGATCTGATACACTGAATCCCAAGCACCTGAATGTGATCTCTGTTACGCACCAACTGTATAGAGAAGGGTGAAATAGGATGTGGGAGATACCTGGAGACGTGTTCAGGGAAGAGAGAAATTGCAGAAAGGGCACCTCAGAGGAAAAATTCCTTTGTTATGTGCCTTTATGAAATACTACCTTGATATATTAAACAGAAATGCCCCTTTGTTTATCAAATTCTGATAGAATAATAAAACTAAATTAATTTGAATAGTTTCTATTTGTTCACAAATCCCAAGTAACAGTTTCAGCAATGGAGCCAGTGCCCTTCCAACAACCCTGGCTCTTTTTTTTTTTTTTTTTTTTTTTTTTTTGGTTTTAATCTGGTAGGAATTCTACCAAGATTTTGCCTTTAATATCAAAAGGCAGATCAACTATATATAGGGCTCCATGTAGAGTAGATTGATTCTAGGGCTTTCAGCCCCTATCCCTCTTAATTTGAGACTATAGAATTGATCCTGCTTTGTTTACACGTGTGTGTATGTATGTTACACATAAACACACCCATATGTATAAAAAATCCAGGATACACACACGCACATGTCTTAACTTCCAATTAATTCGCTCTCATGAAACCTTGGGAAACACATTGACCCCAAAGTGAAATAAACCTCTTGAGAACACTATCAGTATTCCTTTGCAAGAATTAGGCAGCTAAATTGCACCTTAATAAGAATTTAGTCAGAAACAGATTTGTCCCTTACACAGTGTCTCTGCTTGCTTAATTTTTCATGCAATTTGTAAAATATACAACAGTATCTATATCCTCCTTTAATTGGTACATTTTCTTCCACACACCACAGCTGAAAAGTACCAAGACATATATTTTAGGACCATTCATCTGCTTAAGCTGTTTATAATTGAATGCGTTAGAGATTTATTATAAAATACTTTTATTAAATGCTCACATTCAACTTTTCAGAGTAACTTTTTTTTCAATCAAAAACTGGTATATTAGCTTTCATTATTAAAGACTAGCATATTATTTTGAAGGCATTAATACATTTTGATTTCTTAGTCAATTATAAAATAAATATATAAATGAAACATTCTTTGTAAAATATGCTGTTTAAGAAAGTCATTGGTTACCTCAAGTGAAGTAGTCTAAGAGGAAAAAAGATAAAACACCTATGTTCAAAGAATATAGTTTAGAAATTTTTAAATGCCATTTTAAATGTTTTAAATAATTTCTGGTATTTCCTAGTGATCATTCTACCAAGCAGTTTAAATATATTAAAAACTGAACAATTAATATTTTAATGACATAAAAATAGTTGACGTAAGGAAGTTGAAAGAGTCTTATTTGATGAAAATAATGGGTAAGAATAATAAAATCTACAGAAAAAGAGAAATTAAAGAAATTAAAACTCTCTTAGGAAATATCCTGGTCAAGTAAATTGTACTTCTATCTTGTTTTATAGTATAAGCCAGGCTGAAGTTTTATAATGAAATGACCCTGACCTGAAGCCTCCTTTGCAAATGACTAGTGCCTTAATTATTTGCATCTGTGAACTCAAATGAACATACTTAAGGATATATCAATATGCTCATAAATCATCTGCAGGCGATAAGTAGTCCAACATAGATAATTAGAGAATTTACGGAAGGCTTACTCCCTCTGTTTATCTGCTTATGACATTTGCGGTACAGCCCTAACAGCAGGATAATTACTAGATTTATTCATCAAACAAAATCACGCCTTCTGGGAATGCACAGTGACTCCGGTTTTAGGACTAATAAAGACATTTTTCACCAAAACTCAAGTACTAATTTGCTCAATAACTAGCTGCAATAAGCTTTTATGGAAGCACTCAAAGAAAAGGCTTGGCACCAGAGGGCAGATAATTAAAGGTGCAGTATCCCTATACAAAAGGATCTGAACAATTCCCTGACCATATTAAAATTTAATTGTTGAATGTTAATTGAAAAAAATATAAGTTGCTTCTGTTCTCTGAGTTACAGTAATTATTCTCCTCAGAACAAAAACATATCTGTATGTCTAAGTTAGCAACAAAAGAAAACAACCAAAGATAAAATGCTCTGAAAACTTATCATAGGCTTAATACCCAAGTAAATACAAATTAAAATTAAAAATTTTTTTACAACAGTGATCACATTTAAAGTCAGCACGCATTTGATTTGAATTTTTTTCTCCCTTTCTCTCTCTCTCTTTACCTCCATACAACCCTTCCTTCCCCTCTACAAATAGAAGAATTGTGGTTAGTTGACTTGTTTTTCTTTAAAAGTTTCAAGAATTTTTTTAAGTGATAATGGCCCAAAATATTTTAGTGATTTGGAGTATAGGTATTCTTAAACTGCATTTTCCCTTCATAATTGTTTGAAAGTCCGATGTCTTTAATTCATTCGGATTTCTCTTTTGTATTCACAAAAGGCAGCTACTTCAAATTTTTAAAAAAGCATTATTGATCAAACTCATTGACCATTAGTACAGCTATCACAGCCCAGTTTGCTTTTCCAAACAGAATCTCAAGAAATTATTGAGTAATCACAGTTAAATTCTAAATGTTTACATCACTGTTCTGATGAAAGAAATAAGAATAATGAGGTGTTGTTATTTTTTAAATGTTTCCGCATGGGATAGTTAGGGTGTTCCCCTAGAATCTAAGCTTTTACTACACCAGAATCAGAAGTGGTCAGGCCCTTGGGCTCACTTTCTGCTGCAGAGGAATGATGAACTACACAAAATGCAGACTTTTAAACTCATATTTAATTGTTTAATGTCATGGCTCTTGGTAGAGCATTGTTGCTTGAAAAATAAATTGGGTAATTCAATTAAATGGCTACAGAAGATACATCATATCAGATGTAGAAAGGCACTAACCCCAGCTTGAACTTGACGTCCCACATCGCTTCACTTATTTGACAAATGGATTCTTGAAAATAATTGAAACACATGACTGCCAGCATAGGTCAATAATACTTTTTGCCATTCAGCCTCTTAACAGCTTCCATTTTTTCTTCCACTGTGCCATTCAGGGCAAAGATTGCATTTGCCTGGTAAATCATGCAAGCATTATTACTAAAATGGGACTAAATGCAATGAAAATGGACTACATAAAAGTAATGGCACTTAAGTAAAAGGAAGACCATTTACTAGGGCAAACACTAAATGTCAGCGTTAAATACTATATGACATTACTTCCATTACAAGCTCATATTATGCACATAAGAAAGCAAACTCACTAACTACAGCTGCATACTACGTTTTCATATCGTTAACCAATGTTTTCAAGACACTACTGTTAATCCAGATTTAAAGCAGAACTACATATCTGCTGTTTCGAGTTTTCTCTCCTATATCTCTTTAGGCAGAACAGATACATTTAGGCAAAAACAGAATCACTGCCTAAATTTTCGAAGGAACATCATTAACAGATTTAAAGACTAATACTTGGTCTCTTTGAAAACACTAAGAAAAGAAACAATTACAAACAGCAAAGAAACTTAAAAGTGTTGTCCAGGTAAATAGGTTTTGAAAGACAAAAACAAACAAACAAACAAAAACATGTTTAACCTATGTCACCCTGATTAATAAAAAAATCATTAGGTATTTCTTTAATCTCAATTTGATTGTATTAATACATTCTAAATGGTTAAGAGGGAACTAGTAGATAAAGCAGAAACTGCAGATCCAAACAGAAACTGATCTCTTCTTGTGTTTCATTTGTAAACACAGACTGCCAATTCCTTAATGTTTTTGGTTTGGTGTGGTGAGGTTTTTTGATAATAAAAAAGAAAAAATGTCCTAGTTTTGTAATGTTCAAGCTTTCAACAGTTACTTCACAATTAGGCAATACTGCTTAGAGATAAGAATGCAATCAAAATACTTGGGATTGACTCCTGCCTTCTGCCATCAGCAAGTTACTTAACCTCTTTATGCCTCAGTTTTCACATCTGTAAAATGAAGATAAAGATAGTTCTTACCCTCATAAATTTCTTAAGAGGATTAATTTTAAAAGTGCTAATGGTGTGCCTAACAATAAAGGCTCTCTAAATGTCTGCAGGCACTGTAAATAAAAAAGTCTGAATCAATCATAAGGAATTTTTCATAAGGAAACACTTTGAAATGAGCACATGTGCATTTTGACATGGGAGTCCCACTTAAATGTTCTCAGTTCATGTTTTATTTTTGACCCTTTCTGGACCATAAAGCTCTTTTAACTTTCATTTTATTGATCAAACTTCCTTTCCTGAAAGAAACTTACTTTTTAAATAACTCCTTAAAGTTATACTGCAACCTTCAGCATTCATTGATCTTAAACTTCAAATGAACCCATTTACCTGCATTTGGGAGTTAATTGACCCAGTTCAGGTTTCCAACGTTTATTAGACAACTGTTTTCTCCAGTCAAGATAAGTAATAGAAAAGCAACTACTTCAACTCCTTAAAGAGTGTGATTATTTCCTACAAAGCTCTCCATTTTTTAATAGGTCTTCATTTCTTATTATTTTTCCCATTCAGGTAGTGACACTTCCCTGTTCTCCAAATCCCCAATTATTCAGCTCCAGTAGAGCCACTTCTTGAGTCCAAGGTAGCGAAAATGTCTATATTTGGGGAAAAGAGGGTTGATGGGAGAGACTTCAATTGGCTCTACTATAGTTCTGCTGTTTTATGTTTCACAGTATTTTGTTTTTTAAATAAAATAATTCAGTCAAGAAAAATTTACTAGATCTGTGGAAGTTCTTTCAAAACTTAAGGTTTGTCTTAGGCTTTCCGTGAACTAAAGCTTTGTTAAAAAATGATTTTCAAAACTTCAAACACTGGAGTAGATAAAAAAACAGAGTAATTTTATTTGTCAGAACTGTTCTTCGAGCAAAACAAAGAAAAAATGGTAAAAAAAAAAATAGCTAAATCTGCAGAGAGAAAGGATAAATCACAGATGAGACACAATTGCAAGTATCAAGCATCAATATAATATTCTTAATGTATTATAAAGTCCAATAAAAACAACAGGTTCACAGATTCATATCTACTATTCAAGTGTTTAATGAAATTATTTAGTTAACATAAAAGAATTATACTTTTTGGCCTTCATACATAAAACATAGTAATTTAAGAATTATTAGCCTTACATTAAAATATTGCTATTTTTCTGCTATTTACTGTGTACTATGATGTAATATTATTTTACATATACTATTTTCAAAATACTCATTCCTCAAATATGAAAATCAAGTGCCAAAAAGCAAGAACATTTTTATACATGCTCACAGAAATAAATGTATTTCATTTAGTTACAAGGTGACACTCATATAAAAATAGATAATATGTATTAAAAAATAAGATGTTTTCTTTACAAAAGAAAAATTCTAATGGGAAAATGTGCTGGCCCAGGAGCTTGATTTAGACTGGGTATTTCAAAATTCTCGAGGCTTACTTTTCACAATTAAGGATTATGGAAGCAATCCTGGTAAGCCTAAAGGGTTTTGAATTGTGCTTGTAGAACATTAAGCAAACATGGGTATCTCCAGATTCACAAAGCTCCAATAAAACCATGTGTATATAATTAGATCAATCAACAGGAACCATTATGAGATATATGTCAGAGGAAGTCTCATAACAAGCAGCCATATAGAAAGAATTAACTCTATCCACCTAAGGCCTTATCCACTCAATACACAGACATCACATAAATTTATAATGGCATTAAATCTATTAATGGTATGAGGAATAAATATTTATTAAATCAGGCAAAGTACATTTTAGTGTACTTTGAATTAATAATTGACAATAGCAATGA
The DNA here is from genome assembly GCF_009761245.1 of Sapajus apella. Classification (NCBI taxonomy): domain Eukaryota; kingdom Metazoa; phylum Chordata; class Mammalia; order Primates; family Cebidae; genus Sapajus; species Sapajus apella. The sequence continues at coordinate 48,260,004 of NW_022436941.1, forward strand.
ATTTTTTCACAAAATAAATTGGGTGTTTTCTAATATATGCTTTCTTTTCTGAACATAATACCAAATGCTATTACTGTAACTTGGAAAAGCAGACAAACCAAGAGGATGAGTGGCATGGAAATAAGCTTTTATCTTAAAATTAGACAAAATGAAGGGAAAAAATAAAAGGCTAACTGCATTTACAAGCCAACAGCACCTAATTCTGCTCTAAATTTTCCTTTGACTCTTGTGGCTTATACAGCGCAGCATACAATTGAACAATTGCAATAATTCTTTGTGTAATTTGCTCCAAAGTGGTACAACATTTGTGAGTTTTCATGTGACTAAGTTTCAGAGTAAACATAGTACTTTATAGTAGGAAAGGCGTAACTTGAATAGACTTGACTCTAAATCGTAGAGTTCAGAGATTTATATACATACACCTTCATTAGTTTGCTAGGGTTCCATAACAAATACCTTAGACTGAGTGGCTTTAGAATATTATTTTTTCACGGTTCTAGAAGATAGAAATCCAAGACCAATTTGTCTGAGGTTTAGTTTCTTCTGAGGCCTCTCCTTGGCTTGCATATGGCTGCTTTCATTCCTCATCTCCAAATGGCCTTTCCTCTGGGCGTGCACACTGTATACTAATATCCTCTTCTTAAAATATACCAGTCATGTTGGATTAAGGCCCTCTCACATGCCTGATTTTTAGTTGAATTTAAGGGTGCCGTCTTCAAATATAATCATATTACAATATCCTGGGGATTCAGAATTCAATATATGAATTTTGGAGGGACACAGTTTAATCCATAATAAGAAAAACTTTAACATATCATTATTTTGTAAATGACAGCTCTAATTTGATTCTTTACAAATATTTGTACTAATTATTGTGCTCAATATTGCACATCTCTAACATGGTTGTTTTCAAACCATAGCTTTTACCAGAATGGGCTGGAGCGCTTGTTAAACCAATAGATTCCTGAATTCTACCCCCAAGAGTTTCTGATTCTTTTGGTCTGAGACCAGGCCTGAGAATTTGCTTTCTGACAAGTTCCCAGGTGATGCTGATACTACTGGTTAGGGAACTGTACTTTGAGAACCAGTGATCTAGTACAAAGTTTCCAAAGCAGATTTTTTTTTAACAGTGTCTTATGAAATACTGGCACAGATTCTTACAAAAAAGCAATTAATAGTCAAATTATTCTGGATTGTGCTACATATGGTAGTATCCTCTTAGAGATTTTAACATATTATTGAAATACTGTTAACAGACATAAGTAACATATTAAAATTTATAAGAATTCTTGCAGTAAGAGAAAAAATAAACTGACTTTCTACACTTATCTAACTACATAACTGAGTTTTTCAAGTAACAACTTTTAACATATCATGCATATCTTTGGAAACATTGGTTTAACAACTTGAATTGTCTCACATCAAACCACCATTTTCCAAACTGTTTCATGGGAGGCCAAGAAGTATTTCATGCAAGCATTAATATTATAGATGCTTCAAAGAGGAAGAAACGTCTTCCATAATTTGGGAAATTCTTTGGTAACAATGTTTTACTTTATTTGATTCTGAACTTTAAAAACTTACAAGGATAAGAACTGCTTTTTGTAATTCATTCTATGTTTCATGAAACACTAGGAGTGCCCTGAATCTGAGATTTATGATCAACGTTTGAACTATGACTAAACAAAATTTCCAATTTAGATATTTTACCTTATTCTCTTTCCAAATTTAATCCTGCACACAGTGTCTTTTAAGACTAGGAATATAAACACATATATGTACATGTGAACATATACACGTATATACACACAACAGCCCACCTACCATCATCCCCCATTTGTGTTTTGAGTCCCACAGATTTGTAATCAGTAAATGAAAAATGTATATGATCAGTGTAGACAGGAACAGTTTTAGTGTTGCCATATGAGGAAGATCTAGGAAATGCATTCAACAATTAATTATGTATCAAATACAGGTCATTTAGTTAAAATTGTTGCACAAATTAAAAGGGTGTGTTCTTATGCTCATTTTTCTACAAAGATAAATACTGTTTTTCAAATAGTAAACTAGAGATGATTAAAGGAAAAATAGAACTAATATTCATTGAACAATGATTATGTTTTAGGAAACATGTCAGCTATTTTATATGCTTTACTTTAATTCGCATTCTCATTAGCCTTAAATAAGGGAATTATTGTTTTCATTTGACAGAGGAAAAAATTAAAGTTCATAAATGCAACTTAGTCGCACTAAGATAAAGGGATGATAAAGATACTGCCCCTGACATCAATGCATTCAAAGTCTTGTGAGCCAAGATCTGAAAAGTAACCTACAAAAAATTATATGCAAGATTCAAGCCAAGAAGGGGCTCATGAAGATATTTTTTTAAAGTGGTATGAATCCCCTAATAAAAAGCACAAAAGACTACTAAGTGGATATGGAAGCACTGAGGTTTAGTGGTTAAGAGCCACACTTCATGGGTTCAAATCTCTGCTCTGCTGTTAACCAGATTTGTCATCTTAATCATGTTAAACTCCTCAAACATGTCTTTTTTCATCTATTATATGTAGAGCATAATTGTATGTACTCTATAAAGTAAGCATAAAGATTTAACGAGTTAATATAGAGAGCCTGGCTCATATTGATTACCAAAGAAGCTTTTTATTATTATATTTTATCAAGAATATGAGATCTATATGAAAATATAATGGTAGCATTATTTTATATTTTATATAAAATGTAGACTTTAAGAATAAATGAAAATAATTATGATAATACCAATAATTCTACTGAAATGTGAAATATATATATTAAATAAATGGTGAATTATGATCATGAACAGATTTATTAGAAAACATATGTGAGTATTTTTAGGTAAAATTTAGCTAGGATTTTACATCTTTTTTCTCCATGTTTAGACATTTCTCAGGAAGAGTTTATTTTTAAAAACAATGTTACTATGAAAAAGACTAAAAGATCATTATTAATCAAGAGAGGAATCCATTACAAAAATTGTTTGATGATAACTAACAATCTATTTTTTTAACTATGGTAACCTAATAAAAGAGAACAATAAAACCTCATTCTTCACTTAATCATAACAGATTTTCTGCTATGTTGAAAGTCCACACTATGGAAAACATAGATGCAACAGGTTAGAAGATGAATAATTCCTTCCATCTATATTCTTATACTCCATAGTGGGGAATGAACAATCAATTCATGAAGAGCTATAATGTTAAGTTCCAAAAGAAAATGGTCAATTTTATTTTCCTTAAAACAAGGAAAAGATCAAAAAAAAAAATAATCAACTTAGAGAGAAGATTTGAGAGAGAGAAAGATGGAAGGAGAGAGAATTGCACATGTAAGGATCAGCAAAGGCAGTTTCACAGATAAAAGAAATCACAGAGGAAAGTGTTGCTTAGAGGGAAAAAATATTGTTTAACTAGAAAATAGAATTATCTAAGTGTTACAGGAAACTGTTTTGAATATACTTCAAGTAAATGTGGGCAACTCTAAACGCAGCAGTTACATGCCAAAAATTTAGTTAGCTTTATCTTTTAAAGTCTGTATTTTAATCTATTTAAATAAATTTAATTTGTATTGGGGGATAGAGTATATAATTTACTCATCTTTAGCTTCAGTAGTCTGAGGAAGAAGGAATATCTAGGGTTAGCATAGTATATAGTATAAAGGCAAACCTTATTTTACTTGATTTAAAATATTTACAAATTATAATAGCGGTTAGTAATATATAACAATAAGAAAAGTCTAAATTAATAAGTGGGTAGAAGAAAAGAATTCTGTTTCATTGTTAATATCTAACTATCTTTCACTGATTAATTGCATATACTTGAACTTTTCTTTAGCCGATTCTCCTAAGGTATTATGTCATTTTGAAAGACATTGACAAGTTTTACATTTTGCCACTCTGATGTTTATGCAGTGGAATTAGTTAAGGATGATTATGAAAACCAACAGCAAGTTAAAATGATTTTCGTTTGATAGTTTGGATGGTGTCATGGCTCCTCAGGAATTTATTATTTACCAGTTTTTTCAGAAACACCTGGACCACACTATTATTATAATGACACTCTGAACAGATATTTCTTTTAAATACACAAAACAACATGGGAAGGGATTTGCATATATAAAATGGAATGTCTGTAGAGTATACAAATGTTACAAGTACACAAATATAAATTGTCCAAAAGTACACCTGTCAACTCTGCTTCTTTAAAAATATGTATGACAAAGACTGAGTAAAAACATGATAGAGTAGTTATTGTTTATATAATTGCATATAACTAAAACATCCCAGTAATTGGTTCCAATCTACCATCCTATCATATTACAGAATTGTCATGGGGGCAATCTGAAGAATCCCTGATGATGATGATCATATACATATATATATATATATATGTATATATATATATACACACACACACACACACACACATACACACACATACACATATATATAATATATATACACACACGCACAAATACACACACATTTAACACATACATATGTACACAAATACATATATGTATATGAATACACATATCTATACACACACATAAAAGTTGTGTAAATATATATATGCTAGTGCATTTGTGTATATATATATATACACACAACACATGCATGTATCTATTTTGCACACACATAGATATATATACATTATACACACACTCATTTGTGTCTTTGTGTGTATTTCCCGTGCTCTCATCTGTATTCCTATCTCTCCCATTCTCTGCTTCTATAGGCAAAAGCAACATATTAATTTCTCACAGTTTATATAACAAATTACCACAAACTTAGTGGCTGCTATGGTCTGAATAGGTTCTCCAAAATTTATATGTTGGAGATTTAATCCCCACTGCAACACTATTGGAAAATAGGATATAATGGGAAGTGTTTAGGTCATGGATTAATGCTGCCATGGAAAGGTCTTATGGGAGTGAGCCTCTTGCTTCTGCTCTTCTACTACATGAGGAAACAGAATTCAATCCTTTTCAGCCCTTCCTCCCACCACCATGTAAGGAAGCAGCAAGAAGGTGACTTGATCTTGGGCTTCTCAGCTCTGGAACTGTGAGAGAATAAATTTCTCTTCTTCATAAATTATTCAGTCTGAGGCATTTTGTTATAGCAGCACACAACGCACTAAGACAGTGTCTAAACATAATATAAATTAACAAATACTTAATACATGTGGAGCTTAAAACCTAGATGACGAGTTGATAGGTGCAGCAAACCACCATGGCACATGTATACCTATGTAACAAACCTGCCCATTCAGCACATGTATTCCAGAACTTAAAGTAAAATAAACAAACAAACAAAATTCTGGAGGTCAGAATTCCAAAATGGGTTTGAACTTGGCTAAAATCAAGGTGTCAGCGGAACTGTCTTTCTTCTGGAGGCTCTAGAGATCCATCTCCTTGCTTTACTCAGCTTTCAGGTGGCTTCCTGCATTCTTTGCATCCTCATGGTCCCTTTCTGTCGCCAAAGCCAGCTATTACTTCCCTCTGACCTTTGCTTTCATTATCATATCTCCTTCCCTGACTCTTCTACCTTCTTCTTTTTTATATAAAAACCTTGAAATCAAATTGAATCCATCCACATAATTCAGATACTTTCTACATCAAAAAATACTTAATTGAATCACATCTGCAATCACAGATGCTGAAAATTAGGATGTGGACATCTTTGAGCGTCATTATTATGGGTACTATAAGTAATACCATGCTTTACCTGTCTTCCCTCTATTTCCTCAACTTTAATACATTCCTTAAACTACTTCCACTGGATATTTGTCCCAGCCATTGGTCTGACATGTTCCTATCAAGATCATAAGAATATCCTGCTGCTGAATGTTACAAGCGTGCTCTTACCTTCTCCAACTACTGTCTTTCATTTTTATGTATTGACTCCTCTTTTTGGTTTCAAACTTTTCTCCGTGGGCTTCTATGCTGCTCTCTTCTTTTTCCCCATGAACTTTTCACTGTTCCTTCATAGTTTCTTTTACAGATACCTTTTTCTTCTCCTTTTCTCTGACTGTTGTCCTTTACTTTGTCCTAACTATTCATTTTCATCAAGTCGCATGATAGCATCTATGTCTTAGGCTTCTACAGGGATTAGTCCCAAATCTCTGTCTCATTTACATCTATCTCACTTAATTCTGTATTAAAGCTATATGTCCATTTTGATGGCCAAAGGAAACTGTAAAACCAACATGTCCAAAATGTGAAAAAACATTTACAGAAGCCCAAATGTATACTGTTTTCTTTCCCTCCCCCCTCCCTCCCTCTCTCCCTCCCTCCCTTCCTTCCTTCCTTTCTTTCTTGCTTTCTTTTTTTCTCTCTCTTTTCTTCTTTCTTTCTCCCTCCCTTCTTTCCTTTCTTTCTTTCTTCCCTTCCTTTCCTCCCTTCCCTCCCATGTCCTTCCCTTTCTTCTTTTCTCCTTTCTTTCCTTCTTTCTCTCTCTCTTCCTTCTTTCTTTTTTCTTTCTTCAAACAAAAATATCCTTTTCATGGTTACCAATTCAAAATTTACAGACTCTTTGTCTGTCTCTCTTCATTCAAATCTCACGTATAATCTTGTCACATAATCTCCAAATTCTCTTGTTTTAAATTTCTTAATATTTCCTGAATCTAATCCATTCTTAGCATCTTCTTAGTTACTGCCTTACTTCAGCTCATACGAATATTTTGTGTTTACTGATTCTGCTTTCTCCTAATTAGCCTTTTTTTTTGTTGTTCCAGCCTTAGCTTTCTATAATCCTAGCCTCCACACTGCTACCGACACGATCTAATATGCAAATATGATAGTCACAACCCTACTTAAAATTCTTCAGTAACTTCATTATGAAAGCATTAATTCTGTCTTCCCATTCCTCATCCATCATTCAATTTCTTGCACGCGTAGTAACTAGTTGCTCTTCCAGGGCTTCTTGCCACTTTACCTTCAATGCTAAGTAATTTTCTAATTGCTTTCCTCTTAATTTCATTTTCTGGAGTATTTTAAGATTTAAATGAGTTAATGTAAGAAAAACTCACAGCACAATTTCTAGAATATAGTAAGCATTCAATAAACATTAATTACCTCTTTTCTCCCTGTCTTCCTTCTCTCACTAGGATTTTGCATATAAGTCTCTTTTCATTGTTAAATATTATTGTCTCAACTAGTCAAATATTGATCTTTTGGCCATCCACTTGTCAAGGTCACGTTCAATACACTTTTTCTCCTTTGAATTTTATGAACATAGAGTATTCTTAGTTATGGAATTCAATTAAGCATTCTGTCAACCATTTGAGAATGAAGTCCTAAACTATTAACCTATTATAATCCTTAGCTGATTCTTTAGCTTCTTCAATTTAGATAAATATTTTTCTCTTATTTTAATTTCAGTCAAGCAATCTGTAACAGGATCACTGATATATTATATAACAATATTATATGAATACGTTTATTATGTATCCATGTGAAAAGGGAATTTCTGTTCACAGATGTTTTCCTATTTCTCCATTTTTAATTATATTCTTATAGGTTCCACCACCTTTAAGTTATGGTATGCTAGGCCTTCCTAATGAACTTGCACTTTTGAATCTCTACAACCCGCAGATTAACTTCTCCATCATCTCCCTTCCAATCATTTCTCACCACCTCCACCATCTCCAGCCTGGTCCACGCACCCTCGTCTCTAGCTGGACTTACTGTCAAAGGCTCTTAATTGACCATCTTGTACCGTCTATCATCTTTCCCCAACCCAGAAACCAGAATCATCTACAAATCAGATTTCATCATTTCTCCACTTTCTATCTGTCTCCCACTGAATAAAGCCATTGATTCTACACAAGCTTACCATGACTGAACAAGATTCAACCTCTGGTTGTTCCTACTCCTTCTGCTGTTCTCATTCTTTTTGCTCCAGTGTCTCTTTCTTGCTCTTCCTCAAATTATCAGGTGTTCCCTAAATGTGGGCATTCACCCTCTCTTCTTCCTGAAGGATTGCTTTCTCTCCTTCTTTAGGTCTTAAGTGTCGCCTTTTCATTCAGTCCTTTTTTGACCATCTTACAGCTGAGACTTCTTATGTTTTCTTTCTTGCTTCATCCTTTTCCATAGCCTGGAAAGCCACCATTTTAATTTTACTTTTTAAAACATGTCTTAACCCCCTTCTTATTAGAATGTAATGACTATGAGGACATGGGGTCTTTGCCATTTTTGTTCAATGAAGTGTTGATGAGAAGGCCCCAAAATGTCTGATATATAGTAAATGCTTACTTAGTAAGTATTTGGAAAATAGTTTCTGCGAGATTCTGAGAAGACCAAGTAGTCTTCACTTTCACTTGTCATCCAGTTTTTTAGCTTATTTTGGTTATTTTGAGAAGCATGGCTGGTTTATTCGGTTGGCCAGACAAAAAGACTAATGAAATAGGAAATAAAATTATATTTTTGCCCAAAGCTGATCCTAGATGCTATGATACAGAAAATATAATATGGGGATTTATCACTGGAGTTTTAAAATAAAGGTAAAACTCATCAAATCAGTTTCAAGGGTGCATTAACATTTATAAAGCAAAGCCCACAAACAGAAAGGGTATTTTGTGTTCCTTGTTCATCAGAGCGTTTTTCAGAGCTAAGTAGTATATGAGTTACAATATTTTGAGCCAATGTGGTAGTTTGAACTTGCTGTGGGGACTTCCCATAAAGGAAGGTAATCATGTTATGGATTTAAGATATTTAGCAAATTATGTTACATCTGCATGCAAAGAAGAAAAAGAGCATTCTTGTTAAAACTCTCTGTGAATCTGTATAAAGCAAAATAATTAAATACTTTTTGTATGTATTCTTTTTCCTATAAAACTGTTTTTGGATTTTAAGTATGAGATTTCTGTGTGCCTATAATATACCAGATATTTTTATATTACCACCATAATCAACTTCTGTATAAGTTCCCTTGCAGCACCTTCTCTATGTATACCATTTGAAGGTCTCACTCAAATGTAATGTAAGTTATATTAACAATTGGTCAATCATAATGATTCTTGTATGCCTTTCCTTCAAGATTTAATGGCATACATTTTTATTTCCTACATAAAAGCTGAACCATCCAGGTAAACTAATGTCCTAATAAAATGAATCCTCTATCCTTGGAAGTACAGTCACTTGGCAAATGTAATTCAACAGTTAATATCTGAATTTTTCTATTAGTAAAGAGCCAGCTTCAAATGAGCTAGAAGCCCTTCACTCCTAAAAAAAATCTATAGTAATGATGAGCATGGCTTTAATAGGTCACTTAACAGGATATAGAGAGTTTACAATTCTCTTCATCTTTTAAGGAAAACAAAACTAATTACATCTCTCTAGGCAGTCAGGAATACATACTATCTCCTAAGTGCAGTGGATAATAAAACTTACATATACTTGCCCTTCTTCTGCCTTAGTTTTTTTCTTCTAAAATTGTAAATTAAAGTAATCGCATGTGCATAACAAAGCTCTTCTGTAAAAGGAGGGTAAATTGTAAGATCCCTCTCCTCGTGAGGACACACTTAACTAAATGTTTGACTCTAATAAGATTTTTACAGAGCATTCTTATATTACTTAATCTTTGCATAATTATCCAAAATATGACCCACAGTTTTCTTGAATTCAAACCCTAGTGCTTAGAAATCTAAGATGAAGGATCTTCATGGAAAAGATTGTATGATAAAGTAAATGTTGCCCAAGCCCTATTTCCTTGACTTACAAAATATATTTAGAAGCAAGGAATAGAGCTACGTTTAATCAAATATGTAGGTTATAGATAAATCAATATATATGATGTGCTGATAATCTCATCTCCAGCTTTTTAATACAAGTGTACATTTAGGGATTAAACAGGTTTAAGGATTACAATTGGACTTACCTACTACCTTCAGCTCTTCACTGACCCATTTTGCAATGCTGTGGATTGTTAATAACTAAGCTATATAGGTGCCCTATAGCTTATGTGGATGGAATACCTTGCAATACACAATCAATTCAAAATATTTACATTCTTGAGAAAATATACAGTTTATTAAACTCTAGGCAACAACACATCCACTAATTAATGATATTGAATATAATAGCAACTTAAAAAAACACTCTATACTGATTGCATTGACCTTTAAAAAGACCATTTCACCCAGCAATTGCATAATGGGTGAATATCCAAAGAATTATAAATCATTTTACTATAAAGACACATGCACACGTATGTTTGTTGCAGCACTATTCACAATAGCAAAGACTTAGAACCAACTCAAATGCCCATCAATGATAGACTGGATAAAGAAAATGTAACACAAATACACCATGGAATACTATACAGCCATTAAAAAAACCCAATGAGTTCATGTCCTTTGCAGACACATGGATGAAGCTGGGAACCATCATTCTCAGTAAACTAACACAAGAACAGAAAACGAAACGCCACATGTTCTTACCCATAAGTGGGTGTTGAAAAATGAGAACACGTGGACATGGGAAGGGGAGCATCGCACACCGCAGCCTGTCAGGGTGTGTGGGGCTAGGAGAGGGATAACATTAGGAGAAACACCTAATGTAGATGACAGGTTCATGGGTATAGCAAAAACCATGGCATGTGTATACCTATGTAACAAACCTGCACATTGAGTACATATACCACAACAAACCTACACGTTCTGCACATGTACCCCAGAACTTTAAGTATAATATTAAAATAAAACTAAATTCAAAAAAAATACTCTATTCTCTTAGAGTAGATTTAGGTTTACAGCAAAATTGAAAGGAAGTTTCCGAGATTTCCCATCTAACCCCCGCCCTCATACATGCATACTTTCTCCCATTATCCACATCTTCACCAGAGTGGTACATTTGTTATAGTTGATGAAATCTGCATTGACACTATCATTGACTGTATCACCCAAAATCCATAGTTTACATTAGGGTTCACTCTTGGTCTTGTACATCTGATGGATTTTGACAAATGTATGATAACATGCATCTACCATTATGGTATCATACAGAATAGTTTCACTGTTCTACAAATCTCTGTGTTCCTCCATTTACTCTATCCATCCCTCATTTTTCACTGCTGTCAGACCACCACCGATATTTTTCCTGATAGTTTTACTCCATATGTTTGTCTTTTATAAAATGTCATTGTCTTAGTTCATTGTCTGCTGCTGTGATAGAATACCTGAGACTGGGTAATTTATAGAGAACAGAGATTAATTTGTTTCATGGTTCTCGAACCTGGAAAGTCAAAGATTGTGGTGCCAGCATCTGGCAAATGCCATCATGCTGTGTCATCATCATTCAGTGACAAATGCAGAGGTCAAGAAAGGGCTAGAGCAAGAGGGCAACAGCAAGAGGGCAAGAGAGGCTGAACTTGCTTTTATAATAGATCCACTCCTTCTATAATGACATTCGTCCATTGATGCAGGCAGAGCCTTCATGCCTAATCTTCTCTTATTAGGCCTGACCTTCCAACACTGTTACCTTGGGGATTAAGTTTCCAACACATGAACTTTGGGAAACATATTCAACAACAGCAGTCATATTGTTGAAATCATACAGTATATAGACTTTTCATATTGGCTCCTTTCATATAGGAATATGCATTTGTATTTCATCCATGTCTTTTTGCAGGTGGTTAGCTGATTTCTTTTTAATACCAATAATATTCCATTATCTGGATGTACCAGTTTCTTTATCTGTTTACCAACTGGAAGTCATTTTGGTTGCATCTAAGTTTTGGCAATCATATGTAAAGCTGCTTTAAACATCTATGGGCTGGTGTTTTGCATGGACATATATTTTTCAACTCCTTTGGGTAAATACCAAGGAGCACAATTGCTGGATCATAGTGATAAGGGTATATTTAATTTTGTGAGAAACTGCCAAACTGTTTTTCAATGTCATTGTACTATTTTGCGTTTTCACCAGCAATGAGTAAGAGTTCTGTTGCTGCACATCCTTTCCAGCATTTGGTTTTGTCATTCTAATAGGTGGGCAGTGGTATCTAATTGTTGTTTTAATTTGCATTTCTCAGATAACATATGATATGGAACATCTTTTCATGTGCTTATTTGCTATGCTTATCTATACATCTTCTTAGGCAAGATGTCTGTTAAGGTCTTTGATCTATTTTTTAATCAGGTTGTTTGTTTTTATTATCTTTAAGTTTTAAGAGCTCTTTGTAGATTTTAGATAATAGTCCTTTATTGGATATGTCTTTTAAAAATATTTTCTCTCAGTCTATGGCTTCTTTTTTTATTTTCTTGACAATATCTTTCACAGAACAGAAGTTTTTAATTTTAAGAAAGTCCAGCTTACCAAATTTTTCTTTCCTGGATCATCCCCTTGATGTCATATCTAAAAAGTCATCACCAAACCCAAGGTCATCTAGGTTATCTCATATGTTATCTTCTAGAATTTTTATAGTTTTGCATTTTACATTTAGGTCTGTATTATATTTTGAGTTAGTTCTTGTGAAAAATGTAAGCTCTGTGTCTACAGTTTATTTTTGCATGTGGACATCAATAGATATTTTTATAAGCTATTTCCTCTGTAAAACTGACTGTAACATATGTATGTGCGTATTATATGAAAACACACATATATTTAAATATATATATTTAAAGACTATTCGATTGTACGTAATTCAGTTTTTTTCATCCCAAAGAAATAAGTATCTCTGAAATAGCTTAGTAAAACATCAATGTTGATTTTTTATTTATACTTTGATTCCATGATATCTAAGGGTACTCTCACAAAAGGTAGTAAGCTGAACTTACCAACATAGCTAAGTCATCAGCTTATACATAATGAAAATATATTTTGAAAAATTACATTAAAAAAATACTCTACTTTCTCTCCCTATTCATGTTCCTTTCCTAGCTGCTACAGTTTACTGGGGAGACAGCAGAATCCTATAGAATCCAGTGTCTTTGTCGGTGAAACCCTGGAAGCTTCCAGGTTCCCCCAACATCCTCCTGAAATCCCTCGGCCCTTGCCCAGCACATATCTTTACACTTTACCCAACTCAAAGCCTCAGTTTCAGCACTATTATCTAAGCTAACCATTATTTCTATCCTTATACAGCCACAACCCTATGATTACAAAATGAGGTGAATTAAAATGTAACAGATTTTTTTTGTTCTCAAATGATTTACAATTCACCTATTAATAAAAGTACATTATAAATGTGAGTATTGTAAAAGTGTGGAAAGAATGTAAACAAACCACAGAGTTACTACTAGGTTAGGAGCTAGAAAAATATAAAAGTATCGTTACCACTCCTACCCCTGGGCCTGAAAGGGCAGGGGTGGCAGCATTTTCCAGAACCAGGTGAGACAGAGAGAAGTTTGAATGTCAGGGCCATCTGGCATGAGCTGTACCTTGTGATGGATAAATGCAGCCAGTGTCAGGCAAAACTGCAGAGAGGGATGCAGGGGAATAAACCCCAACCTTATTGAATTCCACATACTAAACCCAACAGGAAGTTAGAGGACCAAGAACCCTGTTGATATAATTCATTCAGAGATACTTCTTAGGGGCCCAAAGAGAGGTAAAGGATGGAGTATTTGGACAAGCAAATGGAAGAAAGATATCCAGCACACATATTTTAAAATCTGCACTACTACCTTTTATTCAAAACATACAGGCCAAAAGAGGAGGATACTTGGACAAGCGTTCATTTAATTAAAAATTATAAAAAATTCAATGCAGATACCCCAAATAAACTGTCATAACAACTTGTTATATGATGATAAACTGAACTTTTTGTATTTTCGTTAGCGTTTTGTCTTTCTAAGCTCTATTAAGCTATGGAGGTTCTTCAAAATATAAGCATACAGAAAAACTTCTGCAGAGAAGTGACTAAATTGTTTCACATTTTCCAAGCCAATGCAATCAGGAAAACACTGGTGTGAGAGAATGCACAACAATCTCTAAACTGATGAGGATTTAATCAGATGAATACAGACTGTTCAAAAAAAAAACTTTGTACACATCGGATGTCTCAAAACTTGAATGAAAAGAAGAAAAGAGAAACTTTTCAAAGAGCAGTTAGCAAATAAGAAGTATTGCAAAAGCCTACAACAAACGGCTAATATTTACTGAGAACTTTTTAGTAGTCAAGCAATCTGTTAGGGAAAGTTAATGTGTAGTTTCACATAATGCAGTGTTACTAAGAGGTAGAGAGGGTTATTAAGCCAATCTTACAGATGAAAAAGTGAGTTTGGGAGTTTAAGTAGTTGTCTAGCTAGCCCGTAAAGCTAGAAAATTGGGTAGACAGAAATAGAATTTAGCGCTGCCTGTTACCCATAACTAACTCAGTGGCAATATTGTTACATTATAATTCTTTAATCAAGAAAAGAAATGTTAACTCAGTATGAAAAATATCTGTATTTTTATTCAGAATGTATCTAAATGATAAATATTTGGCATTTAAGAAATTGTAAGGTTTTCAGATCACAATGTAATTCTGGAAAATTACAGTATTTCTACTTTATTCAAATTTGTAGTTAACATCATATGAATTAGGTCATTATTCAGATTAAAAGTGCAGATAATTTTTCTGTAAATGTTATCTTTTTTTTTCTACAATTCCACTAAGAACTATCTTTGTTGATTCATCGAGTAGATTCTTTATGCTGATAATAAAAGTTGAGTAGGCTAGCAGGCAAAATAGATTGGTTCTTTGAAAAAAACACAGGATTATATTTCTAAGAACATGGCTGATGTAATGCTAAAAATAAGAGTAGAAAAACAGATATAATGTGAAGAATTTATAAAATGTCTTAAATTTTGTATTTCTCATATAGTGTCATCAGCTATTTAAATTTTACGTTCAATCTTTTTTTTTTTTTTTTTTTTTTTTTTTTTGAGACAGAGTTTCACTCTTGTTACCCAGGCTGGAGTGCAATGGTGCAATCTCGGCTCACCACAACCTCTGCCTCCTGGGTTCAGGCAATTCTCCTGCCTCAATCTCCTGAGTAGCTGGGATTACAGGCACGCGCCACCATGCCCAGCTAATGTTTTGTATTTTTAGTAGAGATGGGGTTTCACCATGTTGACCAGGATGGTCTCTATCTCTTGACCTCATGATCCACTCACCTCGGCCTCCCAAAGTGCTGGGATTACAGGCTTGAGCCACCGTGCCCGGCTATGTTCAAGCTTAATAACATTTTTTGATAGTTAAGGTACTGTGCATAGTATACACTCCTAAAGCTAATGCATTGACATTAAGTTATGCTAAAATATAGAATCCTCTAAATTGTCTAAAATTAATTTTTAAAGTGGGGAAAATACAAGTTTTTACTTAAAACAGTAATGAACATTTTTTTGCTTTGTATCTCTATCTTAGAAACAAAACATGACATGCTATCAATTCATCAAGTGATATAATACAGGACAGTAAATCATGATGTAATAGATTACTTGCCATGGCTCAGTGCTTTCAATAATAATGTAATATAAATTTATATAAAAGTATGTTAAATACATATATATTTTAAATTCAATTCTGTTATTAGCTTAAGAATGGAAACACACTAAATATTAAGCATTGATCTTAATTTATTAATAAAAGGCCACTATAATATTCTAAAGAAGACATACATAATAGAAAACAGTTTTTTTATCATTGCACTTTGTAGAAATTTCATTCTTATGCCCTTCATACATCTTAATCTCCCACATATAATAATAAAAATCTTTATAATCTATGGATAATTGGGCTGGATACGTATAATCAACCCTCAATTATAATTTCAGAGGCAGGAAAGAAATCACATAAACAAATGAAATTCTCAGCTGAAACAAGAATCAGAGAATCATGGAATTTTAGCTGAAAGAGACCTTAGAGATCAGCTACTCCAACCCCCTCGTTTTTTGTCTGAATAAATTGAACTCAGTGAAATTAAGGAACTTTTCAAAGGTCACATAACCAAGTTTTCTATAAAGCAAGGATGAGTGATCTTCTGGCTCAGATTTTTCCCACAGTCCTACACTGCCTTTGAAGAAATCTGTCCAGCTGAAATCGACCTAGTGACTTAAAAATATCTAAAAACACTCCCTTGCAGTCTTCTCACTGTGCCTACCACATTACTTAAAACTCTTTCTTACCAGCTGAAAATGTTGCTCAAAACTACTCATTGTTTGTAAGACTTACAAGTTTGTTCAGAATATTATTTACTAATTGTCTAATGAAAGTATTTAATTTTTGCTGAGTTTAACACCCTTCTAACCAGTGTGTTCCAGTGGAGATGTGAGAAACAGGAAAGGCAGAAAAGCTGAAGAAAAATACACTCAAGTAAATGTCCTTGAATAGGAAACTCCAAAGAAACAAAAACGAATTCATTCATTCATTTATTTAGCACCCTGTCACTAAGTACTTGAGTGTTAGTTATTTCTAAACTTTCTTCTGATGAGATTCACTACCACCACTCTTCAGGAACCTAATTCTGTAGCCAGGCTGAGCCCAGGAATCTGCATCCTTAATTGTGATTCTTATAGTTAAGACAAATTTGCAGAAACTACGCACTATGTAAAATCAATCAGTATCCCACAGAGAACAGAAAGACTTACAAGAAAGAGACTCTGGCCTTGTGGAATTTATAAGCTAAAAGTAGAGATACAGGTACAAACAAATGATAGCTGCATAGTCAGCCTGCATCTGATGAGAAAGGAAAACTTTACAGCATGTGAACAGTGAGTGAAATTGTTATAGACAGAAATGAAAAAAGCACCGCATACGATGGGAATAGCATGTGCACAGGTAAACAATAGACACCTGCATAGATGGGAGAAAAGGAGGAAGAACAAGTATAAAGCCAGTTTGTGAATGAGTGGGATGAGGTTTGCCTCACTTACGATTCATGAAGAAATTGAGGTGGACATTAGGCTAGAATGTTATTTGGGGATCAGATCAAAGATGTAAAGATCTAGACTATGAAATCTGTGAATGTCTTTGAGTGTGGGGCCAACCTGATCACAGCCAAAGCTTCGAATCTTTCATCTGAAACATAGATTGTATGATTAATTGGACAGGGGGAAAAGTGAAAAATACAAAAACCGTTTTGTGAGTTAGATGACTAATGTTAATTTAAGGCTGAATTAAACCTTCAGAATATTTCCAAGAATATTAATCTAAATTTCATGTTTCAGATATCTTCCAGAAAATTTTCAGGGCTGTCACAGAATTATGAAGGGTGCCTCAAGAGTATCTACTCTATCCCTAGGCACTTTCATGTGTCAGGATCTTGCAGTACCAGTGAAAATCTATCCAATTCTTAGAGACCTCCAAAGCAACTCATTGCAATGTTTAATAATTCTCACTGTTGGAAAATATGTATTAATGTATAATCACAATCTCTCTTTTTTTGGCCCACACTTTCCTGTTCAATAATCATTGGATAGAGGTAAGTCATTTCTATTGTTGATCCTATCATATCACATAGGCTGTTAAGACATGGTTTTCTCTCCTTCCCTAAAATTAATAGCTCAATTCTATTAAGTTCTCCTTGTGGTTATTTTTGATGCTCCTATTATTAGCCACAGGCCTAGCTGTGTCTGTGTCTTGAATATATGTTAGCTTTTTTTTTTAAGCAAGTCAAGCACCATTTTTATAAAGCAATAACATTTAAGGATCTGAAAAAATAATTTATGTAAAACAAAAACAAATTTTTTTGTTGTTTTGTTATTTTAATTTTAATAGAGAAGAAACAGAGATGTAGTGGTGTGACTTGTGCCAACTCACACAATGGTAGTGTGGCACTCTAAGAGCTGTTGACTCCAGGTAAAATATTATATATTATGTTATCCTGCGTTTTCATGGAATTAAAGTCCCACACAATAAGAAGCACATTTTAGGGAAAAGATGACAATCTTAATGTGGAGTGACTGTGGGACTTCTAGGAAAGGAATGCCAGTTGGCAGTTGGATACACAGGTTTGTATTCAAGGAGTAAACCAATGTTGGAAAGCTATATCTGAACATATAACAAAGTCTCGATGTAGAGAAGATCACTCTGCTTTGTGAAACCAGCAAACACAACAGTATTTGAAGAATACACAGAGTGAAAAAAAGTGGTCAAAATGTAGGAGAAGCTAAGGAAAGAAGATATTTCTAGAAGAGAGTTGTCAGCCATGAGCTAAGAAGTCAATAGATTAATAGTGGTGAGGATGAGATGAGGCAAGTCCTTCCTTTAATAAGTTTGCTGGGAAAAGGTGAGAGAGGAGGGTCTCTTGGAAAAAGAAACACGGAAAAACTGGAAGAAATTTAACCATGGTTTTAATGCCGATATAAACATTAAAACATTATAGACAGTGGAGAGAAAAAGAAATATATGGTTGGAATGGGGGATTATCAAGGAAAAGAAGTACATCCAGAGCACTGAAATGGATTTGCTTTAAGATGGAGAACTTGCTCTTGCTTCCCATTGGGGGTAAAGGTGAATATGATGATAGAGAGTGTTTTATTTAATCTCCAGCATTTTCTCTGTAAAGAAGGTATTAATACCTTCTTGGCAGAGTGATGAATGTTGTGGTTGCCTAAGAAATTTGAAAGATAAGTTTTAGAATAGGTAGTAAAAAATAACCAATCTGAAGAAAGGACTGCTAGATAGCAAGATGGACCCAGTTGAGACTGGAGGTCATAGACTTGTGGTGGTTATACAGTGTGATTTCTTTTCATCAGCACTCAGCAGCCTATGTATAGTTTAGGGAGACAAAGATAACTGAATGTATTTAGAGTTAAAATTTTGGCCATGCGCGGTGGCTCATGCCTGTATTCCAAGTACCTTGGGAGGCCGAGGCGGGTGGATCTCAAGATCAGGAATTATGAAGGGTTGTCGTAGAATTATGAAGGGTTCAAGACCAGCCTGACTATGGTAGTAAAACCCTATCTCTACTAAAAATACAAAATTAGCTGGGTGTGGTGGCAGGCACCTGTAATCCCAGGTACTTGGGAGGCTGAGTCAGGGACTTGCTTGAACCTGGGAGGCAGAGGTTGCAGTGAGGTGAGATAGTGCCGTCCCACCGCACTCCAGCCTGGGTGACAGAGTGAGATTCCAACTCAAAAAAAATATTTATTTTTGAAAAGCAAACAGAAATCAGAAGGAGATAATTGGCAAGAGAGTGGTTGAAGTGATATAATCCACAGTCTCCTCTGGGTAGCAAAGCAAGTAGATGAAGGAAGTTTTAATTATAAGAAAGAAAAGTATAAGAGTCAAGACATTACAAATCTTGACTTTGTTGAAGTACAAGTATAAAAATAAATTGTCTTTAATCAGGACTTTGACAACTATGGTTTATAAATAATTTTAATCTTTAAAGGCGACATCTGGTAAAAATACCCAGCTTTGCAGAACAAGTTTAGGATTTGGTGACATCAGCCTGAAGGCACAAACTGCCTAAGTCAAAAACATTAAACATGAAATTCATACTGTATGAAATAATGCAGTCTTTGGCAATCTATTAAGTCATATATTTTTTTTAGAAACCCCAAAGTGGTATGATATATTCTCTAGATTATAGGTTTCACAATTGTAAGATGTAAAATATCTTTAGATCGACTACCACAACAGTGGTTCTCAAACTCTTGTCTCCAGACTAGCAGAATCAGCATACCATAGGAATTTTTTAGAAAGGCCAATTATCTGCCACCCATCCTTCTGCTGAATTAGAAACTCTCAGAGTGGGGGCCAGTGAATTATATTTTAATAAGCCCTTGAGGTGAATCTGATGCTCACTAAAGTATGAGAACCTCTACAGTACAGTAATCTCAAGGTGCAAGTTGATTGATCAAAAAGGTCAGTCTGCATTTTTCTCTAATAATTATGATTTTAACTTGTATTATCTGGCAAAATTTTTTCAAAACCCATAATTTTAAACCGACATCTTACTAACAAGGATAGATAACCAGGATTAAGATTCAGTGAAAGTACAGCCCAAAATAAGAAGCAGCACTCTACTGCTCTGAATAAGGTTGTTAAAAGAGAGGAAACAAAACAAAACACTTCAGATTTGGAGAGAACCCTCTTGGTTTATGTACCTTCCAGCATAGGCGACTTTAGTTTCTGCAGTTTTGCTGTTGAAAGCTGTGTTAGAATAAATTTTATAATCCATAAGAGAAAGAAACCAGGGACTTTCACAGAGAGTAGTAATGGCTATATAATTTAAACAAAGTCCCAGGGTTAATGAAATGGCACTTGATGGGAATTTCGGGGGCTTTCCATTCTGCCTTCAATGTGAAGGTTGTAAGGAAATCCTAAGTATGTTATTCATTACACTTAATTGATCTGGCAGCCTTAGGGAAGGAGGAAGGGAAAGGAAAGGAAGAAGGGAGAGAGGAGAGTGGAGTGTGGGAAAGAGTCTGTTATGGCTACTAGGGAAAATAATTGACTGGTAGAGCTGTGCAGTTTCCACATGTGGAAAAAAGATCAAATCTTGATCCCTGGCATAAAGTCTCTATGAAGCCAAGTTATAGTTCAGGAAAACTTGGCAATATAGTTGTAATGGTATAATAAACAACATTATCTTTTCTTGTTGAATAGTATCTTTTTCCTTTCTTCAGCAACCATAGCTAAGGATCATTAAGACAAAATTAAGTATCCAACATAAAATGACTTTCCCGTATCCCCTGAAATAAGTTCTTTTGAACTGAGTTAGAATCACATGTAAATAAATAATATTTTTAATAAAAGCTGACTGTTCATAATAAATCTCTCTCAGTAGTTAACTCATTATGTCCCAATAACCTGGAACTAAATAAACATGAATTAACGGATTCATAGGGAAAGGGAAACAAGATTGTTTTAAAACAACTGTTTGAATTTTAAAACAACTGTTTGAAGTCTATTATGACCTAACATTTTCTTTAACCCATTTAATTTACAATAGAATGTAGTAAAATTTTCATTGTTTACTTTAAACTTTCAGTTATAGTAGTACTTTTTATTGCAATTTTTCAAATTAATTGCAGTGGTTAAAACAGATCTGACAAAATATACGGCAATTTATTTTTTACTCTCAAATTTAGAATGCCATTCTTGTAACATGTGGATTAACCCATGAAGATACTGTAAATTCAGAAACCACTAATATTATGAGAGGATAATATTCAGAATTTAATTAGGTAATTGTGTATAAACGATTGTGAACTATGAATGCTGTGATGGCCTATTTACTGCAATAAAACTATTCTCAGTCACTTATACTGTACAGTATTTTAGATGCTAACCCACTGCATTTGCATTTCTCTAGCAAAAGATTTCGTTTTCTTGAAACATGTTATGGCCTGGCCTCATTAATTCAGAAACAAAGAAAATACAATTAAAGAACGTCTTCAAAGTTTCTAAAGTGATACGAATTTTGGAGTGGTTAATGGCGTGAGTGTTATTAACTTAAATTAATCCTGTTACTTTCGTAAGTTACTTGGAACAATTCATATTTTAATCTAAAAATTTTGTTGTAACTCCACTGGATTTCTCTGAGACATATTTTAGACAAAAAATGATGTTGTATTTATAAATTGTGTGAAAGTGTAATACATATCTCTGTATTGTACTCTACATTAGCTAGTAAATTTCTGAAGTCTTTACCTTTTTATGGGACTATTCTAGTTTAAAAGAAAAAAACTAGTTATTCACAATGGGTATGTAGCTATATCTATAATATTTCTTCATGATTTTCCTGCTATAGAAATTTGTACTTAATCTTTGAACTTACTTTTTCTTTATATCATATTTACATATTTTACTTTTTGAAATATTTGGACAAATCATTTTGTTTTACACACTCTACAATATAAACATCTTACTTTAGGAGCCAAACCATATTATAGGATCAACTTAAATCTTCAATTTTCACATGATTTGACAACACACTTTGTCATAGTATATAGATTTCATATGATTTTAAGAGTTACACATATAAGAATTTCATTTGCTAAATGCGACATATTTCAACTCACACAAAATTGTAAGATGATAGTATTTCAATACTCTTAGGCCAAAAAGTTTGTCCCTGAAACACTTGAAAGCATTTCTTTAAAATACTTTCCTTTTTTTTGTTGTTTTCATTTTCTTGAATAAAAAAAGGAACAATGCAGCTTAACAATAATTTAATATTAATACAGATAAGTTAAACATAAAACTACATTGTCATATTAATGGGTAAAGGTTTTTTGAAGTATGGTCAATTTATTGATTTGAACATGTAAAACTGTTCTGTTATTTAGGCAGCTTTCTTTTGTTACATCAGGAATGGTAATTTTATTGAGAAAGCACAATAGAAGATGATTGATTGTCTGCTTTTGTCATGGAGATGAATTATTGCAGAATGTATGCATGAAAAAATAAAAGCATTGTTCTATAAATTGGCCCTTGATTCTTTGTTCATTTGGGTTCATTGTTTATAGTCTCTAGCATGAGCTAATACTAAATAGTGTAGTAAATAAAAGCATTTTTTTTGCTAAAGCAAAATTACTTTCTTCACTAATGAAACTCAGCTTTATGAAATAACAGTGTCTGCCAGTGCGCTACATTTAAAATGTATAATTTAATCTATGCCAAAAGCTGAGCAGTAACAGAAAGTTTGCATAGCTATTATCATTTTATTAAATTAGTAATAGGAGTGCATAATGAAAAATGAAAAACTTTTTATTTAAAACTTAATGGGAAAGCAGCACACAAGCAATGCAAATTAAAAAGTGGTACATTTAATTTTAGACAGTTGAACAAAATCTATTAAGAAAAAATATAATTGTCAGTAACCATTGAATGACTTCAACAACTTTTTAATCAAAAAATTAGAATCATGACTATCAAATTTTCTGACTTATAAAAAGATAAAATATTAGAACACAAAAACATCTCATCAACCATTATATCTCTAAAATAAGACATAAAATACTAATTTTAAATAGATGAATGTCATGCCAACTTAATATTAGCTTCTTAAAGAAATTATTTCTTTCCACTTGAGTCATGAATACCTGAATACCATCTAATGTAATTAATCTGTTGTTTTATTAAGTTTGGTTTTCAGGTGGATTTTAATGTGAATGACAATTTCTCCAGCTATGCTACTTTTAACCGATCTTTTTTTTCTTTTCTTTTCCAGTGCACTGTGATTTGCTGAGAGACAGAACACTTCATTCTAGATACAGCTATCACCTGGTGTTTGCTAAATCACTGTGAAATTCTTGCAACAGCTGTTTGTTCCTGGGGAAACATTCACTTCATATTGCAGCAATAAACTGATCATTGCCAATTAAATGCCCATTAATTGTGTAAGCAAGGATTACTGCCAGATGTTTACATTAGAAAGAAAAATATCCTTTGCTATTTATTTTCCACTTATAGCCATCCTTTTTCATGAAGACAATTATGTATATAAGTGTTTTATGATATGCCACAAATTTCAATTCAGAAATTAATAAAATAATCTCTCCATAGGTTTGATTTAATAGAAGATGGGCTAGGATAAATCGTACATGTAATAAAAATAAATAAATTTGGACAGAGTCACTTTTGCAATGTAAAAAATATCCTCAATATTACATAGTGACTCCAATTTTGGAGTTTATTTTATTTGCTATATTCTGCCTTTCCTAGGAGTTGTCTTTATTTCCCTTTATTCTATTTGAAATAATAAGCCTAAGAAATTGTATTTTTTTATAGTTGATATAGAATAAACTCTTACATAGTCTATTATGGAGAAGAAAACTGTAAAAATAAAGAACCTATATAAAAGAAAAGCAGGTGGTGTTTTGTAGAAATTTTGTTAAATCTCGCCACCTTTGTATTTACCTGGGGCTTCATTCTATCTGAAAATAGTATTTAAGTTCTTCTCCAGAACGCAGTAGTGATGAAAATGAAACATGTACTTAATAATATGTTGTCTCGAGTAATTTATTTTTCAACACCAAAACAAAATGGAAAATGAAACACCAACCATAATGAATATATTTATTACATCTTTTAGCGTCTAAATAAATGGTGAAAGTTAAAGAAAAAAAGTGCTTCCATGGCAATACACAGTTATAAATCATGCTTTTTTTAGATAGGAGAGCTTTCACAGAATATATCATATACATATTTCATTGCAGTTATGCCATTATGTTTTTATAAGGAATAGCAAATTCATATACATATCCTCCCTGTTAGCAACCCTGATCCCAGACCCTCACATCCCAACCATACAATGTATGCAAATAACAACAGCAAAAAGATTAGGTGGCGTTCTGTTCCTCACCATATTGAACCACACCTCCTCTTTGGAAGGTGATCACAGGACACATTCCGAGCTGCGGAAGACATGAAACAGTAGCATCTGGCTCCTTAAATATCTCCACAGGCATTTGTAATGGCATCTTTGAAGTTTTCTCTGCATCTGTCACATGTTTAGACTGCACATTGACTGCCCCAGCTGAGCACGATTTTGATTCTTTGAGACTTTGAATAGTGTAATCTGTTTAAGAATAAGGCTCGGGAAAATCCCTCATAATATCCATACACAAGCTCTTTCATGATTAAAAAAAGGGGGTCCTCATTCCCATAACTGTTATTTTTTTATGCTGAAATGATGCCAGCCTTTGAGTTAATAATACAGCCTACAATTACATTCCAGCTTGGCACATTTTTTTGAGAACCTGTACTCAAAAATCACATCTTGTCTACTTTTTTCTAACCAGTATTATAGAAATTACTGCTTGAGAAGAAGGCCTCTGTAAATGTGATGTGTGCATAATCATCTTGGCACCCAATTATAAAAGAAATCTGACCACTGTCAACTCACTTTGAAAATCATCCTTGATTCAACTTAGTGAGCATCAAGTGCAGAATATAAGAATAAAGGGTGATTTGACTTAAATGGTAGTTTGAGTGCTATTGACTTTGCATCTATTAAATTAACATACTTCTTACAATTAAGTCATGAGGACACCACTTAACCCACCTCAATATGTGAAAAGACTATTTCCTACTATTAATAGTATCCTCAAGATATATCAAACAGCCCATAAATACAAATTAAGACTATTAAGTATGGTTCATTCTTTCCAATGCCAAGGTTTTGTTATTTTAAACTTTTGAAAATTAACAAAATCTGTCTGGTGTTTCTAAACTCAGTATTTCATTTTCCTCAGATGAGAAATTCATACGTTTTTTAACAGTAGAGTATCAAGGGCTTACTATTTTACTCTCTCTTAAAGCTTTTTGTTTTAAAAGAGGACCACATGAAAAAGGAAGTGCTTCATATTAAATCATAACTAATTTGTGCATGTGTGCACATACACGCACGCACACACACACACACACCCCAAAACAAACTGAAAATGAAAAAAACAACACCTGTTTTAAGGTAGAAGGTTTTTGAGTCACACTGAATTATAAAATGTTGTACATTATTTTCTGTTTGCTTATATTACTTTGACAGAATTGGTTACTTTGTGTAGTTCATGAAGAGGTTCATAGATCTTTTGTTCTTACGTAACAAAAAGAGCACCAGTACTTAATGAACATAAAAGTAAAAATTAACATCAGGAAAAATTGCCAAAAAATTCACACTCATACCTTGAGCACAGTAGGTTGTCATGAGACATGAAGCCATTTATACAAATGAGTTAACCTTATGAATTTGAGTAATCAAAACCCTGGAGTGAGTCATAGAATGAGACACTAATGGGTATGAAACAGCTGGGAGGAATCGGGAACACTTGCAAAGAAGAGATTCAGATGCACTCTATATTCCATATGAAGATAATTCATAGTACTCAACTTATCTTTCTTTTTTGACATGGAGTCTCACTCTATTGCCCAGCCTGGAGTACAGTGGCATGATCTCGGCTCACTGCAACCTCCACCTCCGGGTTAAATCGATTCTCCTGCCTCAGCCTCCTGAGTAGCTGGGACAACAGGTGCACATCACCATACCCGGCTAATTTTTTATTTTTAGTAGAGATGGGGTTTCACCACGTTGTTCAGGCTGGTCTTGAACACCTAACCTCAGCTGATCCACCTGCCTCGGCCTCCCAAAATGCTAGGTCAGCTTATCTTTCTGAAGTGTTTTCATTCTACTTTGGGGAGCATGTCACTATAGAATGTGTGGTAGCTTCTTTTTGACCTCCTTCTGCCAAGTTGAGAGTGACTCTCTTCAAACTCTTAGATTGCTAAGAACATTATATCCACCAAAAAGGTCATAGTGTATTGATGTAGCTTTGTTACCTAATGTTTGTAACTTTCATTATATGTCTGTTTAATATACAAATGTACAAATTTGCTCACCTAACAGCATGTAGACATGTCTTTGCATTCACACACAGGGGTTGCTTAATTAAGATTTGGATGAATGGTTAAACTAAAATATCAGGCTGGGTCATTCTTATTGAATACAGTCATGATCCCAAGCAGAATGCAAAAAGATCAGAGTGTGCTACTTAGTCCCAGAAAACACAATGATGAGAGACCGTAAGAGGGAAGTGTGGGTCCAGCGATTTAGTGGTCACTGTGACTTCACAAATTAAGAACACAGAGGAATGTCTACTGTTAACTCATTTGGCTGTCATGGAGCATCTGTAAGTGACGAAAGAGTGTGAAGGAAAGAGTGTGAAGGGAAAGAGTGTGAAGGGTGAGTGAGAAATTTGCTCCCAAAGAATACTTTATCAGCCCCACTTTCATTTATGATCAAGCATCCATGCCATACAGTATCTTTTTTGCCTTAAGGGTAACTGTGGAAGATTCTGAAATAAATTATTGATTTTTATGACTATGAAGGAAAAACTTGGATGACAAATTAATTCACTTGATATCAGAAGAATTACGATTTAGGATAGGCTGTAAAAGACTATAGGAGAAAGATTCTAGAGATGTCAAAGGAAATATAGGCAGAAAGCTTTAGGGAAAATATTCAGTTATTACTATTAATGTAATGATTTATTTATTCAATAAACATTTACGGCATTACTATTATGTTATAAGAATTGTGAGAAAGAATAGTGTAGTGGAGAAAAAAATACTAATTTGCTAATGGTTTTAATTCTGGTTCTTTCACTAACTGGCTGCTAACCAAGAATAGGCTACTCTACTTTAATGAGCACTAATTTTCTCATTTGTAAAATAAGGAGAGTAAAATAGTTAACTAAGTATCTTCCAGCTCTAACACTCATTATTGCATTTTTCATTTTTCAATCAGACAGTGCGTCATATTGTACATTTAGCCCATGGGTCTCCAGATTGCTGCTCCAGACTCCTCAAACTGAGCAGCGCATTTCCCACTCTCACCATCAAGTTCGTATCATGAGATTCCTTTGATATCAGCCTTCAAATACAAAAATGTTGAAAAGGTAAAACACCTCATACTTGAATAGGGAGCACACAAAAGAGAGGCTGCAGAATGCAAAATAGTACTGCCTCATGTCCAGAATAAAAGCACACCTCCAAATTTACCACATTAATCTGCCAAAATCCCATGTGTGTTTCATGAGACATTATTTCTACAATATTCTTCATAAGAAATAGTTTGGGGACCAAATGAGTCTAAAATGTTCCCTAAAATACCAATCTTAAAAGTTCAGAAATGACAATTCTGAGAAGACTTAAAGTTAAAAATAACTGTTTGCCGGGCGCGGTGGCTCAAGCCTGTAATCCCACCACTTTGGGAGGCCGAGGCGGGTGGATCACGAGGTCAGGAGATAGAGACCATCCTGGTCAACATGGTGAAACCCCGTCTCTACTAAAAATACAAAACATTAGCTGGGCATGGTGGTGCGTGCCTGTAATCCCAGCTACTCAGGAGATTGAGGCAGGAGAATTGCCTGAACCCAGGAGGCGGAGGTTGCAGTGAGCCGAGGTCGCGCCATTGCACTCCAGCCTGAGTAACAAGAGTGAAACTCCGTCTCAAAAACAAACAAACAAACAAACAACAACAACAAAAAAAAAACTGTTTAATGCTTACCCTTTCCAAACTTATCTAAGCACATGGGTATAGAATTCAATTTAGAAGACATTGTAGTAGAAAATAAAACCAAGATCTGGTTTAATGGATTTATTAGGAAACAAACAAACAAACAAACAAAAAAAACCTAAGGCAGTTAAGACTAAAACTCCAATGAAGATTCCATAATGTGGCCTTCATAGAAAGGCGTATAGCCAAGAGGGTGCTCTTTGTTAAACTTACCAGCTGTCCCACAAGCCTAAGTACATGGGATATGGGTCAAAGGGAAATCAGGCAAATGCCATATATCTCTCGTCTTTTAAGGAGGGTAGAACCTTATCATGAGAGGCTGCTAATTGTTGCAAAGAGCACAAATGTTTAAAGTGTGGACATGGAATACAGTGAAACCTTCTCATAAAGTTTCATAAGAATGAGATTTTAGATATAATTGGATTGGATCGTGAATTTCATCTTCCAACTAGCAGACTTGGAAATGGCTAAAAGGAGGTAGAAAGTAGATCTCTGCCTCCACAGTATTCTGTCTAACCAATCTAGATTCGAACAACAAAATGTGCAGTGTGGCTCGTTTTGTGAATTACTCCCACGGGACCATTAACAGCCTCCATTAATATATAAACCAGAGCACACAAACACGACCCAGGTGTTGTCAACCATTACCAGGGTAAATTTGAATCCCTCAGAAGTGTCCAGGGATCTAATGAATAATTAGTATCCAAATTTGCCCCAGTTATGTCATTTCTCTTGCCAAAACATGATTCCACATCCATTTCACCTGATTCAATTTTTCGGACTCAAGTTATCACTTAACGGTAAGGTTTTAGTATATAGAAATTGAAATCCATTATAAGGAAATCAGTGGCCATGACTATGAATGTTGAACAACTTCTCTGCAAGAGAGTTTTTTGAGTAGTTCCTTAGTAACCACCTCTTGGCCCTTTGCATCACTGTGAAATGCTTTTGCTGCAAATGTATAGAAAAACTGATAAATGGTGTCTTAAATAAAAGGAGTTCATTTTTCGAACCTGTAAAACAAAACGACAAAACAAAACAAAAATATAGCTACTGACACTGAATACTGTTTGACTAGCTCAGTAATTCAGATCCAATATATCAACTTTTGGCCTTTTCCTCACTGATGCAAGACTGCTTAGGCATCACTTCTATATTCAAAGATGAGCAAGAGAAAAAGTAGTATCAACCATGATGGCAATGGTCATTTTCTCACTGAAAGTAACAGGTTTCCCAGCAGGCTACTTGCCACATAGTGGCAAGAGAGTTGGACTGCATGTGTCAAAAGAAAGGAAAACAAGAATTGTCAATGGGTTCTGAAAATCCACAAAGAATGACATATCTCCTCTAAAATCAATTCACTTTCTATAGTTATAATTAAAAAGAGCCTTTCAAAACTAAAAAAAAAAAAAAAAAAAGCTTGACGAAAGTATCTTAACAATGACTTTGCAACATTTTTTTCAACTCTAACAAAAAAGGATGGCTTTCAATATTAGTTTAAAGCAATGTTATTGATTTATTTTCTACCTGAATGGGTTGCAAATAACAGTAATTTTTATATAGCAATGTTAATCCAAAACAATGCCAGTTTCCACTGATGAAATATCTGTAAAGGAATTTGTGAAAAGATTACTCAAAGCCCAGGTTTCTTTCTTTGCTGGTGTTTCTTTTATTATTTTGCTAGTTTTTCTTGCTGGTATTTCTAGGACATCCTCAGTTGCCTATTGTCTTAGTAGGACTTTTAGAAACACCACTTTTACTTTCTAAAGTGTTCTGGTTTGGGCAATAAATTACATGGTAACTCACTCCATCCGTATTTCTACATATGCAAATGATTTTCCACATTGCATTATTATACCAACCATAACCTAACCCAGAGAACTCCACAGAGAGTGGCTCCTTGACATCTCCAAGATGCTCCACTGAAACTCCACTATCCATAAACATGCCATCCATTTAATAATACTTTACATTGACTATCAATGAGGTGCCTGAGAGATCAGACAAGGGCCCTAGTACTTTCCAATAAGTGTGTGCATAAGCTACTTAATTAGCTCTGCACTATGTGCTTCCAAATTGCTCCTACCATTTATGGACAATTCCAATCCCTAGATTTTGGGGATTAGTAGTGCCTGACACAGAAAAAGGAGACAACAAAACAAAACTTTTCTGTGAGTACATTGATGCACCAGCCAGACTCTTTGCTAGAATGACAGGTAATTTAAAGCCATCAAGTCAACATCCTTTTCAATGGGCTTGTGAGAAGCACAGATTCAAAATCAACTGTTGGCTTCCTGAAACAAATGGTTAGAGAAGTGTAGAAATGTTACATGTGCTAGAGTTACTAAAAGTTAGAAAACCTGTATCACTTCACTAGAACTATGAAGGCAGCACCGCACATCTGTGCCCCCTCTGCTAACTTTTAGCCCTTGCTATAACCAAGAGTGTTGACAGAGAAAGACACCCTCATCAGGCATGAGTCATCTATTTGGCAGAGCAAGCAGAAATGCAAGATTCAATGTTGCTCTTGTCTGTTACTCCCAACAGATAAGTCATCACTTTATTCTTACCATTAACCTCCTATTTGTCTAAATTCTTACATTCTCTCACCTGTACAAATATAAGAACCTCCTCACTGCCTTGCCAGTATCCACTCCTGCTGCCCCACTATACCGAAACCAGGCAGATATTTAAAAATTAAAATCCATTTGTGATTTTTGTCAGCTTAAAATTCATCAACAATTTCCAACTGCTCTCAGGATAAAGATCCATATCTTTACTATGGTCTACAAGACTCCTCATGAGCTGGCTTATCTATAAATTATCACTTTAAAGCACATTCTTAAATCTTTTTCTACCCTGGATTTTGTTCCTTGACAGAACCATTCTCCCTTCCGTCTCATGTTCTCTGAATACCCTGTTTAATGTTCTTGGGATAAACTCCACCTTTTTATTTAAGGTAACACCTGTCATCTTTCAGACCTGGCTCAGACATCATTTTCTCAGGGAACTTTTCTCTAAACCCTGAGGCTAACTCTCTCATACTGCAAATATGCTCTTATACCTCCACAAATTTTCCTTTGCAAAATGAATCTTCATATGATTACTGGATCGCACCCGTCTCCCCCACTATGCTTTTTGGTGGGGAGCATGGTATCCTTAGCATAGTGCTTGGCACATAGTAGGTTTTCAATAAATATTTGTCAAATGATGCATGAATGAATGTAAACATATTACATATCTTATGGTAGTACCTGATCATGTTTAGTCTTTCTTGTCAACTGATACTCCGAGTGAACGTCATTCTTCCAAATAATAATCTTAAACAGTGGGATTATGACAGCTTCCCACCAAACCATTTCTAATTTTCTTTACACATACACTTACCCAAACTTACTTTCATATTTATTGACTATGATGCTACTAGGGTAGTGATAATGATTAATCATTATGCAGAATAGCACTTTTAAACTTGTTTTAAAACTACTCAATTTTCAAAGTGTTTCCTCATTGTATTAATGTAGAATTTTTAAAAGTTACCTCATGACATTTTATGATTTTAGAGATAGTTCTCATAACCCCTTTCAACCACAGCAAGCTCTGAGATGTGCCACACAGGCTCCGTTTACCAGTAGGGCACATCTGTCTCCCAGTCTGTTTATCAGCCACTCTAAGTGTTGGTTTCTAACAGCTCACGGTTGACCCCTTCTCCACAGAATTGCCCTTGGCTGATGGGGGGCCTTCTCTCTTCCAGAAAAGAAGATAAAGTTTATAGCCACCAGGTCACTGCATAACTAATACATCTTGACATATATAAAAGTACTGATCAAAATTCCTTTCCAAAAACCATTTTTCTTCCTAATAAAACTATTTGTCATTGCTGTTACTAAACAGTAAGACTTGGTAAATGCCACTTCAAAATTTAGTTGCAGGATTGAGATTTTATAAAGGTAACTCAGTATAGCAAGAGAGAGTTTTCCTCCTAGCTGCACAGCCCAGTGTAAATTCAGAAAGTAAATCATTCTGTGTTTATGGTGTATTTAACAAATAAATTTAGAATGATTATGTCATTGGTTCATTTATATAAAAACAAAATCAACATCGTGCTATGTATGAAAAATCACATATTAAAAAAAGAAATAGTTTTAACTGTTCAACTCTTACTTTGGAAGCTAAGGGGAAAAGAAAACTAAAGTGCTAAAATGTGGCTAA
This sequence comes from Sapajus apella, assembly GCF_009761245.1. Lineage (NCBI taxonomy): Eukaryota > Metazoa > Chordata > Mammalia > Primates > Cebidae > Sapajus > Sapajus apella. The sequence continues at coordinate 48,292,202 of NW_022436941.1, forward strand.
ATCTTCTATTATGGACCAACCAGCCTCAGTCACTTATAGTTCTCTAAAGATCCAATAAGCGTTCATCAATTAAAATAAAAGAAAAAGATAAACAACTCTTGTCAAGATGGCTATTAATTTCAGAAGTCTGCCAAGCTACTCAGTCTTGATCCCTGGTGAATAAAATTGGTTGGTATATAACTGACTGTAGTTCACATCATATGGCAGCTTTCAGTCTCAGAGGTCCCAGGGAAAGAGTAAACAGTGCTCCAATGTCAGAGATTGCAGCCAACGTTCTTATTACGAGGGCAGTGTTTAGAGGTCAATTTCAATCCTCAAGCTGAAAGAAGTCACAGTGACAAATAGGTAATGCAAAAGATTTAAGTTTGGTATCTAGACATTTGTGGTATGGTAAAAACAAGTAAGTCAAATTAAAAATTGTTCCAATTATATAACCTATTTTAGCTTCCTAAAATTTTAGTATCACGAAAGTCTACTTTGAATATGCTATCAATAACCATAGAAATACTCTACTTAGATTTTATTATATCATTAAATTATTTTTAAGTATAAAAAGACAAGGATAAAATAAGCTCATTAGGTAACAAACACTATATAATCTTCAAAATTTGATTTATCTTCATACTGTATTTGATATTAGTATGTACAGCTATCGAAATGCCATCTTTTCTCTTTTTTGTATTTAGTTTTTAGAATTTTAGATTATACTATTAAGAAAGCTACAAACATTGAAATTAGTAATTTTTCTAACAAAATATGAGATACAATTTTTACCTAAAATGGGTTAAAATAAAATTGACTTTTTCCAAGCTGCTGATATAGCTAAGCAATAAAAATTCCTAAAATGAAAATCATTCCATTTGTATTTCAGTACAAGTTTGTCGTAAAATAAAATCAAACTCATGGTTATCCATTTGTTGTATTTATTTAGGGTAAATGACACATTCAATTCAGGGATCTTAAATTAGACCTTAATTAGTCATTCTTGCAAATATGCTAACTATGTTTTCATTGTGATTCAAAAAATCTATACACACACTTACACATGCACACAGAGCCAGGTGGTAAAAGTTTGTTCTTGTTTTTTTAAAAAAATCTCTGAGAAGAACATATAAATCAATATAATAAAATAATGGAAGCATTGTATATATTCTTCAATATTCAAGATAATAGAGAATATTACAAGTAATATAAAATTGTTACTTTGGAAGTTTCTCTTCAATAGCATATTCCACTGCAAGAGCCAATTTTTATAGCTCCCTCCTCAATGTTCACAAAAATATACACCAAAAAGATATTAGCTAAACAGTAAAACTGACTAAAATCCCTTTACAGGGTCACCTGGCCTGTAACTGTTACAGAGAAATGATGCCCCCAAACTAAAGGCCAAGTACTGTTTAGCAACTGAAGTATTAAGAACTGCCAGCACCTAAAATCTGATTTCCCAAGAGATAGCTGGGAAAGCTGAGGAAAGGGTAAGGAAAGTGTGGGTGAGCAATAGAGGTAGTAGGAGAAAAAATAAGAAAAGATTGAAAAATCCAAATAATGGGGAGTTTTTACTCCAAATAACAGTGCTTCTCCACATATGAGATTTTGAAATTACCTCTAGCTCAAAAAGTGCCAGTTGTATTTAAAAAGGGCTCGCAATTAATAAACCAAGAAGTGATTCTAATACCCTCATCACTGTAACCCACTTTAAAGAAAATCCTGCCCAGTGATTGTGTAAATAAGTCTTTTCCTGACAGTTGATAGAAAGATAATTACCTAACAGAAATTTTCAAAGTTATAAAGGCAGATTATACTTTAGAGTAATCTTATTAAAAATCAAATTCACGACATCAACAGATCCTTCCTGTGCCACGTAATTACATTACAGACACTTAATTGAAATAAACTGGAAATGAAATCTGGCCTAGCACAGGCATGTACTGATGGTTAAGGCTCAGCAGGGTGGTGCTAGTTCATTAAATGTAGTCTTCACATATTTCTGCCCATTACATTTTAAGAAAATATTAAAAACAGGAACACTAACTCAATTAAATTTGCTAATATAGCAATAGTCATATATAATTTCTCTTGTGTATGTAAAACACACTTGAAAACAATGATAAAAAGGGTTTAGGTGAACAATTTTTTTTCCTGGTTACTTAGTGATAAAATATTATATACAGAAAAATTAAGCATTGTAATGATAATCTACGAATTTATATAAAAATAATTAGCAAAAAGTCCATATTACAAACATTTCTAGGTCATACATTTTGGTTTCTCTAAATGTTAAAACTCTGCACGTAAGCCTGCTAAACCTTCCAATGGCATCTTAAGCAGACCAGCACTCAGAGAAAGGCCAGAGCTAGAAGGTCAGCAACATCGTTGCTAACCCAAGCACTACCTATTCCATATTCCCAGGCTTTTTAGGAAAATAAGCTAAAGAGAATTTTCTTATATTGTTTCACTTCAGAGAGTGAATTTATCCAAGCACAAACCTTACAAACTTGTACCTTAAGCTCTAATAAACTAACCAGGAAAGTGTGTTTCTGTCTGTATGTCTATGGCATTGGGTGCAAGGGGTCTGGATTTACAGGTCAATATAACCATGAGTGGTCATGTATTTGGAAACAGCTCAAGTACCCTTATTAATGAATAATCGTGGTGCAATCCCTTTATATAAATTGTTACACAATCCAAACAAAGAAATCTCCCTATGGGAGTGAATCGTCTTTGGGCCACTATGCCTAACCAAGCAAAGCAAAGTTGGCAGGGTGGATCATAGAAGGGATAGCCTTACATCCTGCAACAGATTTGTGAATGAATTACTGGAAATAATAACATGAGGTGATTAGATTTCAATAATATTGTTTTCTATATGATTATTCATTGCTTAATGAGAATACATTCTAAGAAATGTGTTGTCAGCTGATTTTGTTCTTGTATGAACCTTATAGAGTGTATTTACAAAAACCTAGATGTTATAGCTTTCTACACAAGGAGACCGTATGGTACAGCCTGTTACTCCTAGGTTACAAACCTGTACGGCATGTTTCTGTACTGAATACTACAGGCAATTGTAACACAATGATAAGTATATATGTGTCTAAATATATCTAAACATGAAAAAGGTACAGTAGAAATTTAGTATTGTAATCTTATGGGATCACCATTGTATATGTGGTCCTTTGTTGACCAAAGTATCATTATGTAGCACATGACTGTATTTCCATGAGGCAAGTTTAGATTACATATTCAATATGTACTATGTTTGAAGCACATTTATGGTATCTACAAACTTCAGAGAAATAAACTTTTAGAATTTTTGGCTGGGCATAATATCAACATGTTTATACTGTGTATATGGTAAAACAATGCTTTTAAAAACAGAGCTAAAAAATAGAACAAAATACTCACAAGGAACTATATAGCATCTCTCTTTAAAATATCTTAAAATAAATGCTTTGCTTAGTTGTTGACAAGCTAACTTGCACTAAAAAATTTATCATCATTTATAGCTAAATATATTTTTATTTTTTTTTATTCTTATGAAAAGGGTAGATATATTAGTCTGTTCTCATGCTGCTAATAAAGACATACCCAAGGCAGGGTAAATTATAAAGAGGTTTAATGGATTCACAGTTTCACATGTCTGGGGAGTCCTCACAATCATGGTGGAAGGCAAAAAGAAAGCAAAGTCACATCTTATGTTACATGGCAGCAGGCAGGAGAGAGAGCATGTGCAGGGAAACTCCCCTTTATAAAGCCATCAGATCTCATGAGACATCTTCACTATCACAAGAACAGCACAGGAAAGACCAGCCCTCACTATTCAATTACCTCCCACTGGGTCCCTCGCATGACATGTGGGAATTAATGGGAGCTACGATTTGAGATTTGAGTGGGGACACAGCCAAATCATATCAGTGGACTTTAAAAAAACTTTTATAATAGATTTGCTAGAGCAATCCTCTTTCACAAATGGAAATTTATTTTTCATATAATTTTTATTTTTTTAAAACTAATAATAAACCAAACAGCTGTAATGTTATTTAAGACCAACAATTACAAGAAACATCTAAATAAATTAACTTCAACACAAAAGGAATTGACTGACTCACCTAACTGGTGGCCTTTACAGTTGGTTTGATTCAGCAGCTCAGCAATATCAACATTGAACCTAATTTGTTTTCTTCTCTCTACTCAGGCTTTTGTGGAGTCTGAGTTATCCTAAGTTCATTCTTACTTACTGAGACAAAATGGTCAAAGACGTTTCTCTGCACAAGGCATTGTTCAGGAGGAGAGAGCTTTTGTCTCCTGGAAGATCCAATAAAGGCTGTCAGCTTAATTTTGCCCTATTAAATCCTGAATGCATTACTCGTGGCCAGAGTCATGCCATCTAACAATTGCCTCAGTCCTAAATTCCTGAACTAATCTCCATGGAGAGGAGAATGATGCAACTCACATTGCCTTTCACTAATCAAGGGCCACTGAGGGTAAAATCAATTCCATCAAAATGTTAGTGTCTGCATTACAATGAAAAGGTGGAGCCGTGGATAGCATTTCATGTTTACACCAAAGCTACTTCCTCCCTTCTTCCTAATCAAAACCCAGTTTTGACTGGATAGTGAATAGAGATTCTTTGATTTCAGGCATGGGATTGAGACCCACGTCTGGTCAAAGTGATGTAAGAGTATGATTGTTGGAAAGCTATTGCCTGTTTTCTACCTTTAAACTCAATCATCTGAGAAAAAAGCTTTGAGTAACATTAGCCATCTCAACAATATAAAAGAAAGCCCAGAAAAAAAATCACTGATATTCTCCCTCAGTATTCCGAAATCATTGTGTCACTAAATATCTGCAGCAGCTCTCTCCCTGACTCTGGACTTCTTGGTATGTAACATCTACATTAAGTGCTATACAAACTACTATTAAACATCATGAATTTTGCATCTTGGTTAGAAATCATAGGAGGGAGCCTTTCAAAGTTCATTTTTATGTGGTCTATTTACAAAGACTTCTAGAAAAGGACACATCCTTTGTTAAAATATAAGATCCAAAACAAAGAAGTTTGTCGGTTGGTTTTGTTAAATTTTATTTTCTTTTATTTTTTAACTTTTCATTTAAGTAATTTTAGACTTACAGAAAAGTTGAAAAAATCATAGCGAATTCTTGTACAATCTTCACTTAACTTCCCCAAATATTAAGATCTTATTAAGTCACAGTGAAACAGGAGAATTCCCTGACCCCCATTACAGGTTGTGTGACAGGGGCTGCCACTGCTCAAACTCCTTACAGGAGGAGGAGCATGCAGATGTGCAGGGGTGCAGAAGCTGGACAAGTGCTTTTGGGCTCTGGCCCCACACTGGCATCTATGGGTGTTTTCCTGGGACTCTTGAAGCCCCAGCTGGTATGTTATAGTGCTCTTTTAGATCTGCCATTTGCAGGCAGCTTATGTGTTAGCAGCTCAGTGCCCTCTTGGTACTCAGATTCTTGTCCAGCATTTGGGAGAAATCAGGTCACACATGAACTTGAAGGATGGTGAAAGTGGGGATTTTATTGGGTGAAGGAGGTGGCCCTCAGAGACATGGGTGGGGAGCTGGAAAGGAGATGCAACAAGAAGTTGACCTTCCCCTGGAGCTTGGCTGACCTATGGCTGATCTCCTCTCTGACCATCCCCAGCTGAACCCCTCTTGACATTCAGATGTTCCTTCGCTTCTCTCCTTTTCTGCCCCACCACTCTTTTGCTTCTCTGCTTCTCTGTTCATCTGTTCAACTGCCCATCTGCTAGTGAAGCCTGAGGCTTGGGGGCTTATATGGATAGAGGATAGCAAGGTGCAGTGGGCAAAAAGGCTACATTTTGGAATGCCTTTTCTGGGGCATGGGGACTTTACTGGGGTACTGTCTTTTGCACAGTATTTCCCTATCTCCTGCCCACATCAATGTTCTTGTCAAACAACAACAACAAAAACCATAAGTATTTATAGGTGATTTGACAGAATTTTATATTTGTCACATAGAATGAAAGTAACCCAAGAATATAAACTCTATGAGGCCAAGGAACACATCTCTCATTTCATCACCCAGTCTTCAGCATATCTCTGATACATAAGAAGTGCTGTATTAATCAGGATTCTTTGGGTTGCAAATAACATTTAAAAAAAATACTAATTAAAAATATAAAATATGCTTACTTATAACATTATGTGATTCAACACCTAAAACTAATATTCTTACTGGTGTACTTGTTTCTATCTTATTTTTATTTTAATAAAAACAAGAGAGAAATTACAAGACTATTAAATGACCTAGTTAGGGTTTATAATAAACACACTCAACAAGAATTATCTCTCCCTTCCCATACCTATAAAAGCATTAGTGGACTTATAATTTTTCTTCCAATTTTTCTGATATTCTTCATCTTCACTTTTTAATTCTCCCAATTTTGTGACAAAGATAGCTATTTCAGGCTTATATTGTCTCATCTCATGAATCCCAGTGGCAAGATAACGCTTTTTTCTCAATGTGTCTTTCAAAAGTCCTGAGGTTGATTTTCATTGGCTTGACTTGGGTCATATGTTCATCACTGAACCAACAACTACAGTTAAAGAGATGGGATATACCTATCGGCTGAATCATCTACTCATGTCTGAGATTACGAGGAGTCAGTCAGCCCCAAGCCAAGCCACAGCAGCAGAAAATAGAAGAAAATATAATTTTGCAAATTTCCTTTGGGAAACCTGAAACTCTTTGCCAAAAGAATAAGGGAGGGATAATGTACCAGGGCAGAAAAAAAAAAAAAAAGAAAAAAGATGATATGCCCACTATAAAACAAAAATATTGAATGAGTAAGTTAATGTATTTTAAATGCTCACATATACATGTTTGAGCCCTAAAGAGGAGATGCCCCCAAAATAAAAATAAAATATAAACAAAAAAAATGCTGAAATTGCTGAGAGACTTGAATGGAGCCATATAAGTTCCATATATAGGCAGCACTGGCACTAGATGCTTTGGATGATATGGTGGTGACAGAAAATAGACGTGATGGCTCCTCCAGCGTCTAGTCTAGACGTTGATTATGTTTGTGAAAGCACTGTCAGAAAGAAGAGAAATAACTACTTTGAAAGAGATTCATTTTCAAGAAAAGAAAACAAACAAGGGAAAAACATGGAATAATCTTAAAAGCTCCTGAAGAATTAAATGAGGAGATATTTGAAGAAACTAAGTTCTGAAGCTGGATGTGAATAGACTTAGAAATGCTACCTCGTTACAGACTTTTTTGGACTCACTCACAAGTTGGGTGGTAGAAAAAAAGATAATAGTATGTCAGCACAATACAAATGTAAAATGAATAAGTTAATGTAAGTATATATATATATGTATGGATATTATATCTTTTGATAAAAAAGCAGACAAATTGAGGCCAGCAGAAACATGGAAGATAATGCAGTACTAATGAAAAAAAGTAATATTTAAATATTCATTATTTCCCTTCCATCCCTGTCCCTTCAGAAATAACTTAGGCCATCTACTGGACTGAGGAGAATGGTCCCACATGTATCATATGATAGCCTCATTCCCCAGGCCTCAGCTAATTGGACCAGAAATGGTCAATTGATCTAGAATGAGCTAGTTCATTGGCTGATTTGAGTAAAGAGTCAGCTGTTTTTCTCCAGAATTTGAATTACAAATTTACAACTGAAAAAGTTAAGGTTAAACCACATTAACATCGGAGTGGATACTTGGTGAATGTCTAGGAGCTCCTACTATTAAGAGCATAGATCCATCCTGGGTGTTTCCATTTGTGAGCTTTTTCTTAAATCTCTATATGCAATAATGTTTCAAGGTATTCTTAATTTATAACGATTACACAAAATACTTAGGAACATTTTTTACTACTAATAGTTCTTTGTGAACCACACCTCTGCAAAGACTGTGTATTACAATTACATTAACTTGAGAAACAGACAACTTATTTTTTATCTTTTTTAGGCTTTGTATTATGAAAATGTTAAATATATATATGAAAGTGGAGAAAATAAGTGAATGAACTACCATGTATTCAGCATTTAGTTTCCATAATTATCAATATTTTAAGTAGTAATTTTGATTAACTTTTTAGAATTATATTAGTTTACATCATCCTGAAATATTATTATTTACAAACTTGAAATGTTTGGGAAATTAATTTATTATCAATATACAGGCATCTAACAAATCTGACTTGTAAATGAATTTCTGAATTTTACTTCGATAACATCTGTGTTAAACTTACACACTTTTTTTTAAAAAAAAGGATTCAGCATTTTTAATTACGTTACTATTTGTAGGTAAAATATAATGCATCTGGTGAAGTAAATTGATATTTTCATTTTGTTGTAATTTCAAGTTAAAACAAGTTGCTGTATATTCAGAGGGTGTTTATACCCAATTAAATATCTTGTTCTTCACCTTCCACTTTAAGAAGACTTTATTTGTAATATTTGTTCTTTTTTAAAAAGTTTTATCGTAAATTTTATGGTGTTTTTAGTTTGTATTGTTTACATTTATATGGGGTTCAAAGCACTTCTTCAGAATTAGAGAGAATAAAATTATGTAGTAAACAAAATTGTTATAGCTACAATTTAGGAATCTGTTTTGGTATGCAGAAGTGAGAATTAAATTTTCTATTGTTCTGCTTAAGTACTCACCAGCCTTTTGGAATTAAGTATACCAATTTTGCAATCTTATATTTATGTCCATGCATTAATACATAATACTTAGGGGAAAGTACTAACTAGAAAAATCAGAAAACCTGGCCAGGTGCGGTGGCTTACACCTGTAATTCCAGCACTTTGGGAAGCCGAGACGGGCAGATCACCTAAGAAAAATCAGAAAACCTGAGTTCCAGCTCAGGATGTGTGACAAAATTGTGGGTGATTTTAGACAAATCACTCTTCCTCTCTGGGGCTTGGTGTTTTTACCTGTGCAATGTGCAATTTAGATTAGATGATCTTTAATTTTCTTTCAGCTCTAATATCTGACAAGCTGTGATTTTTACAATGAACCCATAGTTTGTTTTTCTTTTTTAAATACCATATTTAAAGTTAAACCTTTCCTCTTCTCCAGTAATTTTCACTCATAGCTTAGGAAATGTGAGCTTCAAAAAGATCATTTGTAGTATACGTACTTAGGAAATCAACGCCCAAGTATATTTAAATATTTTTATTTAGACAAGATTCTCTCGCTACTCTTGAGAGGCTTTATCCTGCAAAATTGTAAAAACTCAGTAAAAAATAGAAAAATGTTGTGCAAGGATTACCTTTTATTTTAGATTACTTAAAAAACAGGGTGGGTGATTTGGATTACCTCAAAAATAAAAACTCCAGGATAATAATTATTTTTTATATAAGCAACACGTATTTGTAGAGAAGAACCAGAATTTTTTAAAGTCAGACAAAACTATTTATCTTAACATTTCATTAGACTGTGCGTATTTAATAGGAAAATCTCTTTTGCCCTTTGTAGAATTTTTGTTGGTAAATTAGAAGCCAGCAAATGTTCAAGTTTATCTCCAATGAGAAGTGGATCTATGTGTAGATACCCAAAAATACAGCAGCACATGTGCTTCATGAGCACTTGAAATGTCACTAATGAAATCAATTTGAAACTTAATATAAATCTAACTAAATTTAATTTAATTTTAAAATTAACTGAAAACTTTTAAGTATGTGTGGAATAACTTGGGGCTACAAATTCACTTTTTCAACTGTAAATGTTATGCAATTGCAATACAGAAAAATTATTTCTGATATAAATTCACTGCCTAAATTGAGATGTACCGAAAATGTAAAATACACAAGAAAAAATAAGTAAAATATTTTATGAATATATTTTAAAATATTGACTATATGTCTTAATGACCATTTTTGAATACATTGGCTTAAAATATATAATAAAAATAATTTCATCTGTTTCTTTTTAATTTTTAAACATGACTACTGTAAGAAAATTTAGACTTACTCACATGCCATAGTTCCCAGCTATTTGGGAGGCTGAAGTGGGAGGATTGCTTGAGTCCAGGAGTTCGAGCCTGCAGTGAGCTGTGATCGAGCCATTGCACTCCAGCCTGGGTGACAGAGTGATCCTCCTTCTCAAAAAAGAAAAAAGAATGTGGTTCATGCCTCCAATCTCAGCACTTTGGGAGGCTGAGAGGGGATCCCTTGAGCCAGGAGTCAAGCCTGCAGTGAGCTGTGATTGAGCCATTGTACTCCAGCCTGGGTAACAGAGTGATCCTCCTTCTCAAAAAAGAAAAAAGAATGTGGTTCATGCCTCCAATCTCAGCACTTTGGGAGGCTGAGAGGGGAACCCTTGAGTCAGGAGTCAAGCCTGCAGTGAGCTGAGCTGTGATTGCACCATTGCACTCCAGCTTGGGTGACTGAGCGATACTCCCATCTCTAGGGGAAAAAATACTTATGTGACTCAAACTATTTGTCCACCAGACAGCTCTTATCGGAATCACTAGGTCATTTGAAGATAATAATTTCTAAGCAGTTCTTTTTAAAATTACTCATGAATCATTCAATTCAGGTAGTGATTGAGTAAAAAATGAAGCAGAACACCTGAGCTCCAGTGAACTTATTTCTGTTAAGCAGAGAAACTAATTAAAATAATTAAAAGCATTTGAGGATATCCCTTTTTCACTGACAATATATTTCAAATCACTGGCTGAATTTTTTAAATATATCCAGGAATTTGGAATTGGAAAAAGTCTTACCTTATCTAAATTGTTAATCTTACACATAAGAAAACTTACTTTATGTTGAGTTTCCAAGATTATTTTAAAAGCCTGTGATCAAGTCAGGAGTAAAACTTCTAATTTTCAATCTATTCTGCTAAGTTTAAAAGTATAAGGAATTAAGAATTTAAATAATTTAAAATAGAAACCATCCAGCAAAACACATAAAAAATGGGTTTTCTTAAGAGTCTCTTAAAGGTTTTCCTTTATATAAATGATCAAAACAAAAGATGATTTTTTTAAAAAAGAGATTTCCTTTTAAGCATGTTTTACTTATTTTATAAAGAAGTCAGTTGCTCTTTCCTACTTTTCTTGAGTCCTATTGGAAGATGTATCCTTCTACTGTATAAGCAATATACTCAATATGACCATCCATTTGAATAAAAGAGGCCAAAAAAGGGTTAAGATTGGGAGCAAACTTAAGGCCAAACTGAATTCAAAAAGTTGCTGATGTGAAGTACCAGGTCTCCTGGGGAAACAACAAACGGGCTGCACCATTGACTTGCCAATTAATCCAAGGAGCTACATGGCTATTAGTTCAGGAAAGAGACGCTTGCTTGCCTGCTTGCCTAGAGGTAAGAGCTAGGTTTGCAGCTGCCAAACAGCAGGATGACAGAAATAAATGGGGAGAGAAATTAGGAATATGAATCCAAGTATTTCATTTTCTTGCCTTGGCATCAAAGAAAAACTCAAAATCAGCAAACTGTGGTATCTTGTATATTATGCAGAAGATTCATTCATCATAAAATGCTTCAAAATACAAGCAATTTTCTAAGAATCTTTAAGATAGCGTCACAGAAGATACATTCTATTAATTCCTACAAAATTCTAAAATACGTCTTCAACTTTAATGACGAAAAATGTGAAAATTAGGCCCACAGTACTTTGCAGAGCTATAAATAAGTTTTATATGGTAAACATATACTATGTGAATCAAAGATTACAAATTTAATGAAGTCGTTAAAAGGCACATTTAATATTAGTATTTGTTGATTACTATCTTGTTCAATTTGGTCACATTTGTTTCTTTTTGCACACATTGAATGTCAGGGTTCAGAATTTTAAAAATTTCTACATGATTAACTTTTCTATGGGAATTTCCATGTATGAAATGATGTAATCATAATCACTATATTTGATCCTGACACTGAGAAATTGCTAGCAGTGCATACCTGCTCTGAAGTTAATTAAGAACATTTTGAATATGCTCTTTGCAAAGGAATTTCATGATAAACCACTGGAAAAAATATATTCAACTGAGCGCATCCAAGTAAATAGGCGACATCACAGCTCTGTTTGTCTAAATGTGCCTCAGCAAAATCACAACAGTATTGGGGGTCATAAAATGCAACTAAATGAAGCCGTTTAAATTATACTTAGAAAAGTATTTGTAGCTTCCTCAGTTGCAGAAAAATCATTGTATGATTAGCATACTATTTTGATACCCCAAAATGTTTTCTGTCAGAGATGCATTGCTTTATTCTACATTATTTCCTGTCTTAACTGTGGCTTGGTTCATAGCACCATACTCAGGATAAAATCTAGGCTGCAAAATATCTATTTGGGGACCATTTTGTCCTGTGCCACCCTTTTTGCACTGAATCAGAGCAAAGGGAATCTCAGGCAGTCGACAGCTTTATCACTGCTTCCGAGTTCAGGTTGGCTGGGCTCCCAAATCTCTTGAGACATGTTGACTGCCAAAGCAAATTAGTCTCACTTTATCTTGGGGGCAGTGACTTTGCTAACTTTATTGGCTCTGTAGGGCCTAAGCCTTCTAACATCAGCAGGTGACATGTTAAAAAAAAATTAGTTAAGATATTGATCCCCTTCCCACCCAAAAATTGCACGAGTGAAAGAATAATGAGGAAAGCTATGAGAGACAATGGATCCAGTTAGAAAACATGAAAGAGGCCTGGGCTTAATTGTAATTAAACAGGCAGAAGGAGTAGTGTAGCATCACTATAAGAAAACATTGACATTAGGCTCAATTTATAATCTGAAAAACATGAATGCCATTGGTAAAAACAGATAAATCAATAAATCACATCCCATCTGTATTACTAAATGTATGTTTTCAAAAAGGTGGTCAGGGGATGCGAATAGAACAGAAGAAGCAATCAAACCTGAAAATCAGAGAAAAAGTAGTCAGGCTTGAATAAGTCTATTGAAGACTTTATGTAATACTTAACAGAAGCCTCCTGACCAAATAAAAAAGGATTAGATGTCTCTAGTCTGTGTCTTCAGTCCCCTATATGAGTGAGAATATGGATGGTTGTCTGTGTATATGCATGTGCTTATAAATAAGGAAAGAGAACCGTTTATTTATTTCAAATGTATAGGTTTTGGGAAACAAATCGTGGAAAAATATACATTATTTAAAAGTTGTATCTCACAGGAGTGATTTACTGTGGACAGTTTTCCTCTATTAGCAATGTTTACCTATAAATCTAAGAAAGAAATTTTGATGGTCTAATCACTATATATTCATATTTGGTAGGTCAGTGTTAGACCTAGGATAATTTCCTTTTTAATAATACCCATCTCTAATAGCAAGAGAAGGTGCTTTCTTACTTTCACCACTACAACTCCAGAACATTAAACAATACTTATTATATGACAAACAATAGCTGATGAAAGAATGAGCGAATAAATTACTAACAAATGAATGAATAAAGCACACGTATTCTGATGCAAATTGTCCATGAATCAATCTTTGAGAAACAATAATCTAGAGTCTTCATTCTTTAATTTAACTTTAAAGAATGTTAAAAAGTAATGTTCATTCCCATAGCAGAGTATTTAAGAAATATTTGTGATTCATGACATCTGCTTCATTGAGATGACTCTGGTTTACTGATACATGTTCAGAAATACTTGAATACAATATCAATCATTTTTTAAAGGAATTATCCTTTCTTAGAGATAAAACTGTTTTGTTTGTTTGTTTTTCTTTCAGTTGTTAGGTAGTCATGTTAAAGTTAATTGGATAGGATGTAAACCTGCTTAAGTCCATAATGATTCCTCCCTGTCAGTCTTTTCATCTCCGTGGTTATTATAATGAATTCTCTGAACTCCCTGCCTGTGTTGATAAGCAATACAAAATGAATTTAGTGAGACTAACTAAACACTGATATGACAAGTTGATAGCAGGCCTACTAATATGATCTGCTTGTGGTCGCTATCTCAAATGCCTTTGTTCCATTCCAGATGAAAGACAGTGAAATGAAGGGTTAAGCAACATCTGCACCTCTGGAAAGAACTTCAGTAGCTTGAGAGTTTGGTATTTGAGGACCTTATATTGTGTCAGATCCCCTTTATAATTTAAAATACAGAGGATATCAAAATGGATTTAGGATCATTTTTATCTCCTAATAATTCTTGCTTCTCTGTTACTTAAGAGTTCAATAACACTGAACCTCAAAATAAACTCCTAGTACAAACAATATTGTTCTAGGAGGTATTTTAACTGAAAAAGTTAATAATTATCCAAAAGCAACAACAGTAAAGAAAAAAAGATCTTTTGTAAATTTTGACAAAAGAGCCGCAGGTTAATACGTCACATGTAAGTTTAATATATATATTATACAATAAGAAATTTAAAACTAAAGCTAAAAAATCTATAAGGATTTGAATGAAGCAGGGTTCAAATTTCATTTGAGGAGTTAAGGAAGTATTAGAGGAGGAACCGCTTCAGTGACTTGTATGTAGCAGGTACCAAACAAATATTTGCTGTAGGAATGGTATTGAGATCTTCTACGTTAAGCATATAATATGATAGGCATTTATTATTAAAGAAATTTTAAAATTGCTTTTAAGATATATACCTGAATTTTAAATATAGCTGATAACATTCTTCGTGGTCATACTTCTGCCTACCTCCTCACCTTTATTTTGTTCATGTTCTTCCAATCAATCTCGACATCTGCTAATTTAACAAAGCATAATATCGTGTCCATACCTTACATATGTTGTTCTATTATTCCCTTTGACCCAATATAATGACATTGGTTTTTGTCTGCATGTGTCTGGATGCAAATTTGCTTAGGATTCTTTACAACCCCTGATGATCAAGGAAGAGATAAGGAAGGCAACCCTAGTTGGTATGCAATATCTGCACCTTTTAGGATTCTCAATATTGTACAAGGTGGAGAGGCAAGTGCCTTTACCTTGGTATTATGATTTTAAAGGTGGCAAAGGACAAGAAACATGTTAGCCACCTGCCCCTTCTTCCTTTTTCTTTGCAAATTCTCAGGATTTGTTACTGGGACAATTTGGAGAAGACGGAATGTTATTGCAAAGGGACTTTGAATATTGCTTAAGTTTCTTCTCTGATTCTCACTTGCATTTGGACAGCACTTGACTGTCATTTTGGGAGGAACTTTATTTCCATCTGGTCTTTATCTTTCTGAGAGTCAAATGATCAAAGTCTCTGTTACTTTGTCACCTGAGAGGACAACAGCTTATAGGTGAGAGGGGTAAATTAAGAATTCAGGCAGGGATGGGAAGGGACAGCATTCTAGACGTGGAACCACTGGGGAGAAACAAATGTGGATAAAAAGAATGAAGGCAAATATCTTTTTTTAAGGTGATTTTGGCATGAAGATTTGATGTATGCTAGGAAAAAATGGAATGTTAAGAAAGGTTTGGACAAGGTCATGGGAATAGAGACTCTTGTGTTTTGATGAAGTACCCACAAAGTCCATCCTGAGTTCAAAGTCAGTTTATATTCCTTCTCTCTTCTTATCCCTGCCCTTCCCTGTTTTGAAAGACATACACAGGAATTGAGTGACTTGACATATAACCACAAAACTGACTAGCACATGCCATCCCATTGGAGATGAAAGATATCACTGACAAGGTACAATAATGGGGTCAAATGACAGTCTTCATCAAGAAGTTATATTTTTCTTAAAAGTTTATTTCCTAGCAGGTGACCGCCTTCAAATAATCTCCAATTGCATTTACCATATGAGTAATGACCATTTATCTTAATATTCTATTGTCTCAGTGGTCTCCAGCTGCTCTATTTTTAAAAGTAATCCTGTCCACTTTCTAAAACGTGGTCCAATCCTTTCTTTAGAGCATGCACGTATGGATCTAACTACCCCAAACAGAAAAATATTAGATAATAGCCCCAGTGTGGATTCGGAAATACATTAGGTTATAAGGAAATTGGTGGATAATCTCTACCAATAAAGATCAAGTAACTCAGAAAGTCTTTTGACTTTTATTTTACTGCTTTTTGTTAGGTCATGCTCATTTTTCACTGTGCACAGATTTATTTACCTAATAGTTTGCTGTTCATGCTTGAAATAACGGAAGTACTCCCAGCAGAAAAGTGAGTGTGCAACAAGCCTTTTCTCCACTCATAGAACAGTTGTGAAACTAGAAACATTCCTTTCTGACTTAAAATTGAATAATAGTGTCACTGTAAGAGTGATAGTTGTGTACTTTGGGAGTGGAGAGACGTGAAAATCATTTTTAACTCAAAATAATTATGAAATGCTAGGTGAAAAACACCAATAAACATTTTTTCCTCTGCAATATCTGTATCTTCTTAATGCTATACTCATATTCTTTGTTAACAGGTTTATGCTTAAGTGGTCAACATGATCATGGATCAAAAGTTTAAAATTTAAACTGTCATGTTGATTCCTGATACTTTTGTCTATCTTACCTCTTATCTCTTCCATTCTTAAGAAATCATTTCTTGGATAATACATAAACTATTTTTTATGTGTTCACCTGCTTAGCTTTACTACATATAAAAGTGAAAAATCCATTTAGCATAAACATTTACATTTATATAAATTTGTTTGGCCTTCTGAACTCTTAAGGTCAAGAAAAATTATTTTAGTTACTTCATAAAAAAATTAAGATCATAGTGACCTTTATTTTATAGGAAATAGCAAAGCATTAGAAGCTTAAAAATTGATCCTGGAAGCAGCAAACTAGAGACTAATTAGAATTTATGTTTACAGTGAGTGTTCAAACTAATGTGATTTCAAAAATAATTAGAGAATAAACGTATTGAGTGATATTGATACTGAGAGACATTGGGGTGCTAAGTGGAAAGACTTGATAATTGACTACATCGGTAGGACAAAATAAAAGAAAAACCTAAAGTAATTATTGTTTTATTTTTGCTTACATGGGGATAATGATTATTTAGGGATAATAAGAGGTTTTATCTGCTACTTTGTGTATCACTAACACAAAGATGAAATTTAGGGAAGAGAGTGCTTTGATGATTAAAAGTATAATTTTGTTTAGAACATATGAAATTTCATGTATTTCCGAAGAAACCATACAAAAGTATCTTCAGCCCAGACTTTTCCTCTCAGTTCCAGATTCAAGGTCCAAGTGCCTGTTTCACATTTCTTCTTAGCTGTCTAGAGTTAAAAGGAACTCCTCATGAGCAAAACCTTGCTCGTGTTCTTCTCCTGGTTCTCTTCCATTGTTTCTAAGTCAGAAATTGCAAGCCAGAAACAGGGCTGCAAGACTTAGCAAATAAATCTGAATTGTGTGTGCGTGTGTGTGTGTGTGTGTGTGTGTGTGTCTGTCTGTCTGTCTGTTTGTCTGTATGTGTGATATCTCTCAAATATTGCGTGGATCATATTTACACTAAAAAGGTTATTGTTAATCTGAAATTCTAATTTCACTAGGCATTATTTTATCTGACAATCCTCTTTAGAAGACTTTATCATTGAACCTCCTTTCTACTCACTGCCTCTTCTAAATCAGTACATCACCATGCTTAGTCGGCTGTGTGATGATCCTTTATCTAGATCCTTTATCTAAACCCCCTTAGGGGGTATCTTCACTGTTCTCTAGCTCTCTTGGCTTCCCCAAGTATTTTCTCCAATCTATATCTAGTATTATATTTTCAAAATGAGTGTCTGCCCTATCAAACCACTCCTCATATTGCTTAAAAATTTGCTCTTAGGATAAAGATAAAAATTCTTTGTCACAGCTTACAAAGGACATTAAGCTCTTGACTAGCTTCATCTCACTGTGCTCCAGCCACACTGGCTTTTTCCAGATACAAACACACCAGGACTTTTTTTTTTTTTTTTTTTTTTAGACGGGGTTTAGCCCTTGTTACCCAGGCTGGAATGCAATGGGGCGATCTCGGCTCACCACAGCCTCCGCCTCCTGGGTTCAGGCAATTCTCTTGCCTCAGCCTCCTGAGTAGCTGGGATTACAGGCACGCGCCACCATGCCCAGCTAATTTTTTGTAGTTTTAGTAGAGACGGGGTTTTGCCTTGTTGACCAGGATGGTCAGGACATTTTTGCTAACGGCATTTAAACCTGTGATTTTCATTGTCTGAAACACCGTATCTCTCCTTCTCACCTAGTTAATTTCTGCTAAGAGTCTTTACATCCCACATTAAACAACAATTCCAGTAACAGTCTTCCCTAGGTCATGCTCTTATAACATACTTACTCACACTCTTTATCACTTATTTAATTTTATGTTGATTTCTGTGATTATTTGGATTCTAGTTTTCCCATAAGAATTAAGGGACCGTGATGGCAATGGCCATCTGGTTTTGCCTCACATTTTTGTCTACAAAGTTAAGCCTGGTGACGTATATGTAGCTACCACTGAATAACATTAATTGACTAACTGTCTAGTCGACATTTAGAAAAAGGAATTCATATTGGTAAGGTAGGCTAAGAAGAGATTTGAAATGGTTCATTCTGTAAGAGTCTAGGTGATTTATTTAGACATAGTAAAAAAAGAAGGAAAAAAGACAAAAACTTAACCATGAAGATTGATTGTAATCAGGAATCATGAAATTGGTTAAGAAAGATGAAGGGAAAACAAAAAAAGTGATAATCTAAGTAAGGAAACCAAATCTTCAAATAGTGGTTGGTTTGCATTTCTAAATACTAGGGAAAGGAAAAAGAGGAAAAAGAATGAGAGCTGGTACTAACATAACAATTAAGAGGTTATTGTGAACTTGAATAGAGAATTTTTAAAATTATGGTATAAAAAGCCAACTGTGAAATAGTAAAGAGTAGAAGATGGCAATTTAAGCAATGAGGTCTAGGCTTCTATTTTGAAGAATATGTCCTTTAAACTCCAAGTTGTTGAAATAGATTTCACTATGCACAACCTGTAGACATGATTTGGTAATAACATTAGATCTATAAATGAAAACATTTCTAATTACAAGTTTCCACACATAGGGATAAAGGAAATATTGAACAGTTATTTAGTACATCCTGTGTGTGTCAATTTATATTCAGACATTTTTCTACAGAACAGTAAAATCTTTCCGCTATCAGCACATAACCAAGGCACGAGCCCACTCTCCTTCTGCCTAATTAAATCTTTCCTTGTTGTTGTTGTTTTCTTTTTGAGACAAGGTTTCACTCTATCGCCCAGGCTGGAGTGCAGTGGTATGATCTTGGCTCACCACAACCTCTGCTTCCTAGGTTCAAGCGATTCTCCTGTCTCAGCCTCCCAAGTAGCTGGGACTACCGATGCACACCCTCACACCCAGCCAATTTTTGTATTTTTTGTAGAGATGGGGTTTTAGAATGTTGAACAGGTTGGTATCAAACTGCTGAGTTCAAGCAATCCACCTGCCTTGGCCTCTCGAAGTGCTGAGATTACAGGTGTAAGCCACTGTGCCCAGCCTATTTTTTTAATGGAAAGTACTCTTCAACTGTTAAACAATTACAAGAAAACATATTGAACAACAAAACCTTTAATTAAAATGGGTCCAAAAATTCTCGTACAATGAGAAAGATTGGGATGAATGATTTTTAATCATTTAAAAAGCATACTTGATAAAGAAAAAATTGCAAAATCCTTATCATATGTCTGACCTGGAATATGCATCCTAATGTCAAGAAAAATAAATGCACCATTCACAGACTTCATGTGATTATGCCCCATTACAGTTTTTGAAGAGCCATGCTACTTATTAGTTTTTTCATCATTTTTTCATGAACTATGATTTTCCTTTTGATGTTTCACCAAATATAACATCTCAGTTAAATACATTAAAACTGGGTGGTTGGTGAGAACAAAAATAAAAATTAAAAAATGTTAAGTGATCATATGTTAGAAATAGTGTTATCTTGAGTCACCATTTCTTACTATAATATCTTAAATTCTTTGAGAGAGATCCTTTGTGTACCTCAATAGTTTTCAACTGCTGTTTAATGCTACCCTTGGAATGGTTGAGAGGACACTGTAGAGACAGCCCTGCGTCTCTTCTAAAGGGATCTACATTTTGCTAAAATCCAAATGGCATTAAATGCCAAGAATGAGAACAGCTATGGACACTGTTGAAAAATGTTCACTTTGTGATAGTTTCTCAAGCCTCCCTCAAAGTGAACCAGAAATGAAAATTCAGCACTACACCATTTATCCCTTTACATATTGTTATGTGAATGAAGAATTATTGCAGAGAAAAACATCTTTACTTTTACTGCTATTGCCATATGCCTTCCGTGAGAAAATATATCTTTCATTATACTACTGTAAATTGGTGTTTTAAGATGTGCTTTAAAAAAAAAAACGTATTATGCCTTGAAAGTACATAATAACCATGTTAAACAACTTTAGTTTTCCAAAACATGGTGCATTTTGTGTTATCTACTGTAATCATTTTGTATTTAACATGAATTGAACAGACACTCTCCTTCAGATGAACTTTCTGGTGACAAACTTTGAAATTGATATATTAAAGCTGATTTGGGGTTGTCAAAATACTGTATAGGTATCTGCACAAAATATGCATAAAATTTTACAGATAGTGGACTGCTGGTTTACGTGGCAGCTATGTTAGTATATCCACATCCAGTTAAATTAATAGTGTCACAATCTATCTTCCATGGCAGATGTAAATGACTTTTAGCACACCAATAACTAGTTTACAATGATGTCCCTTCACTACTTAAGGTTTGTCATTGATTTTTTTTGTTTTATGCAAAATAGCACACATATTCTTTCCATATTTTGTTGTAGAATATTTTTAAATAAACCCAACATTTAAAGACTTGTAAACAATCTACTAAAAATAGCAGACATAGTCAATTATCAAATTGTCTTCTAATTATTCCACCTGACAATAAGGATTCCAAGTTAATAACCTGCATCTTACATGGATTGGCATTGAAAGTGAACTTTTAAGAAGACTCTGATATGTAAATGAACCTATGTAAAAAATATTCCTGAAATAGCTGCTATTATAATGTGGGCAATTCAATGATTTAGAAGTTATTCTTCGATGAATATTAAATAAGCTGAACAACTCCTCATGGCCGAAATACCCTTTAGTAAAGGCTACTGATTTCATGATCACCATCAAGATCACCATTATTATTCATAATAACATCTGAAATTTGTATAGCACTTTACAATCCGAAAAGTATTTTTTACATATAAAGTAATCCCTCTCTAATTTTAGTTCCTATTATGTGAATTTCAAATATATGCAAATTTATTTCTATATATTTTTTGCAACCACTAGAATATCAGTTTCAGTCACTTCTATCGAAGATCATTTTGAAAACGGAAACTGGGTGTTGGGAACCTCAAAAGGAAGTTAAAGTGGGTTGTCTTGAAATAGAGATTCTTACAATAGAATCTTTGAAAAGATAAAGAGAGAAAGGAAAAAAAAGATTCAAATCGGAAAACCATATTCAGATGGGAAAAGAAATGGGTTGATGGCAAATGCTTTGACAGGAAGTCATTTGGGTGCAATTGCAAAAAATATATAACCCGGGCTACAAAGGAGGCAGTTTGTGCAATACCTACTCAGTGATATTGAGAAAGACATGTAAAGTGAAAGAAGCCATTCTGTACTTTAAGCATCCAAGTTACTCTGTATCATATGGTCCAATTTCAGAAGTGGGAGTTGTGAATCAACAAATTTAAGTTATAAAAACATAAACATCAAGTATTTTGTAGAAGGCATAGATATAGTAGAGGCTTTTTTAAAAGCTACCCAGTGTGTTATTATGTATAAAATGAAAAACTGATTATGAACGTATCCTTTAAATGGCAGAGATGAACCCTAAAAGCTTATAGGAAGTGCAAAAAGACTGATGGAAATGGTATAGTACTCATTATTACTACTTTAAATTGTGTAAGATGTCATTGATATTTTTATACTGATATCTTAACCTAATGTGCTGGCTTTATTTTTGTTTCTGTATTTTACTTTGTTTATATTGACTGTATCCATAACTCCAAACCTTAGTTCACAATTTTATTTTCCTTTTCAATTGTTAATTTAAAGCTACTGAGAAGATTCTGTAAAGATTCACCACCATCTTTTCAGTATAAATTTAGCTTCTCAGGTTTTTCTCTGATTTTCACATTATAAATGGGAAAAAATACAATAAAAATATGAAATTAAACCAGGAAGCCTACATTCAAATTTGAATGCCAGTAGGTAAAAATTTTCATATCCCAAACAATAGTGCTGTAGTAGACTCTTACATCAGTGGTGTCAGATGGCTGAGACCTCTAGATATTCACATCCTTGTGCTGTCTCTTTCCACGTTGACTCTGGGTTTGGTCATGTGACTTGCTTTGACTACTGGTATATGAGTAAGAATGAAACAAGCAGAAGCTTGTTAAAACATTTGCACATTGAAGATTTTCTCCTTAGAAGATTTGTTCTTGGAACCAAGAAACCACCACCTTTTGAGTTAGCCTAAGCTGGACACAGAGTAGTTACATGGAGGAGACCCTAGAAATGAAGTTAATATTTATAGACAATGACCCCACATATTGCCCATGAAAACTGTTCCAGCTATGCTTTGGTCTTTCATGGAATCCCAATTAAAGATCTTGACACTTTGGAACACAACTGGGAGCAAATAAGTTACTGTTTGTTTTAAGTCACTGAGTTTTAGAGTGGTTTGTTATGCAGCCATAGAGAGTTTAACAGTACTTGGTGAGTTTCAAAATAATGATATAACAAAATATCAGTAATTGTAGAGTCTAAATATTAACAAAAGTCCTAAAATGGCCTCCAATTACACATTGTTTTTTAATTTTAATTGCACTTACTAAAGCATAGTTTTACTTTAGCTTAAAAACAATAAAAATTATATCTTTGTTACTTCAATTGGTACAAACAATGTGCATTCTTTGGTTTACTTAAATTTGTGGGAATAGTATATCATAATAATTCTAATGCTTACATGTCCTAATTCTTGTCAAGAATATCCTAAAGGAAGTATGAGAGGTTTAAATTTTAGCATGAAGAAAGTTCGAAAAAAATGAATTACATTTCGTGACAATCCCATTAAAGCTTTACACATAATTGTTTTCCCTTTGTAGAACAAACATATTTATTCATCATTACTCAGTTACTAATTAAATTTTTGGTGGCCTCCATTGTCAAAGATATACTTCATTTATGATTCAAGAGCAAATATTCCCAAAAGATTATCAAAATAATTAATTCATTGTATTTGATCACATTTCTTTTTGTTTTGTTTTTGTTATTATGCTTTAAGTTCTGGATACATGTGCAGAATATGCAGTTTGTTACATAGGTATACAAGTGCCATCGTGGTTTGCTGCATCCATCAACCCGTCATCTACGTTAGGATTTCTCCTAATGCTATCCCTCCCCTGACCCCCTCCCTCTGACAGGCCCTGGTGTGTGATGTTCCCCTCCCTGTGTCCATGTGTTCTCATCATTCAACTCCCACTTATGAGTGAGAACATGAGAACATGTGGTGTTTGTTTTTCTGTTACTGTGTTAGTTTGCTGAGAATGATGGTTTCCAGATTTATCTCTGTCCCTGCAAAGGACATAAAGTCATCTGTTTTTACGGCTGCATAGTATTCTGTGGTGTATATTTGCCACATTTTCTCTATCCAGTCTATCATTGATGGGTATTTGGGTTGGTTCCAAGTCTTTTCTATTGTGAACAGTGCCGCAATAAACATACATATGCATGTGTTTTTATAGTAGAATTATTTATAATCCTTTGGGTATATACCCGGTAATTATTTATAATCCTTTGGGTGTATACCCAGTATTGTAGGATCAAACAGTGTTGCTAGTTCTAGGTCCTTGAGGAATAGCCACACTGTCTTCCACAATGGTTGAATTAATTTACACTCCCACCAGCAGTGTAAAAGCGTTCCTATTAAAAGCATTCCTATTTCTCCACATCCTCTCCAGCATCCCTTGTTTTCTGACTTTTTAATGATGGCTATTCTAATTGGCATGAGATGGTATCTCATTGCGGTTTTGATTTGCATTTCTCGAATGACCAGTGATGATGAGCTTTTTTTCATGTTTGTTGGCAGCATAAATGTTTTCTTTTGAGAAGTGTCTATTCATATACTTTGCCCACTTTTTAATGGGGTTGTTTTTTTCTAGTAAATTTGTTTAAGTTCTTCATAGATTCTGGATATTAGCCATTTGTCAGATTGATAGATTGCAAAAATTTTCTTCCATTCTGTATGTTGTCTGTTCACTCTGATGATAGTTTCTTTTATTAGTATTAATTTCTTCTATGGGGAGGAATTTGATTCTAAATCCATATAATGAAGCTAATATATTTTGACATGCATAAGAAAAAAGTCATAGATTACTAATACTATCTATAATTGCTATACTTTTTTTGGAATGCAGAGGAAAAAAATTGAGAGGGTACGCTTTCTATTATTTAAGAGAGAGAAATATTGGTGATGACCTAAGAATAAAAGAAAATCTGTGAGATTTATTGATGCTTTGTAATTTCCTGAACCTATGAAAATGATACAGAATTTAACTGTGGATTTGATAAAGAGTATATTTTTTATACACCTCCTCTCTTGCCCCTCAAAAAACTTGGGAATTTGTCATTCTTATTTCTATTCGTTTACATTTGTTTTATGTTATTTATAATGCTTTGGGGAAAGCTGTGACTTTTGACAGTTGAAAATGAACCAAGAGAGAGAGAGAAGAGGCTGCTGAATTTAGAAATATGAATTTAATCCAACATAAACAGAAGTAACATTCAAATTCACATAATTTCACAGTAAAATTTTGCACATTGGAGGTGCTACCTATCAACGATCATCTGCATTCATCAGGACATGTCTCCTGACAGGTAAAATGTGTATATTACTAGTAATCTCGTCAATTGAAATTAAAACCAGTTCATAAATAATGCAGCTTATTTTTTACAAAAGCTAAAGAAGCTGCAAACTTACAGTAGAAAAGAGGTTTTGGATATTACCAGTAGTTTATTTACTTCAGTTAATATTGCTGGAACTGAGGATTCAGAGATGCTCTGCTCAAATCATTAATACTACATCAGCATCACATTGATATGAGGGCAACACAGTAAGTGACAACTTGTCAATGCAATCACCATGTTTTTCTTCAACACCACTACTCACCACTCTGGCAGAATTAATAATGGGTGATCCACAATCATCATTAAAACTAAAAAACTGATAAAGTGAACTCAGCCAAACCAATTTACATGATTTGGATCAGCTTCTGTATCGTGTATGTTAAAAATGATATCCTCTTTATGTGGTTTAATATTTTATTTGATGATGTAATGCATACAGATATGTACTTACTGGAGCAATGTTCACTGTACATTAAAGTTCTAAATTTTCAAATGAATATGCTTAACTGAATATAATTTTTCCATTCCTTGTTGTTATTTGACCTTGATATACATCACATAATATTCTGACATAACGAGCTCTACCTTTAAGGTTTTCTTATAAATTAATATGCATTCTAACATAAAGGTCTTTTTTTGTTATTGTTTTCTTACATGACCCTGTGAAAAATTTAATGGTTCTATAAATATAAACATGAACATAAATAAATACAATAATATATATGTGTGTGTGTGAGAGAGAGAGAGAGAGTGTGTGTGTGTGTGTGTGTGTGTGTGTGTGTATGTGTGTGTACACACACGCAGAGCAACTTAGGCATGGACATTTTGGGTTAATTCTTGGGAATACTAGAAATTTGTTACTGCTTGTGCACTACAGGCAATGATAGAGTGTTGAGAGAAAGAGAGTGAAAGGGCCAGAAAGAGATATTCTGAAGGGAAACTAGCAAAGTCTAGCAGCTATGCCTTAATTCAGAATCGGGATGGAGAGTTCGCGAGTAAAGGCATGGAAATATTGTGAAAGTAGTGAAACATTGTCTCTAGGGTAAGACAGGAAGAGAAATGGCCATAAAAATTTAAAGGGCACTAGAAATGTACTCAGATGCCAAAGGGAATCTGTGGAAGGATTTATTGGATTGTCTGCATGAGAAATTTAAAGTTCAAATACAGCATCTCTGGGTTTATTGACTGATTTGTTAAGTGAATAAGAGATGTCTTTTGTTTTTTTTTTTCTATAGACAAACAAATGTACCACATATTCAGTAACAAACACAAGGTGATATACCCTCATATAAAACTGATATATTTATGATAGATTCAAATATAGAAGTCTTTTAATTTGAACTCATTACATAAAATATAATTTCTGTAGAATTTGTGGTGGATGACTCATTAATACTATTTAAGAAACAAAGCACTAATATTTTATTCAGTAATACATATGTTTATGAATCACCTCAGGTATAAAATAACCTATTATATGACATAATGCTTGTCAAAGCAAAAATTGCACTGAAGTAAAACAAGCAAGGCAGACTTTATTCAAGACTACTGGAATACAGGAGAGAGACCAGAGCTCAGTCTGACCTTGACGCCACTGAAACAAAGAGTTTAAGTTTTCAAGACTTTAACAGCTGGAGTCGGGGTTGGAAGGGGCTCATAGGCTACCTATGTGTGATTACTGGCATTATCCAGAGAAAAAGTAAACTTCCTCACATATTCATGCAGGAGATAATTTTACAACTTAGAGCAAAATGCCCACTGAAATTAGGCTCCTATCCTTCTGGAGAAACTAGGAGATAGGGATGCTATCTTCCTTGGTGAGTACATTCAAAGGAATAGCTCCCAAGTCATTGAAAAAGACATTCCTAGCCTATAAAACTGGCAAGAGGCTTTCTAAAAGATTGACATCTTAAATGAATAGAGAATGAATTTACAATGATAAGTTTTCTTAAATATTTTTTAAAAATGGAGGTCTGAGTGAGGAAGAAATCTGTCTAAAATTTAGTTATGCTGAGGGAAGTGTTAATGTCATCTTTTTCATCCCACAAAAGTAATTTTTTCCTTTTTAAATGACTGTGTGATGCATTTCTCTTCCTTATTTTTTTCATTCTATATTGATTCCCACATTAATTCTTAACATTTTAAGTATAATTTTTTTTAATGTGGGTAAAAACACAATCTTACCTCAGAATAAAAGTCTATAATTTCTGGATTTAGTCAGATCTTTTATGAATCTATTATAATGAGAGAATTTTAATGATACAATCATTTTCTACTAAAGTTTTGCTAAGAAAAACAAACATAAAGCAAATCAACCAATCCTGGTTCCTAAACATTCAGAAGAGATGTAACTTTTGTGTGTGTGGTATCTGCTTCTCAAGAGTTCCACCAATGTACTTGGAGAAATAATTTGAGTATCTTAACATAACATAAACTGACAGTAAAGACTTTTTGAAAACATAATATTTTAAAAAGTATAAAAGAATATTAGAGTAATTCTTTTTTTCATTTTAAAGTTTCTATCTAGGCATAATATAATTTTTGCATTACAGAGAAGTACTTCACAAACACTTTTTTAAACTCAAGATTATATTAAAAGGACGTTGAAACCTTGTGGTTAAAAAAATTACTGTCAATTACAAAATATACTACACTATATGTTAGCCACATTCAAGTTTGTTAGTTGGCCTTGTTTTTCTCCTGGCTTTTAAGATATCTAAGAAGGTAGGGTAGAGGATCAAGAGTGTCTGGGATATCAGAGTAGAATGTGCCAATGAGGTCAGGAGCTTTTCAGTCTCCACGAGGCTCCCTGCCACCAGCTATTCCCATATACCTTTGTTAGAACATTCCTCTCTTAGGTCTTTTGGAAAATTACTGCATATTGCAGCCGGTGACTGGGACTCCAACTGGGGTCGACCACCTGGGTGAAAACCAGGAATCCTAACCACTAGACCACCACAGAAGCAGAGTAAGTGCAGCCAGAACTTAGTCTCTTGGCCTTCCCAACCCCAGAGAATGGGAGAGGGGCCTCAGTGGCACTGTGAGTGTTACAGCTCAAATAGAACTCGTGGACTCAGAGAGTGTGCGATAGTGTGATTTATTAGGCAGAGTGAAAGGACAACTTCCACGTTCATGGAAGGGGACCCGTCCCGGCCGGGGGTGCTGTCCAGACTCGGGGGGCTAGAGTTTTACCCTTCAGTTATTCCCTCCCCATTCATGTTCTTGTCCAATGAGGGGGTCTTTCAAACTTCCTCTGGAT
Source organism: Sapajus apella (assembly GCF_009761245.1). NCBI lineage: Eukaryota > Metazoa > Chordata > Mammalia > Primates > Cebidae > Sapajus > Sapajus apella. The sequence continues at coordinate 48,320,346 of NW_022436941.1, forward strand.
TAATTGACCTTTGAATCTTTTACCAAATTGGGTACTCTTTTAGAACCCTGAGTCACAGACCCCCCACCTCCAAGAGACAGAGGTGGGAAAATCGGAGACAAAGGACCTACCGGGTCTGCCAGAGGTGGGAAAATAGAAACAAAGGCACCTGGCTGGCCAGAGGCGGGAAAGCTGAAACGAAAGCCCCTAGCTGGCCAGAGGCAGGAAGTCCCTCTAACACAATCCCTCAATATCATGAGAGGCAATTTTAAAGTCATGCTTTGTGTATAAATCTTGCAGAGACATGACAGGGAGTGAATACTGAAAAACAGTATTATAAAACAGTACTTGGTACAGAGTAGGCCTTCAATAATTACTTGTTGCATGGATGAGTAGCCTCATTTGACAAATTCTGAAGAAATTTAATATAGGTAAGAATTGCTAATCTTATTTCTACTAAACTCAGTAAATATTTTTGAACACCTAGTAAGTTCCTGTCATTCTTACGTATGATACAAAATCTCTCAATTTATCAGAGAAACAAGTGGAAGAGACTTAGTTGGTCTTCAAAGTGTTATTTAAGAAAGCTGGAGTGTCCCCTCCCCACCATGTCTAATGGGATGAATTCAAAGTGATCCCTTCTGCTTGAGAGACAGAGTCAGATTGCCCTGGAAACCACTGACACCAATTCTGAATGACACAAAGTTCTCAGCTGATATAGCAGCCTGTTTATATAAACTTGCTTAGAAATAAGTAGAAAATGTACTCTATTGTGAAGTAATGTTGAGTTTTTTTTGTTTTTTTTTTTCAGGGAATAGGGTCAAAGTCACATTAATGAAAGGGATGTGCCTTCTTCATGAGACCAGGCTATGTTGAGTCTTATGGTAAGTGTTCTTGCTTTCAAGTTATTCTTGCAGAAATTTTCTAGGACTGCTCTAGACTACTCACACTGTATCTTGCTCCTGACAGAATCCAAGTTCATAAAAAAGGAGAGGAGAAGCCTGTGACTGAAGCCTAGGAAAGTGGAGAGCACAAGAAATACTGGTATATTTTGGACACAGAAAGGTCCTAATGAATCAAATATTAGAGGTTAGAGAGGGTCTTAGAAGAGAATGATGTGTGTGTGTGTGTGTGTGTGTGTGTGTGTGTGTGTGTGTGTGTGTCTGTGTCTGGAGAGGCAGGGCAGGTAAATTTGGGAAGCACTGATGAATATCTCGAAAGGAGGCATTACATAGAGAAGGCCTAAAGCTATGAGCCCTGCTCTTCTTTTTGGTACTAGAGCATGAATTAGGTCATAATGCAAATCTTGACCTTTTTTTTTTTTTTTTTTTTTTGGTCACTCTGCAATCTACACCTATTAGGATTCAATTTGAGTTCAGTTTAAAGAAAGAGAAAGTTGGGAAATAGGAGGTACCCCACTTCCTAACCACTCTGAGTAGCACCCCTTCCCCAATGTGTATCCCTAGTAGAAGCTTGATATTGAATAAATAAAAGACAATCTCCTCATCTATCAGATGTACCTTCCAGACAGCCCAAGAATAAAGAAAGCTCTTTGCTACTGTCAGAGGAATGTGAACCAGACCAATTCCATCTTTAATAGGAGCTGGATAAAATGAAGCTGAAACCTACTGGGCTACATTTCCTGATGATTAATTCATTCTAAGTCACAGAATAAGATAGGAGATCAACACAAAATACAGGTCATAAAGACCTTGCTGATAAAACAGTTTGCATTAATGGAGCCAGCCAAAATCCAACAAAACCGAAACGACCACAAGAATAAGTTCTGGTCTTCCTCACTGCTACACTGCCACCCAGCGCCCTGACAGTTTACAAATGCCACGGCAATGTCAGGAACTTACCCTATATGGTCTAAAAAGGGGAAGCATGAGTAATCCACCCCTTCTTTAGCATATCATCCATAAAAATGGGCAACCAGTAGCCCTAGGGGCTGCTCTGTCTATTGAGTAGCCATTCTTTTATTCCTTTACTTTCTTAATAAACTTGATTTCACTTTGCACTGCAGAATTGCCCTGAATTTTTTCTTGTGCTAGATCTAAGAACACTCTCTTGGGGTCTGGATGGGGACCACTGTCCTGTAACACTACCAACCCTGAAAGAGAAATGAAGGAGTTAGCAAGGAGACTGTACGCTGATAGTACTCCTAGTTATAAGTGCCTAACCAGCCTGGCAACACTTGACACTTTTCTTTCCCTTTTTTTTTTCTGTTGTTCATATATACCAGTTCTTTTCCCATCTTCTCATACAGCAGTATAATCCCTAGTCACTTCTAGCTATTGATATGATTTAGATAAAAGATGAAAAAATGAATCATCCACAGTTCCGGCCTTCCTGGTGGTTACTTATATTCCCCGAAGAGCTTGTTAACACAAAAGGATTGAGTTGCCAAGTGGATGAAAATGTGAGCAAGAAATATATGCTCTTCCTTCTCCTATTCTTTTTTTCCTATCCTTACCACCCATCCCTTATCTAACTGAAGTAAGCTCAGCAGGGATTTAGCATGCTTCTTAGCAGCTCCTAGCTATAGCAACTCTGCTTTATGTACCCAAATGTCTCATCACAAGGAATATGGAATTTCTGTAAGGAAAGTATATAGATAAGAATTTCTTGCAGAGTTATTCAGAATCATATAATATAAAGATAACAGAAAATTATATTTGAATGCATGTAAAAGCATATATTTGAAGTAATTAGAAATGAAAAATAAAATATTAAAATAAACAAATATATCCTTTCAATGGTTCAAAAGGGTAGGGGTTGAAAAATTTAAAAATTCTTTCCAGAAACCAGTTAACAATGATAGTGTATATGAAAGCACGTTGTAAACCATAAAACATTATATTGACTTTACCACTATCTATTTTGATGTCTCCAAAGCTATAACTTTCTTCTTTATTTTTGCTTTGTTTCCATGCACAGTTCTTTGCTCAACTATTCATTCTATGTTAATGGCTCTTAATTATCCACCCCTAGTCTGAGACATACCTGAAGTATTGAGAAGCAGCTGCACACTTGAACCAGTTGATAAATTAAGAAATAAAATATTTTATTAAGAAAATCAGTAAAAAAGAAAATAGATTTATTTTAGTCTCCTACCAATCAGCATGCAGCATCTGTATGAATTTTCTAGAAATCTTTATAGTACTTTATCATGAAGTTCATTAATCAGTTTTAAATTACACACATACCTCATTTTAGGACACTTCATTTTATTGTATTTTCCAGGTATTACGGTTTTTACAGATTGAAGGTTTGTGGCAACCCTGCATTGAATAAGCCTGTTGACACCATTTTTCCAACAGCATGTGCTTATTTCATGTCTTTGCGTCACAGCTTGGTAATTTCCATGCTATTTCAAACTTTTTCATTATACTTATATCTGTTATGGCGTTCTATGATCAGTGATCTTTGGTGTTACTATTTTAATTGTACTGGGCTGCTACAAACCATGTCCATATAAAACAGTGAAACTTAATATTCTGTGTGTTCTGACTGCTCTACCCATCAGACTTTCCCGCATATCTCTCCCTCTCATCAGACTTCCCTATTCCTTAAGACAAAACAATATTACAATTAGGCCTATAAGTGTACAACCAAAAGGAAGTCACATGCCTCTCACTTGAAATAAAAAACTAGAAATGATTAAGCTTAGTGAGTAAAGCATGGGGAAAGCCAAAACAGGCTGAAAGCTAGGCCTCTTGCACCAAATGGCCAAGTTGTGAATACAAAGGAAAAATTATTGAAGAAAATTAAAAGTGGTAAACATAACAAATGATAAGAAAACAAAACAGCCATATTGCAGATGTGGAGAAAGTTTGGGTGGTCTTGATTGAAAATCAAACCAGCCTCAACATTTCCTTAAACCAAAGCCTAATCCAGAGCAAAGCCCTAAATCCTTTCAATTCTATGTAAGCTCAGAGAGGTCAGGAAGCTGAAGAAGAAAAGTTGGAAGCTAGCTGAAGTCGGCTCTTAAAAGAACATGCAAGATGAAGCAGGGAGTGCTGCTGTAGAAGCTGTAGCAAGTTATTTAGAAGATCTAGTTAAGATATGTGATGAAGGTGGCTACACCAAATGTATTTCTGATGTAGATGAAAGAGCTTTCTATTGGTAGACAATGCCATCTAGGAATTTCATAGCTAGAGAGGAAAAGTCCATCCCTAGCTTCAAAGCTTCAAAGAACCGTCTGATTCTCTTGTTAAGGGCTAATGCAGCTGGTAACTTTAAGAACTATGTTAAATGTACTCTGCCTGTACTCTACAAATAAAACAACAAATCCCAGATGGCAGCATATCTGTTTATGGCATGATTTACTAAATATTATAAGCCTTCTGTTCAGATTTGAGGCTCCAAAAAAGAATCCTTTCAAAATATGATCACTCACTGACAATGTATGTGGTCACCCAAGAGCTCTCACGGAGATGTACAGAAGATTAATGCTGTTTTCATGCCTGCTAACACAACATCCATTCTGCAGCCCTTGATCATTTGTGTCAAGGAGTAATTTTAATGTTCAAGTATTAATATTTAATAAATACATTATGTACAGCCATGGCTGCCACAGATAGTGATTTCTCTCATGGATATGGGCAAAGTGAATTAAAAAATCAGAAAAAGATTTACCATTTTAGATGCCATTAAGAACATTTGGGATTCATGGCAGGAGCTGAAACTATTAACATTTATAGGAATTTGGAAGTTTACTCCAACACTAATGGATGACTTTGAGGAGTTCAAGATTTCAGAGGAAGTAACTGCAGATGAGGTGGACAGAACAAGAGAACTAGAATTAGAACTAAGACTGAAGATATGAATTGCCACAGTCTCTATAATAATAATTAAAAAAAAAAAACAGATGGGTTACTTTCTATGGATGAACAAAGAAAGCGGTTTCTTGAGGTGGAGTCTACTCCTAGTGAAGACACTAAATATTGGTGAGATGACCAAAAAGGATTTAGAATAGTACATAAACTTTGTTGACAAAGCAGTGACAGGGTTTGAGAGGATTGAATCCGATTTTGCAAGAAGTTCTACTGTCGGTAAAATGCTATCAGATAGCATTACATGTCACAGAGAACTTATTCCTGAAAAGAAGAGTAATAAATAGATGCAACAAACTTTATTGTCTTATTTTAAGATATTGCCACAGCCACCCAAATCTTTGGCAACTACCCCCCTGGTCAGTCAGCAGCCAATAACATGGAAGTAAGACCCTCTGCCCGTGAAAAAGATTGCAACTCTCAGAAGGCTCAGATGATTTTTAGCATTTATTAGCAATAAAGTGTTTTAAATTAAGTACAGCTTTAGATATAATGCTGTTGCACACTTAATGGAGTTTGGTTTAATGTAAAAAACTCTTATATGCACCAGAAAAACAAAAAATTCCTGTGACTTGTTTTATTATGATATTTGCTTTATTGTGGTGTCCTGAAATTGAACCCAAAAAATCTTTGAAGTATGTCTGTATAAAGATATATAGCATTTTACTATTGATTTTTATTTTCATAACTTAAAGGCAGCTTGCCATTAAAGAAGTTGAAAATATATTGAGACAATACAGAAAAAAATCCATATTATTAAAGAATATCTTAAGAAATTACAAATAATTTCATAAATGGCAAACATAAATGAAATAAGTGTTCATCTATTAGAACAGAGCACAGTGTATGAGAACACAGAGGCATATATGGCTCTGAAATAATCATGGACAACATTCTTTAAACAAAGTATTTTAAGAATATCCTTTTGTTTTTATAAATAGGTGATCTGTACCAATCACCATAATATAAAAGATTAACTCATTGAGTGCCTATCATCTTCCTTAAGCTGTACCTAGATTAAATAGTTTAGTCCTCACCACCATCCTGGAAGGCCAGTACTACTCTTCTTCTGGCTTTATATATGTGAAAACAAAGGTCCTGAAAGATGAATTTATATGTTTCTAGTTCCCACAAGGAGTAAATGGAGAGATGGAACCCAGTCAGTGTGGTTCCAGAGCCCATGCTCTACAACTTTTTTATCTCATGTTTTTTAAACAATAGATTGTTTGATGGTAGAAGCATGACAACACAAAAAAGATAATATGTTTTGCTGAATAATGCATTATTACGTAAAGTATATTAGCGCACTATTGAGAACAAAGAAGAAATCTGAGCCAAAATGTTAAATATGTGTAGACATTTTTCAAGTAATGGTTTATACTTGATCAAAAAGATCATTCAGAAGCACATGATATAATAAAGGCTGTGGGTTTCAAGTATTTTGGACTACTGTACATAGGACTATTTTAAAGGGCTAATTATAGATTGGCGAAAAATAACTAAAACTGTAAATTCTTCCTGAGCCATGGAATATAATTCTTTAAAATGGAATTTGGCTAGATCTTCTATAAGATCCTTTTCAAATCTGATATTTTATATTCTTATACTAAAGAAAGAGAAAAGAAAACTTGCAATAAATTCATTTAACAAAAACATTTTTGCTCTTAAAATGGTACACTCTGATAGTCTTGTTTCTAGATGATTCTTTCATGGTCATGGAAGTATATAAAATATTTACCTTTCAAATTTAAGAGAATAAATGAACAATTCTAATAAGGTTTAAAGGAGAATAAAATTAATGAACAAATATTTATCAAATATTTATTATATAGCAAACATTGCTTGATGCTGGGAAATATGGAAAATGATTTTTAATTATGGTCCACATGTTTTTAGGGTTTTAAATTTTAAATGGAAATACAGGACCAACATGCATAAAATAACAACATACAACTGTTTAAATAGGATTTAACAATGAGACTGCCTTTATTTGCAAATATTTAAAAAGCCAATTCAAAATGACTCTAACAATATAACAATGTATTATATATGTTAGAAAAAGTCATGAGTTAAGGCAGCTCGGGAATTGGTTAATTCAACAGCTCAGTGATGTTAATAAAGACTTGGATTTCTTCCATCCAATAGACCTACCATTTCCATGTATGGATCAGGATGTATTGGTACATTTGACAAGAATTGAAAGAGGTCTGAAAGATAAGTCACTTATCTTGTATTTTCTGATTTCAATGGTTGCATGTTGGTTATATAGGATAATATCATTTAGAAAACACATGTTAAGGTATTATGGATTACTATGGTCTGAATATTTGTGTGTCCCCTCCCTACCCCATGAATTCGTATGTTGAAATCTAACTCACCCTGTGATGATATTAAGAGACAGGACCTTTAAAACATGATTAGGTCATGAGAGTGAAGCCCTCAGGCTTGGAAGAGGAGTCTTCTTGCCCTCCTGCCATAGGAGGACACATAGAAGACACTATCTATAAGAAACGGACCCTCACCAGACTCTGAAAGAGCTGGCACCTAATCTGGAACTTCCCAGGTTCCAAAATTTTGAGCAATTAATTTCTGTGTTTTATAAATTTCTCCATCTAAGATATTTCATCATAGCAGCCCAAACAGACTAAGAGATCATGAGGCAACAATTTGGTAATGTAGTCTCAAATAGTTCAGGAAAAGAAATATTCTTTATATTGTTCTTTCAACTTTTCTGTACATTTGAGATTATTTGAAAATAAATAATATTTAATACAAGGATATAAACATACATGTATGCTTTCCAAAAAAAGGAAACTATATGACATAAGGCTTAGAACACTAAGATTATTTGCTACATTCATTCACTTAACTAATGTTAATCATGCACCTAATGGTTTTAACCACTGTACTGAGAACTGATTACTCATGTGTGAAGAAGAGAAACAGAGCCCCTCCCCTCATGGAGTTAAAAGTCTAGTAGACAATACAATTAAGTTACTAGAAAATCAAGATAAAATAACCATGTGATGGAGGAAATGCAGGATGCTATGTGCACCCGTAGGTAGGACCCAACATACCTACCTTGTTGGGTAGGCATCCTGTAAGAATTCATATCTTAGCTAAAGCCTGATGCTTGGGTAAGTTAAATATCAAGGTGGCTGTTTAGAATAGGATGTGCTTGAGAGAAGTGATCCACATGGAGATGTATCTAAATGAATATTTGGAAATATTAATATAAGGCAACTGTCTGTAACAAACTGAGAATATTTGATTACCACCATCAGATCCATGAATTTCCTTACCTTTAGAAATCAAGGTAGAAATTTTTTCCTGTAGGAAAAATGGATTTCTTTCATTATTGGTGCCAACCTTAGAAAAGCCAAGAGTGTGGTTGGCTTTTGAATAAACAAAGCAGGATCTTGTGAGCCATGTTATAGATACGAACTTTACCCTAAAAGCAAAAATCAATCATTTAAGAGCTTCTAGTGAAGAAATTTTGTTTTAATTATTTTGATTCCATTGTGGGAAATGCTGTAGTATTTTCTTATTTAGTTATTTATTTTCATTTTTAAAAATAGATTTAGGAGGTATGAATGCAGTTGTATTACCTGGATATATTGTGTAGTGGTGGAGTGTGGGCTTTTGGTGTACCCTGAATACATTGTGTCCAACAGGTAGTAGTTCATTCCTCATCCTCTTGCCACCCTCCCACCTGTTGGTGTATCCCGTGTCTATCATTACGCACTGTATGTCCATGTGCACCCACTGCCTAGCTCCTATTTGTAAGTGAGAATGTGCGGTTTGTGGCTTTCTGTTTCTGACTCATTTCAAGAGATGATGGTTGGCCAGACTCAGAAAGAGGAGAAAAGTGAAAGGATTCAAGAAATATTTAGGATTTCAGGAAAAATCAGAAGTTACGGATGGAGAAAGCAGCAGTTCCAGGCTTGGACAACTGCTTAATTATGGTACTCTTCACTGTGATTGAAAGCACAGGAGGAAAAACAGGTTTGTGTATGGAGATGATGAATTACATTCTGGATGAGGTCAGTTTTTCTATGGCACATCTAAGTACTGGTGCCAAGAGGCTACTGGATATACAGAAGTCTAGAACTCTGAAGCATGAGTTGGGTTGAACGAAGAGTGTCAAAAGTTTTTGGCATACGCTTAACTCGACTTGTTTTGATGGTAGATATTGCATGAAAGAAGGACATTTGCCTGAATATTAAGTAAAAAGGGTGAGATTATAGGGGCTTTGGGATGCCAAGTCTGGACGCATTTTCTACAGCAGTGGCAGAGGGTGGGATGTATTAGAGTAGAAAGAGATAATCTAGAGGTTGAAAAACAGGTTAAGAGATTGGTCAGTAAATTGATACAGTGATTGCATGGAGTTTTTTGAGTTTGGAGAATGGACTTCTTTGAATTTGGAGAATGGAGTTCTTTGAGTTTGCTGGACCCACGCATGTTTCACAAGCCATGCAGCCTCCAAAAATTTCATAAACTAGCATATGCACAGTGGTGTGTGAAAGGCAGAACCACTGATAAATCCCGGGCACTCCCACCAGGTGTGAGCGTCCCATGTTTGAAACAATGTGCATCATGGTATCCCTTGTGCCACAGGAGCCAGTGGGAGATATTAGTGATATGTTCCAAATCAGGGACTTTCCTGGAATGCTAATGCCAGTCATATCCGAGTGTATTAAAAATATCAGAAGACCCCTGAGTTTATTGTTTGATCATTCTTATATGTCCACAGTGGCTGCACTCTGAAGCAAAACTATCAGTGCATTTAAAATATCTGTAGCTTGATATATTCTGTATTACCGGCTGGCAAGAGTGACGGGCAAGTGTGTAGCACGCTAGCAGTACGGACCTGTCTTCTAAGGAGACTCCAGGTGTTAAAAGAAAGTTGGAAACAAATAGCCTTTCTTTTCTCTTTACTTTTAGAGGATGTCTGTTTTCTGATGAAGAAAAAATTTCTTTATAAGACGTTTTCAACAGAAATCAGAAAACTTTTTTCTCACACATGCCAATGGTGATCTATATGTAACCTTGCAGAAGTCACTTTTGACTCTAGAATTCAATGTTCCCCATTTAAAAGCAGAAATAATACTTTGTACCTCTCACATAGATAACGTAAGGTTTCATAAAATATTTACAATACTGTACAAATAGAGCACTAAGGAGATAAAGTATATAAGCTATCTTAACAAGTAGGAGTTGTTTTTTTTTTTCCCAAAGCAACAATTCCTTATGTACTTAATTTTAAATTAAGCATGGCTGCTACAAATGTAAAGGGCATATTTAATATTTCTTTTACAAAATTATTGAAAGAAATATAAAACCATCCTTCAGATTCTGCATTCAGTTTGGAAGCATAGTCTATAAAAGAAAATATATTCTGTACTCCCAAAGAGAATGCCAGAAGTGTGAGTAAAGCAGTCATGCTGATCCTACCTTTTATATAAACAACAAGAATAAACATTCATGCTTTCAATCAGTTTTGAATACAGGAAAGCAGCTGCGTTCTCGAATCTTCTCTCATCACCTCAGGGTATAACATGATTATTCAGAAAAAATCAAATTGACTTTATAACTTTGAAAAGATACATCTACAAAGAAAAGAACTGAAATGAAAAACTGTAAATTGTAGTTATCTATTTGAACAGGGCAAATAATTCACCCTTGTCTCAGGAGTCTCTCTTGTGCTTCAGGGATGAAGCATGGTTTCTGTGAGAAAAGGGCTAAAGTTAACTGACACCAGTTAGTAAGGATTTCATTATCCCTTATATTTACTTGTTCCTTTTCATTGTATTGAAGAGCTAAGAAACCACCTGAAGAATGTTTTATATATACATACATATATATAACATATATATGTAACATATGTTACATAAAAAATGTTTTATATATGCATATGTATATAACATATGTTATATATGTATATATAAAACATTTTTCATATATAAACTCTCACATATATGTAACATACATATATATTAACATATGTTATATGTTAATATAGAACTCTCTCATATATTAACATATATGTTATAACATATATGTTATATATGTGTTATAACATGTGTATTAACATATAACATATATATGTTATAACATATGTGTTAATGCATATGTGAGAAAGATAATTCTCATAGGATAAAAATTATGGTTGCAGCTGATACAATTTTGAAAGATTATTGAAACAGTTAATTTATTTAAATATTTTTAAATCCACAATGCAAATCACAAATGTGAAAATAATGTGATCTTACCAAAAGTGTGGTTCTTACAGTGGTCTGAACGGCAAGAGTGCTATTGGAAAAGTATTACTTATTTTCCCTCTCTAAGCATCACATATTTTGAGTGTGCCAATAAAAGTCCAGAGATCTTAGTAGTAGGAGAAAATAAGCTCTTTCTCTGCAGAGCAGATAAGAAGCTCAATTAAAAAAGATCCTCTTCCTCCAACACTTGTTGATTCAAGTGCCAGGACTTGGATTTCACAGCCATTTGCATCCATGAATAAGATTACAAAAAGAACACTACCCTCTTCCATTTTCATTGTCACCTCTTCAAATATTGAATGACTTGCTTGAGAAAAGTCTAGGTTACAGTCTCAAATAATTTAATACTGCCCTCTAGAGGCACTATAACAGCATTGAATTTGCTCCTAGTGGTGTGATTTTATTCAATTTTATTTAAAAGCACAAGGAAATTTAAAAGCACAACTCTTTAAAAACTCACAAAAGGGTAACTCTTTAAAAAAGTTATCTCAGTTTCAAATTTTATGTGACAGTATCACATTGTGTTGAAAACATTTAATGAAACTCAATAGATTAATGTTTTCTTTAATCTTGTGAAAATTTATAAAGCATTGACTGAGTAGCAGTAAGTACACTAGACTTCCCTAGCTGCTATGGCTTTTCTGTGAAACCCTGAAACACATGGAGTGAAGTGATCAATACAGGCAAATCTCCCATCACCTCGCAAAAAGTCTTAATTTAAATTAAGAGTTTGGAAGATGAAAAACGTTTCTTTTCCCCTAAGGAAAAAGTAAAGTAGCAAACTAAAAACATTCACTTCAAAGCATGAGTAATAGGCAATTTGCTCAAAATATGAGTCAGTGGAGAAGAAAAATAAAAGACTGTTTTTAGAACTGAATACTTGGAAGACTTTTATGGATAGATAACTAGATTAAGCAAAGTAAATTTGGATTTACCATAACAACAGTTATGAAATATATTCAAAGAGAAGAGAATATCCAAGTATTTGGGATTTCTGTGAGAAAAAAAAATCAAAGATAGCATGAATTTTATATTAAGAGGAAATTGATAGAAATTTGAAAACTACCTCTGGTAATCTTTGTCAACATCTGGTCATTTGAAGGCTAAAGGACTGGTCATGAGATTCTTATTTTAAAAGGAAAGTTTTATGTTTTCTGTGTAGGCCTGAAAGAAAAAAAAATTTTGCTTTATGATTTTTAGTGTTAGGAAATGGTATGTAATGGTGTGTCTTTCCTATTGAAAGCTATTTGGAAATAAAATGCAGTGTCTGTTTTCTCCAATAAGGACAATTTTCTGAAGTGTTTGTATTGAAAATGTTGGTTGTTATTGATACAAATAATAAATTACTAAATCTGCTGCATTATAAAGCAATTTTAAAGAAAACAAAGTGCTTGTTGAAATAAATCACTTCACAATTATCCATAAAATAAATTACTTCCACTCATTTTTTCATCTTGTTTGTAATCAATGATCCACTCCTATAACCTAGAAGACTGTAATTTTTGTACATCAAGAAATGCTGCACACAGATTGAAGTATAATTACAAAAACAAGTGTGCAGGGTTAAATTTTGTTAAACTTAAACAATTTGTGTTGAATACAGTGATATATGGAGGAAGTTCATCTACATTCACAAAGAGGTCATATATTCTATGCAATTTATAATTGAAATTACACACACAAACACATTCAGTTAATTTAAATGACTTCCCAAAATACCTAACTTTTTACCTCAAAAGGAGTAAAATATTGGAATAACTGTTAGAGTTTGGGGAAAAATGCATGAAGAAATAATTTGGGTTTTGGCTTACATGTTTAATTTTATGGGAAAGCATCCTGTAAAATTACAAAATATTCATTTAAAAAAGTTTAAAGCTCATGCATTTGTGTTCTCTTTCTTCTTTCTAGATTGCCTTTATTAACCATTCTACTAGCATAGAAAGATCTAATAATGCTGGATAGGCATAAAAGTAAAGTCATTAATGGAAGTATAGATTAAACATATCTGTAGCTTATATCATTTAGTTTACTTATTTATATTATTTATTTAGTGAAATAAAATAACAAAAACTATAAATAATTAAAAACCTGAGCAGCAAAAGTAATTCAACTATATTAGATATAAGTAAGTTAATATCTAAGATAATCGAATTTTTTAAAACTGGAGAATTTATACTAATGCTCTAAAAGTATATTGAAATAATGCATACACCTACTGGATAATTGTGTTGACAAAGTGAACTTGGAGAACAAGCATTTATATGTTATTACATACAAGCAATATTTTTCATTAAGAATATAGAAGTATTAGAAGTTTGCTTTTGTAGGCACCCATTATTTTGTCTCATACATTCTTTTTCAAAATTCTTAAGATCTCATTTTTGATTTATTACTCTATAAATTATTAATAAGCAAACAAGCACATCAAATATGTAAATTATATCTATTTTTAAAGGATACTTGATTGATGTAATTTCTTTGTTGTCAAATTTTTAAAAATACGTTTCCCTACCTTTGCTAATGAATGGCAACTTGCAAAATTTTGGAGGCTAAAAATTATTGTAGCCAACTCTTGAATTTTGTTAGAATGCATGTACACTAAAAGAAGTTTACAGCTGATTTTCAAAAAAAATCAGAAAAATCTACCACTCTTTTAGATTTAGATGGAAATTTATTATAAAAGCAATACATGTAGCAAGAATTGAAAAAAATATACTTAAACACATAATTTTAATTTTTTTATTTATTAGAGAAATGCTGACATGCATTTAGAATGCATCTAATTTCTAGAACATGTAGAATGCATTTATACTCATTCATCCTTCCTCAAACTCACTTATGCTTTAAGTGTAAACATATGTTATAGATAATTCCTATATATGAATTCCTTAAAACAGATCTTCATCCTTATATATTTAGAGTCAAAAGGTCTGACTTGTAGCCAAGTAATGTTTTTAAATAACTCAAAGTATGCAGCATTCTGAAGCCCCACTTAAGAAATTAGAATTTCCTTCTCTGAGTCTTAATAAACCAATATTTCCCAAATGATCATTCGTCTTGTATTTAGACATTTTCTTGAATGATGACCATTGTGGAAATCCTTCCGTTGTATTTTCCATGTTGCAAACTAACACCTGGCTCTTTCCAGTCTAAGATACTTCATAGTATTTCTTTTCTTATAAATAAGTGCAAGTTTTTGTGTAACATTATTTTTTCCTGTTTGTTTCCCTCTGTCTCTCTTTCCTTCTAAGCTACTACTATATGTGGCTACTTTTTTTTTTTTTTTTTTTTTTTTTTACAGCAAATCGATGTATTATGATTCCCTTGTGGAGCACTGAATACTAGTTCAAATTCTGGATATGCCATTTAGTCACAAGGAAAGATGGCAAGTTTCCTGAGCTCCCTCAGCTTCAAAGCTGTTCTGCACATCAAATCAATATGTGTATGCTAAGTCAAAATATCCCTCCCGATTTCATTACAAATCTGGCTGTGGGATAGCTAAAAATGGGACTTGCTTTTCTCAACACTATTGTAGTAAGTGCTGTTTGGATTTTTTTTAATCTTAAATCTATAGGTCTTGAAAACTCTTCTTCCTAAGGGCACTGATTTCCTTCTAATTTCAAAATTATGTAGTGTGATAGCATTTGACTCATCCTGTCTTAAAATTCCCTTTCTCTTGACTTCTGTGATTCCACTCTGTCCTAGTTTTTTATTTTCAACCCTAAAAGGTTTTTGCTAGTCTCCTCATTCCCTTACTTAATCTTAGGCTTCTATTCTTAACTTTATGTTGATGTTTCTCTTGAATGGGTTTTTCCAAATACAGAACCCTCTCTCCCAAAGTAGAATATCTATCCCAGATTTCTTGCTTGACTTTTAGCCTTATAAAATTTCCGCTCCTCTCCATTTGTATGTGCCTCAAACATCTGATTTACTAAATTCTTTATATCTTCCCAAGTCATCTTTCCCTGTGTTCCCAATGTCTGTGAATGACCCCAACGACTATCCATTGCAGGCATAATCCTAGATTCTTCCTTTTCGCTTAACCCCTGTGTCAATTAAACTTCTTCAGAGAAACAGGATCAACAGGATAGATAGGGAGAAATATTTATTTTAAGGAATTTGCTCACATGATTGGGAAATTCCAACAAGTCCAAAATCTTGAGAGTAGGCCAGCAGGCTGGAGACCCAGGGAAATATTGCAATTCAAGTTCAAAGGCTTGCTGGCAGTATTCCCTCTTCTTTTTCTATTAAGGCTCTCAATTTATTGGATGCTACCCATCCACATTATGCAATCTAATTAATCTCATAATGTAAGCAGAGTAATCAGCTCTACTCAAAATCTATTGATTTAAATTTTAATCTCACCCAAAAACTACCTTAACAGAAACAGCTAACATAATGTTTGACCAAATACCTAGGTACCTCAACCTAGCCAAGGAGAACACATAAAATCAACCATCAGGCCGGCTGCAGTGACTCACGTCTGTAATTCCAGCACTTTGGGAGGCTGAAGCAGGCGGTTCAAAATGTCAAGAGTTCAAGACTGTCCTGGCCAACATGGCGAAACCCCATCTCTACTAATAATACAAAAATTAGCTGGGTGTGGTGGCAGGCACCTCTAATCCCAGCTACTTGGGAGGCTGAGGCAGGAGACGTGTTTGAACCCAGGAGGCGGAGGTTGCAATGAGCAGAGATGGTGCCATTGCACTCCAGCCTGGGCAACAGAGAGAGACTCCTTCTCAAAACAAAACAAAAAAAATCAACCATCATAGTTTCTCACCACAAAATTGATTGGTATTCCTTTTCTATTTTACTTTTTCTTTCTTAGTTTTTTGAAACAGGACCTTGCTCTGCCACCCATGCTTGGAGTGCAGTGGTGTGATCACAGCTCACTACAGCCTTGACCTCCCAGGCTCACACCATCCTCCTGCCTCAGCCTCCAGAGGGAGCTGAAACTAAAGGTGTGAGCCACAATGCTTCTATTTTACTTCTAAGTATCATCAACTTTATTGACTGCCTCCATCCCCTCTCTACCACTTTATGTCAAGGCTATTAGCTCCTGATTTGATGATAGCAATAGTCTCTTAACTCTGGCTGCACCTTTTGCCTCCTAATTCATTCTCCATACCAAATGGAATGACCACTGGAATAGTTATTCTAAAATATAA
Source organism: Sapajus apella (assembly GCF_009761245.1). Lineage (NCBI taxonomy): Eukaryota > Metazoa > Chordata > Mammalia > Primates > Cebidae > Sapajus > Sapajus apella. The sequence continues at coordinate 48,336,612 of NW_022436941.1, forward strand.
TATTCTGATTACCTTAACACCATGCTTTAAACATGGATGAACCTGGAAGACAATATGTTAAGTAAAATAAGCCAGACAGGGAAAAACAAATGCTGCATGATCTCACTTATATGCTTGATTCAGTCATTCCAAAATGTGTATATGTACATCAAAACATAATGTTGTACACTATAAATACAGAAAATTTTTGTCAACTAAAAATAATAGTACCAGATAATAGTAATAGAACACTTGCTATATGCTGAACTCTGTTCTAAACATTTTGCATGTATTAATGCAGTTAATAATATAACACTGGCTGCTTCCGTAATGCAACAAGTCAACCTCTGTCTAATCCCTATGACACTGGAGAAGTTACTGATTGATCAGAGTTGTAAAACATAAATAATTCCTGGCCAATTCAAAGAAGTATTGAAGAAGTAGTCTAAATAGAGGAAATCTCATTTGCAAATGTATGGATGCATGGACCGTCCACTGAACTACAGATAATTTAGTATGCATTATTTCACCTACTTATTTTGGGAGGATGAGAACACTTAAAATCTACTCAGTAATTATTAAGTATAAAATACATTGTTATTAACTATATTCACCATGAAGGACAACAGATCTCTTGAATTTTTTCTATTTAACTGGAATTATTAATATATCTTTTGATCAACATCTCCCCAATCCCTCACCACCACCCCCTCCAATGGTAACTATCATTTTACTCTCTGTTTCTAGGAGTTTGATGTTTTTACACTCCACATATAAGTGAGATCATGCAGTATTTGTCTTGCTGCGTCTGGCTTATTTCACTTAACATATTGTCCTCCAGGCTCCTCCATGTTGTTGCAAATGATAGGATTTTCTTGTTTGTAAGCCTGAATGGTATTCTATTATGTATATGTACCACATTTTATTTATCTTTTCATCCACTAATAGATACAGGTTGATTCCATATCTTGGCTATTGTGAATAATACTGCAATGAACAGAGGAGTGCTGCTATCTCTTCAACACACTGATTTCATGTCCTTTGAACATATATCTAGAAGTGGGATTGCTGGATCATATAGTAGTTCTATTTTTAAGTTTTGGAAGAACCTCCATACTGTTTTTCATAATGGATGTACTAATTTACATTCTCGTCAGCGGTGTGCAAGGGATCCCATTTCTCCACATCCTCGCCAACACTTGTTAACTTTTGCTGTTTAATAGTAGTCACTTTAACAGGGGTGAGGTGGCTTCTTGTGGTTTCGATTTGCAATTTCTGATAATTAGTGATGTTGAACATTCTTTTAATCTTCCTGTTGGCCACTTGTATATCCTTGTATATCTATTTTTTAAGTGTCTATTTAGTTTCTTGGACCATTTTTAAAATCGGGTTACTTGTTTTCTTACAATTGTATTGTTTGAGTGTTTTAAATATTCTGAATATTAACCCCTTATGAGATGTATGGTTGGCAAATGTATTTTTCCATTCCATAGATTGCCTTTTCTCTGTTGATTGCTTCCTCTGCTGTGCAGAAGCTTTTAGTTTGATGTAATCCCATTTGTCTGTTTTCAGTTGGTATTATTATTAATAGCAATAATAGTATTTATAGCACTCACATTAACTTGTAATTGTTGGCTGATTTGTCCACTGCTCCAGTAAATACTTTAAAACTTAATAATTTGTACCCATCCTCTTAACTCCTTAGATCCTACTACAGTACCTGACACATAGCAATAATAAATACATCATTGAATCAGTTAAGGAACTCCCTAGTATTGCAAATATGTAATGTCTTCTGCACACCAACAAACACAAACATTTGTATACAAAAGCTCAGTTCTAATATCAGATATCTTATACTTCAAACAAGATTAGGTAGATTTCTCAATGTTATTTTACTGAAAAATTTCATAAGAGTAAATCAGAATTCACAAATATTTGTGGAGTTTTTTGACATTATAATTTGCCAATCATACATACGTGTGTGTGTGTGTGTGTGTGTGTGTGTGTGTGTGTGTGTGTAACATATGCTGTTTCTATTGCAAATAATATTTCAGGAAATGGTTACCGAATAAAGAGTTGCTAAAATAATCTCAGTCTTTTTTTGAACTTTCTAGGTAATTGTAGATCAAAACTATACAATTTTATTTCCATCTTATAGCACTACATATTACCTTTATTGAAATCTTCTTGTCTTTTATAATTTGACAATCTTTTTGCCATTTTATTTCCTTAAAAAAAAACCTTGAAGAGTTAAAATTTATCTTCACGTATGTTACCCAACTCTGCCCTATGCTAAATGCTTAAGAAGACAGTAATACATCACTGCCAACTTTCAACTTTTTTATTTAAAAATGAGAATAACACTTAAATATGGCAAGGCGTTTATTTCTCTCATAAAAATCCTGATTTTCTTTATAATTTATTTACAAATAAGTCATTTTTAAGGTCACATAAAGGACACAAACGCATTTAAATCTTTCTCAAAACTTCCAATTTAGTTTATACAATTTGCAAATAACATAATAGTCTATTCCAATGACTCTTGTCCCTGCCTGCACAGGATAATTTACCTCCAGGGATTTAGTTCTTCTCAGGTTGAAAATAAGGTGAGTTTTTTGCTTTTTAAACTTACCAGTTGATTTCAATGTGTGTAGCTATGGTTGACAATCAGTAAGGTAGGCTGTTTTTCATTCTTACATAAGGCTAGACAGTTATAGGAATACTATTCAAATGATAATTTGTGGATCTTTGTTGGTCCTCAGACATATTCTTGGAGATAGATAATCTCTCTTAAAAAAATTTACCTTATGCTTTTTATTGAAAAATATAAAACACAAATTAATATAGGCATATTTTTGATTATGTATATAACCAGCACTGCCCTCAAACATATAGTTTTGCATTACATTTGGTTTACTATACTGTCATGTACTGTCAGTTTCAGGTAATTATATGTTAATTAGAGTCTAATGAGAAAAATAATAGTGGTAGAACTGGCATATAAACAATGTATTCACATAAATCCACAGTCCTCAACCTTCACTGGACACCTTGACTTGTCTTTAGGTTCAGCTGGGGACATTTAAAACATCCCAGTGCTCAGATCATGTCTACGGCAATTACACAGAATCTTTGCATGTGGGGACCAGTCATTAGTATTCTTAAAAGTTCCTGGGTTAGGTTGGTATGAGGCTAAGCTTGAGAAGCATTACTCTAAGCAAAGTCAAATGAGGTGCACACATTCATGTTAGTTACAATTGAAAATGGAGTCTTCATCCCACATTTTGTCACAACAGGATTGCCACCCTCAAAATAATTTGTGTCATAGTAGTCAGTATTATATATTTAGTTTATAAATAATTATTTGAATTTTAAATGTTTACTTAGGTTAATGATTTGAATTATTTTGGTTTTACGGTTGTTTTATTTTAATTTATAAGTTCATTTTGGCTTTGTAGTTATAACCAAGTTAGTTTATTCCTTATTTTATGTTTACTCATACTTAGATAGTATAATAAAAATGTTCAGTTAATTATAAAAATATGTAGATTATTTTTAAGAGAATTGAATCACAAATCAAGTTTGACAAAACATGTCTATTCACCACAGCTATAGAGTCCTATATTAAACAGTGAAAGTAACATCTTTTAAAAATAAAAGGAATATTGTAATTGATAGAGAGTTTCATTTTGGGATAATGGCACAGTTCAAAAGATGGATAGTGATGATGGTTGCACAAGTACTTAATGTCACTAAATTGTACACTCAAAAAGCGTTAACATGGTAAATTTTACATTATGTAAATTTTACCACAATAAAAATTTTAAAAGTGCATATTCATATTTTCTGCTTGTTTTTAGTTTGTATATTTTTGAGTTTTAAAAGTTCTTTATTTGTTCTGATTTGTTTTTCAGATATATGATTTGCAAATATTTTCTCAAATATTTTCTCTCAGCTTACCAAGTACTGCTAGAAGGAAAGACTGATTTTTTTTAATAATAGTAAAGGATTGTTGTAACAAAAAGATGTAACACTTTTTGCAGCTAATTACTAGCCTCAAAATATATAAAGAAAAAACTGACAATAAAAAGGATAAGCATGCTAATCCAAAATTATAGTTGAAAATGTAAAAACTTCAATCTTGCTATTAAACTTTTGATATGAAACAACAAATCAATGTAGAGAAAATTTTCTAACTTTAATGCATATGTTAGCAGAAAAGGAAGCCTAAAAAATTAGTTATCTAAATATTGACTTTAAGAAATTAGAAAAAGAAGAGCAAATTAAACCCATAGTATGTAGAGGAAAGAAAATAATAAAAAGAAGGTAATAAAGTAGGAGACATATTAACAGAAAAGATTTTTAAAAGCCAAAACTTGCTTATTTAGAAAGATCAAGAAAACAAAAATACTAATCAAGGGGAATAACAAAATCATAAATAAAATCAAGAATGAAAAGGAAAATATTACCATGTTTTAGAAGCATTAAAAAATATAACAAGAGGGTATTTTGATCGGTGATATGCTAATAAATTTGAAGACACAACTTATCAAACTCAAAAATAAATATCTGAATAACATTAAATCTATTAATAAATTGAATTTCTAAAGAATAACTTACCTACAAAGAGAACCTTAGACACAGATTGTTTCACTTGTAAAATTTCCAGATATATAAAATGAAACATGCCAATTTTAAACAAATCCTTCCAAAGAACATAAAAATAAGAAACATTGTCTAAGTAGTCTATGAGGTCAGCATGATTTTTAAACCAAACATGGAAAGAATATGATAAGAAAAAAAAATTACAGGCCAATTTCTTTTGTGAAATGGATCCTAAATAAACAAATTAATAGAAAATAAAATCTACTGACATTTTTAAAGTATTACACATCTGGACCAAGTTGGTTTTATTTAAATACTGCAATGTGGATGTTGTATTAGAAAATAAATATGTTTACTAGGAAATAAAGAAGAAAGTTTATATGATCATCTCAATAAATACAAAAACGTCGATCATTAAAATTCTTCACCTTGTCAAGATAAAAACAATAAAAATAGAATACATTAATTTAGAAGATATTTTAATATGTGTATATACATGACACAAGATGCATAGCCAGAACATATGTACATTCCTACAACATTACTTGGGTATCCATCATTGGCCTGTTAGGAACCGGATCACACAGCAGGAGGTGTTCCACCTGAGCATTACCACCTGAGCTCTGCCTCCCAACAGATCAGCAGCAGCATTAGTTTCTCATAGGAGCACAAAGCTCATTGTGAACTGCTAATGTGAGTGACATAGCTTGTTTGCTCCTTAGGAGAATCTAATGCCTCTGAAATAACCCCACCACCCTCACCATCTCCGCGCCACCCCAGTCTGTGGAAAAAATATCTTCCACAAAATCAGTCTCTGATACCAAAAAGGTTGAGAATCACTATTACAGAACATTATAGAGCAAAGAAAATAAACTGCAAATATTAATCTTATGAAGATGACATTGAATGAAAGAAGCCAGAAAGAAATAAACACATATTTTAAAATTCTATTTATAGAAGTGAGGTTTCCAAATAGAAGAGAAAGAATGTTCCGAAATCTGCTTTTTCATAAAAGCAGTAAGAACACTAGCAAAAATTGTCAAGTACAACTTTTTCAGAATTCTGGAAAGTAACCAAAAGCCTACAAAATTTTTGGAGCATTTATTCATCCAGTCTCCTTTTATAACTAGTATATAATTTACATACAATAACATTCACCAATTTTAAGTGTACAGCTTGATGGCTTTTGTCAATTGCGTATAGTACTACAATCACCATTGCAGCATGATAAAGATATCTATGTTCTGATTTTAATTATTTCTGATCATCACTTGCTGACTTTGTATTTCTCAATTATTAACTTTCTAACTCTGTCAACTCTTCATTTTTTTAATCGAATCCTAACAACATTTTAATGGACTTAATGAAAACCTTCATCATTTGTATAACTGGAAATTTCACCTTAGCTTTTGCAGCACAATATCAATTAAAAAGCAGGATCCATGAAGTAAAAACATTAGGGTCAGGTGCGGTAGCTCACGCCTGTAATCCCAGCACTTCGGGAGGCCAAGGCGGGTGGATCATGAGATCAGAAATTCAAGACCAGCCTAGCCAAGATGGTGAAACCCTATTTCTACTAAAAATATAAAAATTAGCCAGGCATGGTGGCTGGTGCCTGTAATCCCAGCTACTTGGGATACTGAGGCACAGAACTGCTTGAAACAGAGGTTCAAGGAGGCGGAGGTTGTAGTGAGCTAAGATAGCGCCACTGCACTCCAGCCTGGGCGACAGAACGAGACTCTGTCTCAAAAAAAAAAAAAAAAAAATCAAAGCAACTGTATCACATTCTCATATTCCTCTTAAATAATGTTGATTCGTACACTGTTTCTCCAAGCCCCATTCCTAAATAACAATTCACACAGGCCCCATGACTTCACTTGTTGCTCCTAGGTAAGAAGTCTCAATTCATAATTTAATCTAAAATTCCTAGATCCAGATAATAATCCAAACTTTAGACTTGATTTAAAGTTAGTTTTCTCATTAGAGGCAAACTCTTATTGTCCCTTAAAGAGAGAGAGAGAAAGGGTATATGTTCCTTCCTCTCTCTTTCCTTGTGTAGTAATTCTACATGGCATTCCTACACCGCTTCTGTTATAAGCAAGAGTTTTGGCCATTTCCAATTAAGGCTAAAGCAGATAAAGTTCGGGAGATGTGAAAAGAGCCAGGGGGCTTTGGAAGGCAAACATTTCTCAATTATTGTTCCTATTATAAGATGGTTTCATCCCAGCACTTTGGGAGGCCGAGGCGGGTGGATCAAGAGATCGAGACCATCCTGGTCAACACGGTGAAACCCCGTCTCTACTAAAACTACAAAAAATTAGCTGGGCATGGTGGTGCGTGCCTGTAATCCCAGCTACTCAGGAGGCTGAGGCAGGAGAATTGCCTGAACCTAGGAGTCGGAGGTTGCGGTGAGCCGAGATCGCGCCATTGCACTCCAGCCTGGGTAACAAGAGTGAAACTCTGTCACCCAAGAAAAAAAAAAAAGAAAAAAAAAAAAAGATCGTTTCAATCTCTTTGATCCTAGGAAATGATTAAATCAGACACTTGTTCTGTTTCTTGGGGGATCTACTTCCTGGATTTCTCCAACTCTATGACACAATCATTGTTGTCCTTTGACTTAGTGCTTAATAGTTCCCCTCAGCCTCGGCATATTCTTGTGTTTAGCTGTCTTCACTATGGCAGAAATTTATGCTGACCTCTCCTTTGCCGACCCAGGCTGTTTTAGCCAGAGCTTGCTTTTTAGCACTCTTTCCAATGTGAGTCAGACATAGCTTCACTGTGTCCATCTAGGGCAAAAACAAAACAAAAAAACCCACATTTTAAGCTGTCCTTGTTGAAACCCAAGGTGAGGAGCAGGCATGCCCCTCTCTATAGTCATTTATTTTGTACAGTGAGAATCCCAACCATGCATCTCCAAATAAAGTATTTCCCAAGCTAGGCACAGTGAGTCACTCCTATGATCCTAGCACTTTGGGAGGCTGAGACAGATAAATCATGTGAGCCCAGGAGTTCAAGACCAGTCTGGGCAGAATGGTGAAACCCCATCTCTACAAAAAATACAAAGATAAAGTCAGGTGTGGTAGCATGTGCCTGTATTCCCAGCTAATCAGGAAGCTAAGTTGGGAGGATCACTTGAGCCCAGGAGGTCAAGGCTGCAGTGAGCCAAGATCATGCCACTGTACTCCAGCCTGGGTGATAGAATGAGAACTTGTCTAAGAAGGAAAGAAAGAAAAGAGAAAAAAGAAAAGAAGGAAGGAAGGAAGGAAGGAAGGAAGGAAGGAAGGAAGGAAGGAAGGAAGGAAGGAAGGAAGGAAAAGAAAATAAAGAAAGGAAAGAAAGAAAAAGAAAGAAAGAAAGAAAGAGAAAGAAAGAAAGAAAGAAAGAAAGAAAGAAAGAAAGAAAGAAAGAAAAGAAAAGAAAAGAAAAGAAAAGAAAAGAAAAGAAAAGAAAAGAAAAGAAAAGAAAAGAAAGAAAGAAAGAGGGAAAGAAAGAGAGGAAGACAGAGAGAAAGAAGGATGGAAGGAAGGAAGGAAGGGAGAGAGGGAGGGAGAGAGGGAGGAAGGAAAAGAAAGAAAAAACTTCTTCAAATCCCTTTAAATTTGCTACAATTTGACCTTTTCAAGATCTTGATGTGTATGAGTAATCTAATTGTTGTTGATCGTGTACTTTAAATTTTCCATCAAAATTAAGACAGTGAAATTTCTATTACAGAGATATATAGCATCTGACAATTAGAAAGATAATGAACTATACAGATACTGAGGAAGATGCAGGAAACATTGGGGAAAATGATTCAGTAGAAACCATGTCAGAAATAATCCGTTTATTTGTGAATAATCTTCAGGTTGTGATGCTTTTCCTTTGATATCCAACTTTGTAATTGCAAAAATTTTGATATTAAAAACCAAAGTAGAAAGGACAGACTGAATTTAAAGAATCACAAACATCAGGTTTGATAGTGCTTAATTCTTCATTAACTCTTCATTTGTTCATACTTTTTCCATGCAAAATCCTCTCAAACCAAGGCAATTGATAACCTTCATGATACTGAGCCACATTCTCCCTTTATACCAATGCTTTGCCTAATCAGCTCTATGGACCCTCTAAAGGCAAAGGTATAATTTTAAATATGCTAACTTTTAAAACTTTCCTACCTCACTTGCCCAACTCTGAATTCTTCCATGTAGTCCACTGAATGTGCTACTATTGGCCTAATTTTTCCAAAACATAACTGTGATCTGATCATTACATCATTCAAATCTTTCAGTGGCTCCCTGTTGACTATAAAACAAAATTCTAACTCCTGGCCTGGCATCAAGGTTCTCCATTTTTCTCTGTACCAGCTCACCATCCATCTATAAATTTTGAAAAGTTCTCACAATCCTGTACACAAAACTTGCATAACCACTTCCAGTTCTAAGTTTGTACCCAACACATTCTAATATCTGTGGCTTTCTTAGTGTGATTCCCTTCTGACGAGAATGTCTGGTACACATACATACCCACACACCATGCATGCACTCACCTCTGTATTTCTGAATTTTACCCACTCCCCAAAATCCAACTCATCTGCTGACTACCTGACATTTCCTGATTCTTCCATTAGCTCTATTCTCTCCTTTGTCTAAATTTCCAGTTTACCCGTATCTATTTTATGACACCAATTTTTCTACCAGGTTTTCTTTTTTTACTTGTTTCTGTAGCTCCTTTGTGAAAGAGGCTAAATTTTACATATTCCTTTTATCCCACATAGAATTTAAATTAGGACTTAAACTGTGTCTTAGTCTGTTTTGTGTTGCTAGAAAAGAATATCTGAGACTGGGTAATTTATAAAGAAAAGAGGTTCATTTAGCTTACGGTTTTATAGGCTGAGGAGCTCAGGGGCATGGCCCCGGCTTCATGGGGGTTTTTGTGCTGTATCACAACATAGCAGAGAAGATCAAAGGGCAAGCAAACACCTATGAAGAGGGACCAAAGCTGAAGGGCGCCCTAGCTTTATGACAAGCCACTCTCAAAGGAGCTAGCCCTTCCTGAGAGAACAACCCCAGTCTCAGGAAAGCAAGAACTCATCCACTGCCCTGAGAACAGCACCAAGCCATTCATGAGAGACCTTTCCCGAACACCTCCCATGAGCCTCCACCTCCCAACACCTCCACACTGGGACCAGATTTTAGCATGAGTGTTGTGGGGAGACAAAGAAATATTCAAATCATAGCATACAGATAACAATGCAATAATATATATTAAAATACATATACAGTCCTCCCTTGGTATACATGAAGGACTGGTTCCAGGACCCCCCACACACATCAAAATCCAACTATACTCAAGTTCCATAGTCAGTTCTACAGAACCTGTAGGTATAAAAGTAAGCTCTTCATATAGGCTGGTTCTGCATGTCTCCAACACTATATTTTGATCTGCATTTGATTGAAAAAATTATCAATAAGTGGACTCACACAATTCAAACAGTGTTGTTCAAAAATGAATTGTATATAGTAGCATTTTCTGTGGATTTGTCATATATTGTCTTGCGATAAACTTTGACTATGCATACCTTTCAAAGCAAGACAAGACAAAACTTATAATCTTAACCAGTCACTCACATTTTGACTTAAAATCTGCATGCATTTGCACTCTCCCAAGTAACAGTAAGTCTACCACTATTGCAGACAAGAAAGCAAAATGTCTAAATTTGAGGGGACTATACACTAACTTTAGGCCCATTTAACAAATTAGATAAAGCTATAACAGATGGCTCAAATAATTGTTCCAAAGATAGGAAATCGTGTTTATTACTGAATACAACTTTAATAGTGATAATGATAGTGACTAGATACTGTATTATACACTTTTCATGCATTATCTCACAATGTTGCTACCTATACAACACAATGTGTGGCATGTACCATGACTACCCCCATTTCACACATCAGAAAATAGACCAGGAAAAATGAAACAAGGTAACATAAGTCTTAAATGGCAGAGTAAGGTCAAATCATAGCAGTATGAGATGGATAGAAGTCTGCCTTATGATTATAATATATGAACAATAATGTCACATTTCTAGAACAAATTTCAAAATGAAAAACTAGGCAAAAGGGCTTTGAGCATAGGGCTGCTGTAATATTGGAGGGTGGAAAGAAAATTCATTCTGAAAATAGGCCCCTCTGATTTCAGGCCCCAAATCTGCTACTTACTGGAAATGGTAACTTAGGTATGTTATTCTCAGTCTCAGTTTCCTCATCTGCAAAAATGGGGAAATAATCCCAATGCAAAGATTAAGCAAAATGATAGACATGATGGGGCCTGGCAGCACATGTGCTTAATCAATACAATGATGTCAAGATTCCAAGTAGAGTGTAAGCTCTCACTAATGTTATTGTCCTAGTATTGTTCCTTAACTCCACTGCCTGTTGCCTTTCACTCCCTACTTTCTACACCATTAAGATTACTATTTTTATAAAATCAATTTGTGCTGATTTTTTTTAAAACTTACAAAGATACAGAAAAAAATAAAGAAAATCACCCATATTTTCACTACTCGGAAATAACTTTGGTTGACAATTTAGTGTTCATCCTGTGGACTGATTACTATTTCTATTTATTTAGAAATGTGTCATTAAAAATAGAACATTTAAAACTTGTTTTTTTTCATTTAATAATGCCTCATCTGTAGAAATATGCATACACCTCTCTCTCTCTCTCTCTCTCTCTATATATATATATATATATACACACATATATATATATACATATATATACACATATATATATATACATATATATACACACACATATATATACATATATATACACATATATATACATATATATACACACATATATACACATATATATATCTGTCTCTAAGAAAACAGTGCAATAATATGTAATACAATATGTTTATACATATCTACTTGTAGATTTGTAAAATAACCTGAATTTTTAGCACAAATATACAGAAGTACAAATTCCAGATCAGTTATGTATCGTTTTATAGCTATTAATACATATTGCTAAATTGCAACAGTATACAGCACAATAATGTCCATTTTTCACACTTAAATTGTGAGCATTAATATAAAATTACCAAATTGATGGAAGAAAACTGGAATGTTATTGTTCTAACAGGGATATTTTTGTTTACTAGTGAGATTAAACATTTTTTATACATCTATGGTCAGTCATTTTATTTCATAACTTTATGTTTCCAATGAAAAGTAAGCTGTTTTTAAACTAAAGCTGCCTACATGTGTACCTTTCAAAAATTATTTCTTTCTAAGTTACAGTATGTAGAAAATACGTTTTTTAAAAGTTAGCAAGGTATTTTTAGAAGCTGACAAGATGAGACATTTTAAAAAAGAGAGCAAAGCCAAGAGAACCACCAAACATACAATGTCTTAGAGATACTCACTGTAATGTATTGAAACACATAATAATAAAAGTTGAGCCATCAAAAACATTTAAGTTTGGTTTAATAACAAGAAAAATAAAATTATTTATTAGATTTTAAACATATTTACACCTAAATTGTTAGTATTTGGAACCTGAATAGTTAATACTCAATTGTCTGAAATTTTTACTTATGTGAATGTTTTATTCCTGTGATGATAAACAAAGCATCACTTATTTTATTCTATTGTTATAAGACATATACAGCTTTACAACACTAGAACACAGTATTTGGTATGTGCCAAAGTGAATTTGGACTTCTCAATTTCCATGTATTTCCAAACTAGTATAAATGGAAAATATAGTAAAAACTGGCAGTCCCCAAATTATTTATTCATAACTCTAAAATTTTACATAATATTACTTCATACCTGAGGTGAAGATACATTTCATTTTCTTTAAAAAAATGAACTGATCTTTATCATAATAAAATGACATTGTCTAAAAGAATGCCTAGTGTATAGTAGAAACTTAAGATAGGTTTGTCAAATAAATCGTGTTAAAGCAAAGAGAAATGTTTAGTTTTTATGATAAAGAACTTGCTAAAATGAGAGGATTACTGTATAAACTCAAAAAATATTTAGGGTCATTAATCAAATATTTGATAAAATATTTGGTAGATTTTTTTTTTGCAAGTATAATTAAATAATTGCACTATGGATATAAAAAGATACGCAGTGTGATGTAATAAGAAAGATCTTGGGCTAAGACTTGAAACACCTAGATTTTAGTCCTCTGACTTCTCCAAAACTGTGACATTGAACAAACCACTTAATTTCCCTTACCATCATTTTCTCCAGCCGTTAAATGGTGATGATAATAACTTCCTCTGAAACACGGAGGGTTATTGTAAATATGAAATAATAGATGTAGAAATTGCTCTATATAAGATTACTTATATAAATGTAGGATATTATGTAGATGTGTTCAGACCAAATGAAAATCAGAACAAGCTCACAAAGACACAATAGCCAAATGTGACTACCATATTTCCAACTCTGTATAGAGTTAGATAAGAAAGGTGTGTTAGTCCATTTTCATACTGCTACAAAGAACTGTCCAAGACTGGGTAATTTATAAAGGAAAGAGGCTTAACCAACCGACTCACAGTTCAGCCTGGCTGGGGAGGCCCCAGGAAATTTACAATCATGGCAGAGGTGAAGAGGAAGCAAAGAAGTGCCGAGCGAAATTAGAAAAGCCCTTGCAAAACCATCAGATCTCATGAGAATTCACCCACTCTCATGAGAACAACATGGGGGAAACCACCTCCATGATTTGATTACCTCCACTTGATCTCTTCCTTGACACATGTGGATTATGGAGATTATGGGGATTACAATTCAAGATGAGATTTGGGTGAGAGACACAAAGCCTAACCATATCAGAAAGATAATCTAAATAAATTCCAAAAGAACTAGGTTTCCTTCTAAGAAACAGCAATTTAAAATAGCCTTTAAATGTTCATCTTGTACTCAATACTGGCCATAGATCTATAGAGTTTCTAAGTAAGAGTAGGTGGAATTAAGCAAATTTGAAGTCATGATTATGTTTTCTTACATTTTAACTCCTATGTCTCCCAAACAATGTACATTTAACTGACACCAGAAATCACTGTTACAGCCCCTACTGGAACAAACTAGTATTATGACCTAGAAAAATCTTAATCTCTCAAGGCTACACTTTTCACACAAGAAAAACAAAAGTCATGTATACATCCTTTCCATAGAGGATTTCAGAATTAAAAATTAAGATATGTATAAAATATGGAGGTGCACAAAACTCTGCAAATATATACACTATAAATATTCAGAGATAAAGAAATTCAGAAACTTCCTAAGCTATTTATTCAGTAATATTGCTGAGCATTTAAAAATTGCCAAGCACTGGGGGAAGATGTTTAAACAAATAATATAAAAGTACAGATATGAATTTATGAATGATATAAAAAAATTTGAATATCTAGCTATTACCACTTAATGGACCAGATTCTGTGGCTTATGTATGTAATCCCAGCATTTTGGGAGACTCAGGCTGGAGAATCACTTGAATGCAAGAGTTCAACACCCAACTAGGCAACATAAAGAGACTTCATCTCTACAAAATAAATAAATATATATATTAGCCAGGTGTAGTGACATACAGCTAGTCTCAGCTGCTTGGAAGGCTTAGTGAGATAATTGAGCCCAGGAGGTCCAGGCTACAGTGAGTCATGATTATGCCATCGTATTCCAGCCTAGGTGACAGAACAAGACACTGTCTCAGAAAAACAAAACAAGGCAACAATAAAAACAAAACTAAAATGCTTTTAGGTTGATTTTTAATTTACAGAAAAGATTTGAGAAGTTATTCTGGATCCTCAGAGGAAAAGTTTATATAAAAATATTATATTTCCAGAGGACTAGAGCTGTTAGTATTGTGCAAAACCTTAGTTAGTCTTATATAGTCTTTAATATATTCCCAAATTCCTATCAGATTTTAAAATAGGCATATACCAATTGAATTTGACACAAAAGAGACAAAATAAAAACAACTTAAAATTTAAGCCTGTCAAAGTTTAATTTCATATACAAAATTGTTCTAGTTAAACAAAATTATTTATTTTTAGACCTTGCTGATTATTTTATCCAGATATCAATATTTCAGTTTAACAGAATTAAGTCTTCATTTAAAAATTATTATTGCCTTTTTCTGAAAATTTCTAAGCAAATATTAACAACTTTTAATAGGCTAACAATTATTTTTGTCTGACTTTAATCTTCTACCAAGTGATCTCTCTCTTCTGCTTGTGTTGCCTATCTACATTTCTGCTCTGATTGAACAATGTTGATATTGTATAATGTTAAGATTGTTTTGGTTGACAGATCTAAACTTAAATTGCAATCAATCTATTTGTGTCTTGTTTTTCTTTGCAGAAATAGCTGAAAGTATGATAAAGATGTTTGTTCTTACATTCAATAGAACTTCAAGTGAGTATAATATAGATTACCAATACATTGTATTAAATGGAATTTATTCTAATTTTGAAAACATAACCATTGAATTTCTTTCCTCCAAGGCTCTGGGAAGGTCAAATTTAATTCTTTTTCATTTTTATTTATTTATTTAGTGCATTGTTCCGTATAAAATTATCCACTATGTGCTTCAACAGTCATTTAAAACAGCATGCAGACTTCCAGATCTATCAGAATGACAGACAAAATACTCTGGAGAACCTAGCAAACAAAATACAATGAAATAAGTAAAAGAAAATGGGGAAGAAAATTAAAATGTAGCCAAAAAATGCACAGTGACTAAAAAATAAGTGATAGGAATGACCCAGTGAGCTAAATCTTTCCATGAATCTTTTATCACATCCAGAATTTTGAGTTTCCATGGATGGTTGCATAAAGTATGGAACAGGATATAAAGCCTAGAACCCGCTAATGGGGAATGTAACAAGAAATTTCCCACCTAAAGCTAAGATCTCAGTGGATATATCCTTATTTTAACAGTAATATAAAAATGAAGTTGCCACAAGAAAGAAAGAGCAAGGAATATTTCCTGTTCTAACCTTGGCACTAAATAGAGGAAACAAATGAGCACACGCAAATTCTTCCCTAAGAATTTGTTGTGATCATAATTTAGCCTTCCGATATGTCTGGAAAACCTCATAAAAAATATAATTTTAGTGGACCTGGTTTGGGTTTATTTCAGGAAATTGACAGAAGCAGACATGAATACTCTTGGAGAATTGTAATTTGAAGTCAAGCAAAAAAGAATTTTCAAAGAATTATGTCTTAAGACATTTCTTAAGATGAATAAGCAACTTACATTTAAATTTACAAAACATACAGGGAAAAAGGACGCCATGAATAAGATCTAAGGACTAACAGCAGATTCATATCCTTAAAGATTTTAGATATTAAAATGATCAGCAACCAAATATGAAATAAATATGATCAATATGAAAAAAGACAACCTCAAAAACACAAGCAAGAAATAAGAGTTCATAAAGGGCATTCAATCATACTGAAAAAAACTAATATAGAACTTTTAAAGTGTATAATACAATTAAAATGTAAATGTAATCAAAACAGATCCAAAGAATTTATGAATACATGAAAAATTTCAAAGTTAGTCTAACACACTAGAACTAGAAAAAGAACAAGAAATAAAAGAGATGAAGCAATGACCAGAGATTAGAGACGATGCATATTATTTCTCCAGGTTTATGGGAGAGCACTAAACCTGAACCTGAGAAAGCCAAATGGACCTCAAGCATTACAAATGAAAATAAATCACATCTGCAAACATCCTGGTGAAATTGTAGAACATCAAAGACAAAAATAAGATGTTAACTGTAACCTGAGATTAAAGAAAGATCCAACAAAAAGAATGCAATAAAGCTGAGAGCTGACTTCATAACAGCATCAATGAAAGACTAAACATAGAGTATTTTCAATGGGCTCTTAATCTCTGCACCAGCTGGAACTCTCTACAACGTAAGTGGGAGATTCAAATGGTACAACCACTTCTGAGAACTGTTTGGCAATTTCTTAAAAAGTTAAATGTATATTATATGACCCAGGAACTCCATCCGTATATATTTATCCAGAAGAAATAAAAATATACATACACAAAAGACTTTCACACAAATGTTTATAGCAATTACACATAAAAGCTCAGTACTGCCAGGTAGCTACAGACAGTGGCATCTTCATAGCTTCCTACCTTGCAATATTGTCCCAAACAATAGGAATGAGAACAAAAATGTAAATTCTACATAAAACTATGCCTTCAACATTAATCAAAAATAGACAATACTGAAGTATCAAAACAAGTGTATGTAGAAAGAGAAAAGTCACCAAATTTTTATAGACAGACTCTTGTGCTTCCTTTCCATCCCTGCCCTATTGCCTTCTTGTAAAGCGTTGAGGAAGCAAAGCCAGAGCAAGAGTAACTTCAGAGAAGAAAAAAGAAGGAAACTGGGTGAAGGTGCCTAAGGGTGATAGAAACAAATACCAGAAAGATTAAGTCCATCCTAAATCTAAAAATACTAAAAGAATGTTCAAGCAGATCGGAGCATGGACTACAGGGAAGAAATTTCAAAGTATATATGGAAGGACAGATTCAATTTAAAAAGAACACTTTTCAAAATGCATAGCTTCTGAGAAAGACAATAGAACAAAACAAAATAGGAAAAGCACTCTGGCACTTGTGTGGTGAAGAGGAAAACAAATACAGGAGAAATACAGGATCCTGGCCAAAGAGAACCATAAAACCAGAGGACTAACAACCTCCATCATACCACACCAAAGCAAATAAACAAACAGGACAGAGAACCCAGACTTACTATACTAACAGATAGGGTGAAATTGTAACGTTGAGCGAGGAATTTCATGAAACGCCTCAGTATTAAAGTAAACAATAGGAAATGGAAGTCCACATTAAGCTATTGCAAAAAATCAAGGAAACAAATATCACATAAACCAACTGAGTAAAACACTTCCTTCTAAAAAATAACCTTGAATTAGAGGAAAACTGAAAATCAACGTTACAAATATGATTAAATATACTTAAGCATTTGAGGCTATTCAAAAGCATCTTGAATGAGAAATTCATAAATAAAAATTAGAAATAGGCATAGAGAGAAAGGAAAAAGAAAGTTGATTGAACTCAGGAAAGAAATGGAAAAACAAAAACGTTACCTCAAAAATAAAAAATAAATTGCAAAGTTCTCAAGGAGTAGCTTCAAATAGATATCTGACAAGGGGCACTAATGACAGGAAGGAAAGCAACCAAGAAAATGAAAGTCATTAAAGTAATAAAAAGGCCGAAAAAGAAAGTAGTGGAAATGGAGGACCCATATAGAAGAAATAATACTTTTATCAGCTGAGTCCCTGAAAGAGGGGAAAAAACCCAGTGGACAAATGGACAGAGCAAATACTTAAAACTATAATGCAAGATAGAATCCCTTTCTGTTTGCATCACTTCCTAAATGACAGACCTCCTTTCCCTTTGCTTGTGTGATATGTCAGCTGGCTGCATTCACACTTACGTAGGAAATAGGCAAAATTTCTTTTACTCAAATAATATGATCTTAATTCCCTACGTATGTATAAAATGTTATGTTTTTCAAAAAATGCGCACCTTTGAAAATATTGTTCACAATTCTGCAAATTAGTCAGAGAATGTGCTATTCCCATTGAGCAGATGGGGAAATGGCATGATAGAGAGGAACTTTGTTTAAGGTCCTCAGCTGGGCAGTTATTGTCTAGTTCTACCAGTCATATGTTGAATGTATTCCCTAATATTTTTTCCACCCCTCTCAAATGTAGTCTATGCCAGTGAACTGGAAATATAAATTGAGTTTTACAATGTCCTATCAATTTAACCAAGTAGCACACTGACCCCTTTCTCCTCAAGGGTCTGTTCTGTGTTATACCAATATTCACATCAATATCATACTGATGTTACTCTTATGGTTTTCCTCGGATTCCTTCAAACATAAATATTCCATTCATACACTTTAGTATCTCATTTTCCTGGTCTATCAGTGCTTTTATTCTTGGTGGCTGCCTTCTCAGATTCAAAAAAACAAATATAAAACAAAAAGGTGTTTTTATATCTGCTAAGGCTCTCTCTCACAGAAAAATGTTTTCCCATTATCCTCCATTATGATAATTGGTATTTCCAACCGGAGAAAAAAGAGGACAAAGGAGTTTATTGTATTTTTTCTTGTCAAGAGAACATTTATTCAATTTAGCAAAGTTAATAAAACTGAGTGTTTGGGTTTTTCTTTTTATGTAACTGGGCACAATGATTACACAAGCGTGCGCGCGCGCGCGCACACACACACACACACACACACACACACACACACAATCACAAACTCCTGAAACCTTTGTCTCCAGTATATTTTTTTTCCTTTCCTACACTCCCTAGGAATTTTTTTAAGTCACATTTTAATGACATGATAATCAGTCTCTATTTTAAGAGTTCAATCTCTATTATCACCTGCTTAAGAACAAACTACCTAGTATATAATAAGTTGAAACTACAATTTATAGGAGTTTTAAATGTCTATTGGTGCTAAACAAATGTGGGTTTCTTCTGAGAATTACACTACATTTAGAAAAAAAGGTATGGTTTATGCATTAAAAAGTTGTTTTTATATCCACAAACATAGCTCAAATCAGTCTGAAATTCTCATCTTAAAGAACAGTTCTGAATTTGCAGCAGCATAAAAAATATTTTTCTATTGAATTCTCTACTCACCTTCTTAAACTCAATTTGGTTTTCATCTCTCGAAATTAACTTCTATTCCTGATTGCCCTGTTTTCAATAAAGGCATCTATTCTTTCATTTACTCAGTATATTTCCAAACTCAGTTTGGGCTTCTGTAGCAAGGTACCATCGACTGGGTGGTTTATAAACAACAGAAATTTATTTCTCACAGTTCTAGAGGTTGAAAGTCCAAGATGAGGGTGCCAACATGGTCAGTTTCTTGTGAAGCCCTCTTCCAGGTTACAAACTGAAGATTTCTCATTTTATTATATCGTATAAAGAGAACAAGAGAGTTTTCTGAGGTCCCCTCGTAAAGGCATCAACAGCATTCATAGGGATCCACCTTCATGACCTAATTATCTTCCAAAAAATCCACCTTCTAATGCCATCACAGTGAGGATTAGGATTTCAACCTATGAATTAAGGGGTGACACAAACCTTCAGTCCACTGCACTCAGACTCAAAACCTCAGAGCAATCATTGTCTCATCCTCTTTTTTTCATTTGCTGTATTTAATCATTCATTAAGTCTATCAATTGATTTTCAACTTCTTTGCCTAATCCTTTCCTTTTTATTGCAAATGTCATTCTAATCCTCGTTGCTTCACACTTGTACTCCTAGTTCCTGTTCCTATTTTTAGACTGCTTCCCCTCCAACAAATTATATATATTGCCACAAAATCAAAACCAATGTTGGCAAGACACTGGTTTCATCATTTCAGACTTCTTGCCCCAAATCCTCAAAACTTGTCCCTTATGTCTACACAATGCAAGTCAAATGTCTAAAATTGGAATTAGTACCCTCACAGACTGATTCTAACCTGTCTTTCTTAGCTTCACCTCTTACATAAATACTTCTCTGCCTATACCTGGATAGTCAAACCAATTTACTCCACTATGGTTTTTTCTTTTTCTTTCTTTTTTTTTTTTTTTTTTTTGGCTTAAGTTATTGTGTAAAAGGATTATTGTCAGTTAGAATAATTTCAATTGTTAGCAGCTGAATACTGTAATACAAAATAGCTTAAACAGTAAATGGTTTATTATTTCACATAACAAGAATTCTGGAATTGATATTTTTCAGGTTTGTTTTTTTAATAGCTCAGTGAGATCAATGATACAGGTTTTTACCAATTTTCTGCCAAACCATGCGTGGTATATTACGAAAAACCTTAACAGAATAGAATGTTTCAAGCTCCTATGTCCAATTCAATTACTTGGTAAGAAGAATCAGGTCACTTTTAATGTTTTAAGCAAATCTAGATGCACCCACTGAAACTAAGGAGTCCCAGGATCCTTTGAAAGACAAGGACCCTGAAAAGATAAATCAAGGTTTACTTAACAAGAATATATTTTTTAAATGGCTGTTAGAGAGGCTAATATTAATTTGCCACTTGAATTAGTGTTTCCCTCCCCCAAGGAATTCCTATATCAATTACATATTTGTTGATGAATATTTATAAAAATTAAAATGGTTTTAGGTATTATAGCAGTAAACTGCCTAGAAGAGATAATATATTGGCTAGTTCCACAATAAGAATGAGTTTATCTGATTAAACTATTATGACTGCTTACTGCCAAAATAAAGAAATACACACACACACACACACACACACACACACACACAACCAAACCCATCAATAGGCTGACATAATTTAGCCACATTTACAGATACACCATGCCATGTTAGGGTTCTAGATTGCCTAAGTCAGAATGAGGACATGATTTATAGGAGCAAATGGCAGGCAAGACTCTCTAGTAGAAGTACTGGCAGGACACATACAAAAAGTTTATCTTCCCCTACAATTCTATCTGTGACATTGTTTCCTTTAAAGATAAATCTGAAGGCATTTTCTCTGAAGATATTTTTTCCTGTTAAGTCCAATGCTATTACTTGTCTTCTTCACATTTCTTATTTCATTCTCAGGACTGTGTTTTAATAAAATTTCTTGCTCTCCAGAAAGTTATTTTCAAAATGGGATCTTGTCAACATCTCTACCTGGAGTAGTGAGCCATTATTTTTCTACTATCTTCATTATTATTCTCTTCTAGAATTCATTGTATCACATAAGGGCTATGAGCTCATGGACACCACAAAGAGCTGTAAGAACATTTTTATTTTTCTAGCTTTTCCCTTTGTTTTCTTACTTTTAATTACTGGAAAAGCTAGAAAAACTCATATTTAAGAAATGCTGAATTAAACTCCTACAAACGTTCATGTTAAAATATTGCTGTAACATTGGAGGGAATGACCCTTTGTTGATCTTGTTCTGTCTCCAACTTCCATGCTATATTTTTTCTTTGTTCCTTTATTTTCCTGGAAAAATAATGCATGCCCTCAAAGCCTTAAATACAATTCTGGAAAAAAAAAATGAAAACACTTCTACTTCAAGTAATAGTAAGTTAAGTATTGGCCACTACTTTGAATTTCTTCTACATGTTAGTCATTGCTGTACGAAAACAAAATCTTCATCTTTCATATCTCTAGCCTAGTAAAACCACACTAAAGTATTTGAAAAGAATTAACTCTGACAACAAAGACAAAAGGTATGGATCCTGCTGCTCCATGCTTCACATGACTTTTGTACAGTGAAGACAATTTACATTAAGACCCCAAATTTCTATAATCACCCACTTATTTGACTTGTAAGTGAACTTCTCTTTTCTGTGTTTTTCTCTCCAATTTTCTAAATTTTCTTATCTGTTTACCTGCCTCCACAAATTAGCCTAACTATTGTACACCATTGTCTTCAGTAAGAGAAGCTAGAACTGAGACGTATTTTTCTGGGCCAGACATTTCTGTAGTAGTTCACAAGCAATTGCTGAAGCCAATTAGATGTTGTTTGTACTGAAATGTATCCTCAGTGCCTCCTACCTCATGGTGAAAAGCAGCACTCTCTTTTTGAATCACATTTCATCAAGGGCTGTCTCACGGTAAAGTTGCCTAGGTCCCAAAGATTTGCAGCCCTTATAGTACACAGTCAAAGCCATTTCCCAAGAACCTACAAATCTCAAAGAGATGTCTGTGTCCACACGAGCTCTGCTGTCACCAACATGCTGTGGTGAGAACTAACACTCCCCTCTGATCTATAGGCCTTGACCCTGGACCCGCTTTGTCTGCCAGACTCCTTTTATGATGTGCCCTTTCTCAAGGCCCACACTGCTTCTTTCAGTGCTGTTTTCTTTAATAGATACCTAGAATGTCTGTTACTTTGTCTTTTTCAAGATCATAATTGTAAACAACGAGGCAGTATAACTTTGGCTTCTCACAGCCATGGTTCAAATCCAATTCAATCTCGTTTGTGATCCTGGGTAAATTAAGTACTATCCCAGTCTCCTTTTCTGTATGTGTATAACAGAGGAATATTTTCATCACAGAATTGTAGTGGTGAAGACCAAAAACAGTATATAATGCTTCTAATACCATATCTAGCACATTCTAAGTGTTGAATAACTGATGCTTACCTATGGCCATACCACCCTGAACATGCTCAGTCTCATCTGAATAACCAGTGCTTTTTTATCCTAGAAGATGATTCCCAAATGCCAATGAAAATTAGTGATGCAAGAGCATCTGAGGAAAGAACAGGGCTGTGCCTGACCATTCTCACCAAAAACTTCAGTGTTCTGTACCTTCCAGACAAGATGCCCACTATGTACTGTCACAAGAACATAATAGCACGAATTATAAATTGGTTTCAATACTTAATTAAGATTATAATTCTACTGGAAGACTGGGTAACAGTGACCATATCGTTGTGTCTATTTGAATATAGAAATAATTCTTAAACATCTCTATAAATTATATTAAACTTCTATATTAATTGTTTTGTATCTTAAAAAATACATATGCTGAAATAGCATAGACTCAGAGAAATTTAGAAAATTTTAACAGTAACTAAATATGTGAATCCACTGAAAACATTTCCCACACCTTCACAATGCATGTCTGCACACATGAACTTGCATACTCACATGCTTGCATTAAACCTTGTTGCTCCCATATGATTTATGCTTCTTAAGTTTCCAATTGAAAAGCAATATTTTAACAGTTTCCTTTAGAATTATTATTGTTGTTATTGTTGCTATTTATCGTGATTGGGAAATCTACAGGAACTTCAAAAAAATAACGGTTTCACCCACACTTTCTTGTTTGATCACCATAACATTTGACATGTCTGGTTTATTTACGCCTGTTGATAGGGTTTTTTTTTTTTTTTTTGTATGTATCATTTTTGTCTCTCGTGAAACAAAACATTGTCTTAAAACAATGAGACTAAACCCCCAAAATCTGGTAATTCTAAACAAAGAGACAGAAACCATAAAAAAACTATATACAAACATGGAGCAATTATGTTTTAGAAACATCTAAAGTATCCAGAAGGCTAGGGAGACTCTAGTGGAAGCAGGGCTTATCTGTCAACTCTCTTCAGAAGAAAACTAGGTTTTCTAAAATGTATATAATTGGCAGCCATTTTGTGGCTGGTCCCTAAAATGAGAAATGCCATAATTGTTTAATTCAAGAGTTATGATTGACCCCGTTGTCAAGAGATGTTTATCATAAAGAAATTTTTGATATAAGAATTATAAATTTGGTAATATATTTGCCACTAGCTACTTAGTTAATGACATATGAATTGCACTGCAATTCAGAACATTAAATATGAATAATACTTCATCATCATTATTGAGCATTATTTATGTACAATTTAATCAACTGCTCCAAGACAGAAACTTGTTCATATTTCTGTTTGACTTTACTTTGAAGGTTTTTCAACTTTAGAAGTTTTAAGAAATGCTTTTAAATGGCATGTTTTCATTTCCTATCAAAGTATTTTAACAGTATTCCAGTAAGATATTAATATTTTTTATCTTAGCAACCTTAAAGTAAGCTTTTTTATATTTGCCCAGTTAATAAGGATCTATAGAAGTATATAATATTTTCCTCCAATACAATCACAGAAACATATTTATGCAGGCTTGCATTTTACAATTCACTCAATTGATTTCTCCACAGGGCTTGCTTGTCATAGTGCTTTGTTAACCTACCCACTACAGTACAGTATATTAGACAACTTTGCCTTGCATCATCAATTAGAACAAAAAATAATAACCAAAATAGTTTGCCTTCCAAATTCTTAACTACCCCAATGCTGAAAGCCAATGATGTGTAGAAAAGAAAAATCCTCATAACTCCTTGCCTGATAAATGAGTAGGGAGAATTTGACAGATCAGAACGAGATGAAGCAGCCTAAAACATTTGGCACAATGTGCGTCTGGCATACAGAGACTGCCTGTCAAATGCCTATGACTCCATACAGCAGCTAGGGACCCTATGGAGCAGCAGATGGGCCATTAAGGTAGTATTAATGTAGATGCCATCAGTTTTCAGTTCTGACTGGGACATATTCTTTAGAACTATGAGCAGCTGCTGCCATTTATTGTGACAGCTTCCTGCTAACTTTTGCCAACTGGCACAATCTGACTCTTTGTACCTGAGCTATTAAATGTGTGACTTCCACCATTTTATTCCTCCAGAGAATGCTTTTAATAATCCTCTAAAGAAGGAATGAAGCATTTATCACCAAAGTGAATATACATACCATGCAGTTCTATTGTACAACACTCCAGCCCAGTGTACTTTATAGACTTTATATTAATACATTCTTATTAAAACTAAGCATGGATTTTTTACACATAAGAAAGTGCTAGATTGAAAATGATCACTCATATTAATTCTTATTGATTTATTTAACTGTTAATTAACTGGGATCTTATATCTTTTGAAATATTTATTCCTTGATAAGCAAATTTTTTTAAATGTCACACAAAATATAGTAATAAATTAACAAACCAAGAGTAAATTATGTCATAGCTTTCCAACTATAGGTAAATATTTTTATCTCAAGTGGTTTAGATACACCTGGTGGTTTCATTCATGTGTAGGAAGAAGTCTTGGGTGTATGAATGGATTTTAAAGCTCTATAATCTGAATAATATTTCTGCAATAGATTATAACCAATGCATTATAAATGGTGGTGATTGTACATTTATCACCTGCAGAACAATTTCAACAGACTATGCAACCAAACTATTGGCAGAAGCAGCACTCTGCTGCCTTCCTTTCATCCAGCTAGACTTCGAGGGATACACTGCATCATTTTTGATTATGTCGAACAAGAAAGCTCACAGTACAGCACAGCATACGGTTTGTCAGACAATAAAAACTGCAGCAAGTCATTATAAAAATGGCTGGCAGACATAGTCATTATGCTGAGCTAACGTCTTTTCTGCTTCAAATATCTCTGCAATCTGACCAATAGTCTATGCATGAGATTTCTAAACAGATCTCACCTATTCGATACTATATTTCATAGGAATGTCTCTGTGTGTATTTCTACATATGTATGCACACACACATACACACACACACATAAACACTAAATCTTAAAAAAGTTAAACTTCATAAGTTCATTTTGATGTGTGCAATAATGAGACTACATCTATCAGAACACATAATAATTGAAATTTTTAAAGATGTTGACATGTATAATAAAACTATTAAACTGCTTCTTAAGTTTAGATATGTGAAAGAAATAGTAGAGAAATGCTATTTAAGATTCCCTATGTTACATGAAGAGAAAATATGTAAAATGATGGTCCAAATAAACCAAAGAATAGTCAAAGGAATGCCTTCTAGATGCCAAGATACAATAACTCCCACATCTTCTTCCATAAACAAGCCTGTAACATCTGACAGAATTTCTGATTGCTTTTACTACCTGTAAATTGTGTGTGTATGTGTTCATATGTATTTACTTTCCTTTGTATATTTATTCTAAAAGAATTGAATGGTATTTATTTCAGGGTAACTCAAAAGTGTTAACATTATATTATGGAAATAGACCAAATGAACATTATTGAAAATGAGTGTGATTTACAAGAATGCAAAGAAAACTAAAACTATTATATTAAATTTTAGAGCATATGGGTAGAATACACATTTAGAAATACACATTTAGAAATATGGGTAGAAAACACATTTAAAATTTTGATTTATTTGTTTAATCATCGTTGTTGATATGTTGATGTATTTAGATGTTTCATGGTTTGAGTTTTCTTTAACATTTTCATTTTCACATGGTGTATTTCACTTTGCTTCAGATATCTCCATGCCCATAAGACAACATAATCTTGTTTTGAATGTTTAACTAGCAGTGCTCACAGTGATAAAGTTACTTTACAGTAGCTAACTTTTTTTTTAGCCTTTCATAAGTTAACACAAGAAATTTTATTCAACTCTGTAAAAAATTGGCAAAATCTAAAATAGTTTTTGAAAAGTCTGCATTATTTAGTTTGATTTTGTATCAGCTACAAATTAAAGATGTTGCTATGGTAACAACATTTTGAAAATAACCTAACAATGCATTTGAAAAATATTAACATAAAAACAAGGGCACTGTTCATATTTATCACCTGTGGCATTATTCCCTCAGAGAAGAATCTAACAGGACTTTTTCAGGGGAGGGGTATTCAGCCCAAAGATGGAATCACCAAACTGTCTCTGTTGTATGAAAATGAAGAAGTAAATGAAAACCAGAAAGGCTGAAGACCAATTTCATTAAGACAAAAGGAAATTTTTAGAATTCTATGCTGATATAATAAATACAACAACTGATCACAGAGACTTATGTTACATATGCATTTCAAAGGAAGACTAAATTCAGAAAGAACTATATGAAGTTTGTATTATTGGTCTTACCTTAATGCTACTGCTTAGGTGATTTTGTATTTAAAATTGTGTGTTTTATATATGTTATTTTCAAGCAGAAATATAACTTTTTTTTTTATAAAAGCCAAAAAACATAAAATTCACTTATTTATTCCAGTATTCAAATATTAACTTAGAAATGTAATCCTAAATAATAAAATGAAACCTTGATAAGATATTGTATCTTAGCAATCAGAGCCAGAAAATATGTTAATATTTTCAAGACTCCTGCTTTAAAATATTTATTGAAGAACTAAAAATAAGTAGCTTTATCTTTCAGGTCTTTCTGCAAGGATAGTTTTAAACCACTGCAGTATCATGTAGAGTAGTGCTATAACATCAATGATTATAATGTAAAGTGTAGAATTTTCACCTATTACGTTTTTAAAAGACAAAAGTAGTAAAAATGTTTTGGTAAAAATCGACGTACACAATCTCAAATCTTAGAACTTCTGAGGCATCTTCCTTCAGAGTTGTCGCTTGTATTTCTAATCTGGTTCAAACTGCGAATGTCACTACTATCTGAATAGAAATATTTCACTGAATTAAGGAAAACATTTCAAGAGGTAAAATCTACAAACTTAAAAGGAGAATGAACTTTAAGATTGATCATTTTAAATAAAAATATGTTAATCCCTATTACGACTTCTTTAAAGTCAGCCAAGATGGACTGGGAATCAATCATATTGAGGTTCAGTTAATAAACGTATTTATTTATGTTTTATTGGTTTTGTAATCAAGAAAAACAACAAAAAACTTAATTGTTCATGGTAGATATTTGTAATAAATTAAGGTTATATTTTGTTTGCTTATTGTGTTAGTCTGATTAGGCTGCCATATCGAGACACCAGAGATTGGGTAGCTTAAACAGCATTTACTTCTCATAGTTATGGAGGCTGGAGAGACCAAGAGCAAAGCTCCAGAAGAACCAGTGTCTAGAAGACACTCTACCTGCTTTGAAATGGCTAATTTTTTTTTTCGTTTTATTCTGATATGGCTGAGAGGGAAAAAAAAACCAATCATCTCTGTCCTGTCTCTTCTTATCAGGGCACTAATCATTTTCATGGAAGCTTTCCCCTCATGATGTAATTACCCCCGAAAGGTCCTACTTCCTGATATCATCACAATGGAAGGTTAAGATTTGAATATATAAATTTGGGAGAGGACACAAACATTCAGTCCATAACAAATGTAAAAAGTAACAAACTAAGGATCAATAATATGCAAGAACCAAAATTATGGAATTATGGACTAGATCCACAACCAAACCCAACACATAAGTGGATATTTATTGATTTCAAAAATGCCCAGAGATGTCATTTTTAAGATAAAGCTACTTATTTATGTTCATTAGTATGCACATTCTATGAACTTAAAAGCCTATCCATATCCTCTGTGATTCAAAGCAAACAAAAATAATAGGAAGAGCAACAGCTGAATTATTTGATTTACTTAGCTGAATAGTACACTCTAAGTACAAAAGTTTCCATTGATAGTGATTTCACAACAATTAATAAGGTTACAATGCTTGTGTTTTCTTTGCCTTATAAGCTTGATGGGAATAGTTTATCTAGAAAAGTATTACTTAAAAACATACAGAAATCTTAAGTTAAAATGAAATTACACCCATTGCATGCTCTTACTTAGCCCTTTACTCTTTTTAGATAAGCACGAAGGTTAAAAAACAACACCAAAAAAAAAAAAAAAAAAAAAAAAAAAAAAAAAAAAAAAAAAAAAAAACTGAACTGTGAAACTATCTTTGTTTCCATTGAGCGATTTTCCTTCTTCACAAACCACTACAGTGTACATGCAAGCACTAAATGTGGATGGAGGGAAACAAAATGGAGACCCTCACCACTCATCTTTAACCACAATTTATCTTTTCCTAGTCTTTCATAACTACTTACCTCCTACTTCCTCCTTGAAACCTTAACAAACCATTTTAACTAGTAATAATTCAATTTAGTACTTGATTATATAGAGAAAGCATCTTTATTTCACCCAGAACCAGTCTAGTCTTTCTCCTAACCCTCTGATTTGTAGTTATCAGGGCAAAGCAAACAAGGAAGTAAAAGGCTAATTTTTAAAGCCCAAACTGAAGGATATACATTGTTTATTTAAGAAGTGTTTATTCTGTCTTGAATAATTATTTCTGTTTCTCAGCCTCCCCATTTCAATTTTCTTCTTGGAAGATGAACACTAGGTGTAGCAGAAATGCCTGATAACGCATGGAAACAAGTAAGTGTCAGGCCCTGGGGTGAAATGTTCACTGACTGTCCTCTCTGGTTTCTAAGGTTATATTTTTGGTCCACATAGGCGCTGTTTGCCCAGCTGGCCTTGGAGAGGGAAGACTCATGACATAACCCAGTCTGATATCTTCGTCTCTTTAGGAAGAGGGAGTATTCCTCTACTGATTAGGCTTCATCTAGGCTCATGCTGGAGTTAGTACAATTCTCTCATTTAATCTTGGAGAGTCTGATCTGTAGCCCTAGAAGGAAAGCCATCCTATGGCAAGGTCCTTCTGCTGACTCCCTCCCTATATTTTCATATTTCTCCTGTGATAAATTTACACATGCAAAATTTTTCCCCAAATATCAATGTCATACAAAGACATTTATTTTTGTTGTGGGTCATAGGTTTGTTGTTGGCTTAGGTGACTCTGCTTTAGGCTCAGGTCTGATTTAGGTGTTTTTCATGTGCTTAGTATTCAGTCATTGCTACCCAGGTTGTGATCTTCTTAGGATAGAGACCAGAAAAGCAAGAGGGGCCATTGGAAACATGCAATGCCTCTTAAGACCATGGTTCAAAACTGGCACACTGCCACTTCTACCTAGAGCCCACTGACCAAAGAAAGACATACATTCAAACCAAAATCAGTGTATGGTGGTGGGGTAGAGGGGGGTATAATCCTCATACTCTGGTCAGAATCACTGGAAATTTACATGTTAAAGGCTTTAAATGTATACCTCTATTACAGAAGATAGTGATGTATTGGGAGTAATAATTCAATTTGCCCTATTTCCTCTAGCAGACTCTCTAGCTATATTGTCATCTGGTCCTTGGTCTTGTCTACTTTATACTAGCTAAGCTCAGGAGTTCTTGTTACAGGATCACAAAGATCTGCCATGTTTATATGACTGTGCCTTTGTCCTCCCCTCTCCATACATCTTACTGAATCTTCCTTCCCCTCTCTCAAACTTTAACAAGAGACAGACCAACTCTTTTGTCTCAGCATCTCTATTCTTCACAGCTTCTAATTTACCCTGGACCAGAATATATCTCTATCATTTACTTTATCTTTGGTATTTTAACTTGCTGCAAAACACCTAAATTGTAAACAAAAATATTTTATGTATTAAAACAATTCTGTGACATGAATCATCCAACCTCAAACTAAATTAGAAAAAAAAAAAAAAAAAAAGGCTCCGCTTTTTTTTTTCAAAACAATCCTCTTGACTGCAAAACTAGGAACCAAATATGTAATCCTATTTTTTACACTTGATCTTAGCCAAAAGGCTGAGAAGCAATGTAATCCTATTTTTTAATGTCAGCAGCTGAATACCAGCTTTTTTATTACATTTTTCTCATTACATTTCATTGTAACACATGATGATTTTTCTCTACATATTTGATGACTAGGAACATAATTATATTTTCTGTAAAGTAAAAACTAAAGCACCTTAAATTTTTATAGTATCGTCTTTATACATACAAGGTTTTTTCCTTTATTTTTTCAAGTGTTTACTCTTTGAAGGTAGAATATATTGTATGTAGGGATTTTTTTCTTGGAAATAATTAGAATAACAATTGGGCAGAACTGATAGATGACATAAGTAATTCAGTAAGAATTGCTGCCTTGAAAGTTAATTCCTGGTAAAGAAATAAATATTGATGGAAATAGCACTTATATTCTTATTCTGGAATGGAGTGTGCATATGGAAGAAGGAGAGAAAAATGGAGAGATGATTCTGGAAGACAGCTAAGGCAATATGTAAGGAAGAATAGAATTATTGTGGTCAGAAAACACATGTTTTAAAAAGTACATAAAAACCAAGTAAAACTTACTTTAATACATACCTATGACAGTATACTCAGATATATATTTTTAAAAAGGAGACACATTATGTGTTTAAGACAAAGGCCAAAAAAAAATCAGCCTTATCCATCTGTCCTAGAATCTATAAATGATAGATTGTGCTTTGTATTCTTCAAGATTCAAAACTTTGGCCTTGTTCTGAAGGGAGATGATTATGTAGAGATCTTTAGAGAGCATACCCTATTTCCTTGGCTATAAAAAGCATAATTCTGTGAAGCATTAGCAGGAGAGAACAGCCTGATCGGGCTTATAATAGCATGTATTTGTAGTGCAAACTAATTTTGTTAGTAGTGGAATATTTTTCAAATATATTTGCTGAACTATTCAAAATATTTTATTCTGTTGTCTTTAGTTGGTAGTGTTTAATTTTATCCAGAATTTTAGTACATAATCCAATCTACTTCAATTTACATTACCATTGTCTAAAAGTAAGGGTATAATATGTGATGATATAGGGTTTGATGCCAGTAATGATTTTCTTATGATAACATTATTTAAATGTCCTGTTAATGATTAGGTGTCTTTCTGTATGATTAATGCAGAAAGAAATGTTGTAAATTTGGTATAGATGTTACTGATTTCATGACAGAGAATAAAGTTTCTTAAAGACTTGCCATCCAATGCTGTCTTTTTAAAGGTGAGGAAATAACACTCTTTCCAACAGACTACAGGCCATCTCATCATGCCTGTGCTATGCTGGTTAGCTAACTATCTTTCTTCAAATAAGCAACATATTTTGTTTTTAAATGGCTGTTTTGAAATGCTCAAAAATACGTATGTCATTAAAATATGAATACAATTACTTCAGTTTTATATTTTAAATAAATCCTGGTACTTATAAGTTATTTTTAATACTTCCACAGTTTTTGGCATTTAATTCATACTGGCAACACTAAGTTATACATTTTAAAAATTGTGTTAAAAAAGACAGAAAAATAGAAGTACAGGAACAACAATCTTGACCATATTGATATTGGTCAATAGGGCTGACCAATATCTTTGTTTATTTCTGAGTAATGGGATTATGTCTCTTCCTAACCTCCATATTTTTTGCTTTATTAATTAACTGTCTGTATTTTCTAAAATGAAGAGTTATTACTATTATTCTTTTAGAAAAAAAAATGGTGCATTTAAAATTTTTTGGCTTGATTCCAAACACTAAAAATATTATCATAACATCTGGTAACTCATGTAGTCATGTCTATCCCAGGAAAATTATCCAGAATGTTAGCAGAAAGGAAATGGTTGCATGTTCCTAGATAGCTATGTCTTTAGTGATAGCACTCGTCTCCCTAAGGAAGATTTTCCCAAACTTTAAGTTTTTTTTTTTTTTTTTTTTTTTTTTTTTTTTTTTTACCCTAGCTAGTGTACTTTTAATATGTGTTGGGCATTAATTACAGATACCTTATGAGTTTTCTAGTGTTATATCACTGCTCTGTCAGCTTATTAATAACACGAGGAGAGAAGAAACTTAATGCTTTATTGAACATTCATTAGGCACTCTATCAAATGTTTAATGTGTCTTATCTAGTTTAATCTTTATAAAAACCTAACACAATAGATTACCAAAAAATAGAAAGACTCATTATATTAATGCAGAAGATGTAAATTATTATACCATTTTGAATTGTATTCCTTAAAAATGCTTTATTGATGTTTCCAAGCCCGTGTGGTAATGGCGATGGGGTAGAGATGAGAGGAGAGAATACGGAGGGAAGAAAGAGAAACAGTGGTGCCAGAGAACACCTGAAAAACTAGATGGTGGGGCAACTTTTCTGCCTTCTCTGCTAACACTCAAGAGGTTACATTGCCAATAAGTACTATGTATTTCAGCATTGTTACTTACATTTCCTTCAAGAAAAGAAGGCATTAGATACTTTTAAGCAAAACATTTTATTCTCTATTTTGTAATATATATGTGTCTGTGTGTGTTCATGTTGGGGGTGCTGGCATGTAAAAAGAAAGTAAAAGCTTTACAAGGTCTTCACTCTCCTAATCAGAAGTTCAGTGAGATATGATTCTATTGATGGAAAATCAAAGTGTCTATCAAGTTTTAAATCAAAGTCCAAATGTGAAATTTAGTCTTATATATCAAAACCTCAACAATTCTCATGGCCTTGTAGGCAGGAATTAAATTCCTTATATTCTATAATACAAAAATGATACCAAGTTGAGAAAAAGTTTCATTTTGGAAAAATAATTAGGGTATTTTATATAGAACAGCAAAACACTGGAAAAATACTAAGTGCTCACAATAGCATAATATTGACAAAGTAATCCACATATATAAAAAGTATATCTATATCTACCTATATATCTAGCAATGTGTATGTGAAATTATACATACAAAAAGCTGTTTTAGAATTTTAACAAACATATAGTTTCATATGTAAAATGGAAAGCACAGGATTCAATATTACACAATAATTGAGATGATCATATTTACGTAAAAGAAAAAACTATAAGAGACCTACAGCAATATATTATTTTACTTTTAATTTTTGTGGGTACATAGTAGATGTAGGTATTTATGGGTACATGAGAAGATACTTTGATATAAGCATGTAATGAGTAATCATCACATTTTGGAAAATGGGATATCCATACCCTCAAACATCTATCCTTTGTATTATAAACAATCTAATTGTACACTTTTAGTTACCTTAAAATGTACAATTAAATTATTATTAACTATGGTCATCCTGTTGTGCTATTAAATGCTAGGCCTTATTCATTCTAACTATTTTTGTGCCATTTATCATCCCCGATTCTCCCTTATCCCCAACTACCTTCCCAGCCTCTGGTAACCATCATTCTATTCTTTATCTCCAGGAGTCCAACCGTTTTAATTTTTTTAGCCCCCACAAATAAGTGAGAACATGTGAAGTTTGTCTGTCTGTGCCTGACTTATTTCACTTAACATAATGACCTCCAGCTCCATCCATGCTTTTTGCTAATGACAAGATCTCATTCTTTTTTAAGGTGGATACTACTCCATTGTGTATATGTCACATTTTCTTTATCCATTCATCTGTTGACGGACACTTAGGTTGCTTCCAAATAATGACTATTGTGAACAGTGCTGCAATAAATATGAGGGTGAAGATATCTGTTCGATATATTGAGTTCCATTCTTTTAAGTATATACCCAGCAGTGAGATTGTTAGCTCTAGTTTTTTTGAGGAATCTCCAAACTATCCTCTTTTAGTGGCTGTACTAATTTTCATTCCCACCAACAATGTATAAGGATTCCCTATTCTCCACATCCTTTCCAGCATTTGTTATTTCCTTCCATATCCTCTCCAGCATTTGTTATTGCCTGTCTTTTGGATAAAAGCCATTTTACTGGGGTGAGATGAGATCTCACTGTGGTATTGATTTGCACTTCTTTAATGATTGA